>NW_004444138.1:2589134-2595663 GCF_000243295.1 Trichechus manatus latirostris | reverse complement strand
GGTGACCAATCATCCCATTTTTCTTGGGAGTAAGGGATTTTGTTTTTTAAAGATGGAGTGGATTAGGTCTACTGCATATTTTTATGCAGGAAGAAAGGAGGCTATGATGAGAGAGACTGAAGCTTTAAGAAAAGGTGTGAAATCGTTGTTGATTCCCTTTCCTGAAGAGGCTAGAAGGATTGTGATCCAGAGAACGGCAGCACTTGGATGCTAATCGAAAGGTTGGTGGTTTAAACCCACCAGTGACTCCTCGGTAGAAAGAAGTAGCAGTCTGCTTCTATAAAGATTATAGCATTGGAAACCCTATGGTTTCTCTGTCCTATAGGGTTGCTCTGAGTCGGCATCAACTCAGTGGCAATGGGTTTACACACTCACACTATTAGTCTTGGAGGAAGCATAGCTGATGTGTTCCTTTGAAGCCAGGATGGTGAGACTTCGGCTCACTTACTTTGGACATGTCATCAGTAGGGACCAATTGCTGGAGAAGGACATCTTGGATGGTAAAGTAGAGGGTCAGCAAAAAAGAAGAAGAACTTTAATGAGCTGGATTGACACAGTGGCTGCAACAATGAGCTCAAACATAGCAATGATTGTGAGGATGGTGCAGGACAAGGCAACGTTTCATTCTGTTGTACGTATGGTCGTCATGATTTGGAGCCAACTCTATGGCAACTAACAACAACACCACACTCACACTAGGGGGAGAAGAGTTTGAAGATTTCTTTTTGGCTCTATCAAAATGACCCATACATAGCAATGAAAAGACCCAGCCAAATATCTCTTTGTTGAAGCACCAGTCAGTAAGTCCTACACACAAACACTTTTTTAATGCACTGCCCTTCAAATATGAATTGACAGCCAAGGATCAGCAGGCATTTAACAAAAGCATCTCGTGGAGGGTGTCTCAGCAGTGGCACTATTGACATTCTGGGCTGGACAATAGTTTGTTGTGGGAGCTATCCTGTGCGTTGTAAAATGCTTAGCAACAAACCAGGCCTCTACCCACTAGATGCCAGTAGAACCACACCCTAGTTGTGGCAACCAAAATTATCTCCAAATAGCAACCCTATAGGACAGAGTAGAACTGCCCTGTAGGGTTCCCAAGGAGTTCAAACTGCTGGCCTTTTGGTTAGCAGCCTGAGCACTGAGCCTAACCACTGTGCCACCAGGTTTCCTAAATTATCTGGACATCTCTAAGAGCGAGAAACAGAAATTATCTCCAGACATTGGCAAATACCCCCTGAGGATAAAATAGCCCCCTAGTTGAGAACCACTGAGCTAGCATTTATGGAAAGAGAAATTATAAAACAAACCAAGAGAAACAGATCATATAGGAAGAATAATAAATCCTTGGGAAGAAAAACTATAGTTAATACTCTGATAGATATGGGTAGACACTGTTTTTAAAAAACAAGAATAAAGTGTGATTAAAAACAACTACATCCAGGCAACAAAAAATAATATATGTTAAAAACTAAATGTATGAGAGCAAAAAATGGAAAACACAATAAAAGTATTGAAAGGACTATATTGAAGAAATCTTCTAGCTAGTAAGACAATGTAACAGAAAAATTAGAAGCAGGAGAGAAAAGATAAAATAAAAGGAAGCATTCCAGGAAGCCAACATCTAAAAAATAGATATTCTAGAAAGTGATATCAGAGGAAAATATAGGGGAATAAATTACCCAAAAAGTTATTTAAGAAATTTCCAGGAACTGAAGTATATGAGATTCCCAACTGGAAAGTTCCCATTATACATTCAGTACAAGTTAATAAACACTTCCTCAAAGCATATAATTGTAAATTTTCAGAAAATAGGGGATAAAGAGAAGAACATTGAAAACTTCAGAGCAAATATTAGGGCACAAAGGATTGAAATCAGATCAGAACACTGAATTTATCTTCAACAACAATGGAGGCTGAAGATAATAAAGAAACACCTTCAGAAATCTGAAGAAACAATACAAAGTGTTGTCAAGAATGTAGAACTACTAGAACTCTCATACATTGCTGGTGCAAACGCAAAACGGTACAACCACTTTGGAAAACCATTTGGCTATTTCTTATAAATTCAGACATATACTTACCATATGACCCAGCAACCTCATTTGAAGACAAAAATAAAATAAAAACAGATGTTCACACAATGACTTGTATGCAAATTTTGTTGCAGAATGATTCATAAAATCCCGAAACTGATACAAGCCAATTGTCCACCAATTGGTGAAGGGAATAACTGTGGCATATTGATACTATGGGATACTACTCAGCCATAAAAAGGAAGAAATATTAATACACGTGACAAAGCAACTCATGCTCGGCCACCACAGTTTTCAGCCGAGCTTCTAAACTAAAATGAATTAGGAAGAAAAGCCTGACAATCTACTTCAAAAATCAGCCAATGAAAACCCTATGGATCACAAAGGTTCAATCTGCAACCCATGATGGGAAAGATGCAGGACCAGACAGCATTTCTTTCCATTGTGCATGGGGTCACTATGAGCTGGGGCCACCTCAACAGCAGCTAACAGCAGCAGCAAGAACAGGAAGTCCCGGGGGTATGAACATCTGAGTTACAGACAATTCGTGCTTGTCCTTTAATGCTATGTAAATTTGCCTTCAGTTTGAAACGATTGAACCAATCCCTACTTGAAACAAATTTTTCATCACAATCACCTTACTTGCTACACGTGCAGCTTTTAAATCATTGAAAAGGCTTTGAGCTTTTTCCTCTATTAACCAAAAACCAAATCCACTGCTGTAGAGTCCATTCCAACTCAAAACAACCCCATATGTGTCAGTGTAGAGCTGTGCTCCATAGAGTTTCCAAGGAGCGGCTGGTGGATTTGAACTGCCAGCCTTTGGTTAGCAGCCAAGATGTTAACCAGTGCCCACCAGGGCTCCTTCTTGCACTAAAAAAGTAAGGCTAAATGAGAACCATATACACCTGTTCCGACGTACCTACAAATTCGACTTAAAGACACACTTAGGAACAAACAGATCTTGTTCGAAACGCGGGGACCGCCTGTATATAAAAACTAAGCAAAGGAAAAAGATGAGACAATTATGAACACCAGGAAAAATATTAACATAACATAATAATGAAAACATCCAGGCTGACTGAAACATAAATTGTATTGCGAAGATAGAAGAAGGCGAAGATCAGGAGATAAATCCTCCACTTAGGAGGTCAACATATAATATCTGAAACTGATCAAAGTACAACAAAAAAAGTAAAAAATATAAAAAATAATAATATCTGAAACTGAAAAATCAAGAAAAACTTACATAAGCATATGTTTTAGAAATATGGAAGTAAATGCTAGAGGAAACAGCTGAAAATGCTGAATGATGCTTCCTCTGGAAAATAAGACGTGGAGGTGAGAATGGTTGGGGACAACACCACTGTTTTGTCATATGCCTTGTAGAGTCATATAACATCTTTTCTTAATTGTTGTGCTTTAAGCGAAAGTTTACAATTCAAGTTAGTCTCTCATACAAAAATTTATACATACATTGTTATATGATCCTAGCTGCTCTCCCTATACTGTGACAGCACACTCCTCCTTTCCACCCCGGATTTCCTGTGTCCATCCAACCAGCCCCTGATGCTCTCTGCCTTCTCATCTCACCTCTGGATAGGAAGTGCCCATTTAGTCTCATGCATCTACCTGAGCTAAGAAGCACACTCTTCACGAGTATCATTTTATGTCCCATAGTCCAGTCTAATCATTGTCTGAAGAGTTGGCCTCGGGAATGGTTTTAGTTTTGGGCTAACAGAGAGTCCAGGGACCATGTTTTCCGGGGTCCCTCCAGTCTCAATCAAACCATTAAGTTTGGTCTTTTTACTAGAATTTGAGTTCTGCATCCCTCCTTTCTCCTGCTCCATCAGGGACTGTCTGTTGTGTTCCCTGTCAGGGCGGTCATTGGTGGTAGCCAGGCACCATCTAGTTCTTCTGGGCTCAAGCTGATGAAGCCTCTGGTTTATGTGACCCTTTCTGTCTCTTGGGCTAATACTTTCCTTGTGTCTGTGGTGTTCTTCATTCTCTTTTACTCCAGGTGGTTTGGGATCAATTGATGCATCTCAGATGGCCGCTCCCTAGCTTTTAAGACCCCAGATGCCACTCACCAAAGTGGGATGCAGAACATTTTCTTAATAAACTCATATAACATCTTAAAAAGCAAATTTCAACTAAAAACAGTTAAGGGAATGCATCAAGAGAGAATTAAAAATGTGTGCTTTGATAAAATGGCTGAGCTAGAGGCAGAGGCTGAAAAGGAAGTGAAGCTCAAATGGAGATGGTTGGAAGGGACTTGCAAATAATAGGCGTTCAGCACCTGTTGTGAAATAATGAATTTGTGAAATGATGAGCCTCATCCAAGGATGCTTCCCCCTGTCCGAAGGATGGCAGCATAACTTAGAAGTTGTCTAGGATTCCACAAAGAAGAACCTATGGAGATTCTTTTTATTTCATCCAAGGGACTTGAGCTGACACCAGGGCTCATCTCAGACCCGTTACCTGATGTGATGGAAGACGTCGACTCTCTGGCTGCCCATTCCTGTTGATAAAATACATACTGCTTGCCTTTCATTCAGAAATGCATTAATTAGGATGGTGTTAGCTGCTATAACATATAAACCACAAATCTCAGGAGATTCACACAATAGAACATTGTTTATTACTCATGTTAACTCCAAAATCGGTGTCTTGAATGTCAGCCAGGCTTCCACATGATCATTCAGAGACCTGGGTTCCTTCCATCTTGAGTCTCTGCTCTCTTAAATCAGTTCCAAAATCACCCTAGTGATCATCTCCTTACTGTCTTGAAGGGGGGAACAGAATGGAGGATTACATAAAGCAAGTTTTTTGTTTGTTTGTTTTAATGTACCAGGCTTAAAAATGGCTCCCATTGTTTCTGCTCATATTCCCTTGGCTGGGACTCAATCACATGGCCACATCCAGCTGTGAGAGAGGCTGGGAAGTACAGACTGGCTGTGTTCCCAAGACAGGGTGAACTACTAGCCAGCTCTGACACTGTGGCTGATTTTTAAAAATAGATCACCAGGCCTTTCTTCCTAGTCTGTCTTAGTCTGGAAGCTTCCCTGAAACCTGTTTAGCATCATAGCAACATGCAAGACTCCACTGACAGGTGGCTGCACCTGAGATGGACTGACTGGGAATCAAACCCAGGTCTCTTGCGTGGAAGGCGAGAATTCTGCCACTGAACCACCCATGCCTGATAAAATAAAACTGGAGGGAGATGGTTTTCTTTCCGCCTCATTTCCTTTGTTCTTTTTTTACTCTCCTCTCTTCGTGCCTCTTTCCCTTTCTTTGCTTCCTTTCTTTCTTCTTTTTTACCCTTCCTCCATCCTCCTTCCCTTCCTGGACTTTATTTCTTTCAAAAATTATGTGTTTTTTGTCTGCTCTATGTATAAGACAGATCTGGATCAATCATCAGTAATGAAGTACAAGATTACACAAGCTTGTTTTTCCCCCTTGGATCTTCTGCAAGCAAGCAGAAAATTTTGCAGAACAGAAGGGGCAACAGTAAGAGAGAAAGTAAACCAAGTCCCTCCTCCCCACATGCCATGAATCCAAGTCCTTCTTGCTTACAAATATGCTCTGTTACTCTATTGGGACAGGGTGGTTTGGATCCGATTTAAATGAGTTTCCAATTGATGTTTTGCAGCTTGATGTAGGTTATGCTAGAGCTGCTGAAATGCAGTTCCATGAACAGCCAAAATAGAAATAAATTTGCAGAAGCCTCTCACTGAAAAAGCCAGTAATTTATGCTTGAGTTACACACACCACTCTCCACCTACCCAGCTTCTCTTCTGTGGTGGATGAACTTGTCAACCTTCCTTCAATCAACTTGAGCCATCTGCATTGTTGCTTCCTGTCAATCCAAGTCATCCAGTGACTGGATCAGAAGATAAGCACTTTGACTGTTGCACTGGTCTTCTTTTCTTTTTTTATCATTATTATTATTTTTATTGTACTTTAGGTGAAGGTTTACAGAACAAATAGTTTCTCATTAAACTGTCAGTACACATTGTTTTATGACATGGGTTAAAAACCCCACGACACATCAACACTCTCACTACTCAACCTTAGAGGATCATTTTTTTTTTTTTTTGATGAAAATATAAATAGCTAAAGATACACCATTTCAAAAATTTCTAAGTGTGCAATTCAGTGACATCGATTACGTTCTTCCAGTCATGCTGCTGTTCTCACTTTAGATGAAGGTTTACAGAACAAAATAGTTTCTCTTTAAATGGTTAGTACACATATTGCACTATGACAGTGGTTAACAACCCCACTACATGTCAACACTGTCCTTACTCAACCTTGGGTTCCCTATCACAAGCTTTCCTGTCCGCTTCTGCCTTCTAGACCTTGTCTCTGGACTGCTGTGTCTCATTAGTCTCGTTTTGTTATATGGGGCTGTCCAATCCCCCGCTGAACAGTGAACCTTGGGAGTGACTTCACTACTGAGCTAAAAGGGTGTCCGGGGCCATACTCTC
>NW_004444138.1:2584010-2586054 GCF_000243295.1 Trichechus manatus latirostris | reverse complement strand
CATGGAATCAATTCTGACTCAGGGTAACCCCAAGTGTGTCAGAGAAGAACTGTGCTCTATAGGATTTTCCATGGCTGATTTTTCAGAAGTAAATTGCCAGGCCTTTCTTCTGAGGTTCCTCTGGGTGGACTTGAACCTCCAACCTTTTGGTTGGCAGTCCAGCATGTTAACTATATGTACCACCCAGGGACTCCAAAGCAAGATAAAGGTGATTCTATCTGTCTGAAAGGTAACTCAGCCTGTTAGATGGTCCATAAAGAAAATTGGGAAATTATAGGCTGGGCTATGCTTTCTGACAGGAGAAAAGGATACACAGAGTCAGAAAATTTTTGAGTGACCACAGTGACAATCAGTCTCACCCCAGGCTGAACTGATTTTAACTGGAATAGCTTTTCACAGTCCTGCAATAGCACAGGCCCAGAAGCAGGCTGGGCTGTGTGCAGGCTGGGCTGTGTGCGGGCTGTGAAGTCAAGTATCTCCACAGTCTGGATCACCTACAGCATGTGTCTGCCGGAGAAGCATTTTTATGAGGCATAGGGAGCCTCCTGGGAAGCAATCACCCATGGGGCAGAAACCTTCCAGGTGACTAAGACTGGAAAAAACACAAGGGGTTATTCTCAGGAAGAAGGGCTATTTTGAGTATGGCCTGGGAATTGGGGACCAGAAAGAGCTTTAATAAAGAACAAGAAAGTGAATAGTGTCACGCAGTCTACAAGTAACAGAAAAAGTGGCCCATGGGGTAACGGTAGCATTGCTGTGGAGGGTGGCGTAGGGCTGTGGATACGTAAGAGCACATCCCTGTTCTAACCCAAAATGCAGAAGCAGATCCAAGAAGTCAGTGTATCCCAGAGACCTGAGCACCAAATCATACCATGCAAATCAATACAGTGATGTCCCTGATTGTTGTTGTTGCCATCCAGTTGGCTGCAACTCATGGCGACCCAATGTACAACATAATGAAATGTAGTCCAGTCCTGCTCTATCTTCATGATTGTTGGCACGTTTAACTCCACCATTGAGGTCATTGCACAGTTCCTTCCAAACTGTATTGCATAGTGTCTTCCAGCGCTATATTGAGAAATATTCTGTTGTGATCCACAGGGTTTTCATTGGCTAATTTTCCAAAGTAGGCCACCAGGCCTTTCTTCCTAGTTTGTCTTAGTCTGGAAGCCACCACCTGTCTGTCAGTTTGTCGTACTGTGGTGGCTTGAGTGTTGCTGTGATGCTGGAAGCTATGCTGCTGTTGTTTCAAATACCAGCAGGTCACCCACGGTGGACAAGTTTCAGCGGAACTTCCAGACTAAGAATGCCCGTGAGTCAACGTGCAATTCCTGTTCTGCTAACCTGAAAAAGCAAGGGGGAAGGTTTGTATTCAATTCCCAAGGGACCAGAAGGGAGGGTTTTGTGGCTGAAGTCCCTGTGATTAAATAGAAACATGTGGTCTTGTGATGGATGTTGTGGCCCTTATTCTCGGAATATCCTCTCTCCTCCTCTCTGCCTCTCCAGTTCTCCCCCAGAAGCTTCCAGCTTCCCAGCTTGCCCATGAAGACCTCTCCATCTCTCAGGACATATTCACTTTTTCTTGTGACTTATCTTACATTGCTCTCCAGCACTTATTATTTGCCTTTTTATGTATCTACATCTTATCTCTCCAATTGGAATGAACCTCATAGGGAGAGTGGAGCTTATGTCTGTCCATTTTTGTATCTTCATGACATAACCAGAGCCTGATACCAATCAGATTGTCCTACTCTACCTTCCTTTACCCTTTACCAGTTGCTACTGAGTCAATTCTGACTCATGGCGACCCCACGTGTATCAGAACGGAACTGCACTCCATAGGATGTTCGATGACTGTGATCTTTCAGAAGTAGATTGCCGGGTCTTTCTTCCAAGGGGCCTCTGGGTGGATTTGAACCTCCAACCTTTCGTTTAGCAGCCAAGCACTTAACCATGTGCACCACATAGGGACTTTTTCCTTCCAGGAAGGGAAGAAACTAACTCTTTTTTTGGGGGAGGGGGGTTATTTATTTATTTATTTAAT
>NW_004444138.1:2582961-2583838 GCF_000243295.1 Trichechus manatus latirostris | reverse complement strand
TTAGTCTCATGTATCTACTTGAGCTACGAAGCACACTCTTCACTAGTAGCATTTTATGTCCCATAGTCCAGTCCAATCTTTGACTGAAGAGTTGGCCTCGGGAATGGTTTTAGTGCTGGGTTGACCTAGAGTCCGGGGGCCACGCTCTCTGATGTTCCTCCTGTCTCAGACCATTAAGTCTGGTCTTTTTACTAGAATTTGAGTTCTGCACCCCACTTTTCTCCTGTTCCATCAGGGACTCTCTGTTGTGTTCCCCGTCAGGGCGCTTATTGGTGGTAGCCAAGCACCATTTAGTTTTTCTGGTCTCAGGCTGAGAAACTAACTCTTGATGTATAAAATTTAAGTCAATTCTTGCCCATTTTAATCATGAGAGTACATTTTTTTAATAAAAGGAAGTTGTGAAAAATGTGATGTAAACAAAACACATGGCCCATATGGTCCAGAATTTTTAGAACTTGGAATTTTAGCTAAAAATTTTCCTTGTCATATGTGTTGGGTTAGGTTCCTCCAGAAGCAAACCTTGTGCGAGGATTTGAATGCGAACGGTTTATTTGGGAGGTTATCCAAGGAAGCGTTGGGAGGGAAGTGGGATGTGAGATGGGGAAGAGAGGGAAGCCAGGAAAGGGTGAGTGTGTTATAATATCAGGCTGGTTCCTGTGTGGGCATTCAGGGCTCAGTCCCACTAGGGAAATCTGGGGGCAGTATAGAAAATGCCTCGGAGAGAGGGAGGTAGGGTATTTACCCTCCTCCTCCTATCAGTCACTGGCAGGAATTGTTCTGAGCAGCAGGGACTCCTGTGAGTTGTGGCTGTGCTGCATGAAGGCTGGGAGAGGCCCTTGGGGAGGCATAGTTGCTTGCAGGAGGAGGCCATGGGCAT
>NW_004444138.1:2578627-2582688 GCF_000243295.1 Trichechus manatus latirostris | reverse complement strand
AGAAGATCCATCTTAAACCATGTGGGCAAGTGCACCCCAAAGATGGCCAAGCAAGAAGATGAAAAGAGTATGGGCCCCTGATTCCACAGAGCTGCTAAAAACAGCCCTGTAACACTTCCATCTGGACTGTTCCAGGTGAGAGAAATGAGCTCTCTTGTTTGAGCCCCTATTATTTGGGGCACGGAGTCCCTGGGTGGTGCAAATGGTTAATGCACTCAGCTGCTAACCTAAAGCATAATGGTTCAAATCCACTCAGAGGTGCCTCGGAAGAAAGGCCTAGAGATCTATTTCTGAAAAAATCAGCCATTGAAAATCCTATGGGACACAGTTCTACTCTGACACACATGGGGTCGCCATGAGTCACATGGTCTCAATGGAGCTGGTTTGGTTTTGGTTTTATTTGGGATGTTGGTTAAAGGAATCCAACTTATACCCTGACTGCTACATTCCTTTACCTCTACACTTGTGAAATTTGGACTAAAATAGCAATGGAGTAGGCTACTATTTGTTTGCTTCTGACCTATCCTCCACTTCCATTCCCAGGGAATTTCAGCAAATGGTTGGGCAACCCAGCTAGCAAGGGGCCTCAAGGGGCTTGCTTGGGAAAAGTGCAGCCTCTTGTCTCTGATGGAGTTGTGGCTTGGTTGCACCAGCCTTGTGTAGGGATGAAGCCCCATCAGGAGATGCATTGCTAGGTCTCTATGCCTGGCCTGGCTGTGCAGCGTGGGCAGTGCTCTCCATCTCGAAGAGCCTGGCTTTATTCATTTATAAATTGCGAGGGTAGATGAGATAGAGGATCCCTAAGGCAGCTCGCAGCACTAATGCGCTTTGATTTATGATCATGAAGGAACATAAGGGAGCCGAGATGAGGTGTAGGAGCTGAGGAAATGAGAGTTGGATTGAGTGCCAGGCTGTTCTCAAGGGAGCTGCAAAACGCCTTTTTTCATTCAGACCCAGACAACAGCAAAAGCAATAGCACCAGCTGAGCCAGCCACTCCACCAACCATGGAGTTCCTTCACCATCACATGCTCAACTAGGAGTTTATCAAACGAATCAAATATCCCCTTCCTACTTTATGAGCCCTCTGTGCATTTAAACCAGTGGCCTGGGCAGGAAGCTCTTCTTTCTTTGCTTGGAGCTTGATGGCATTATGAGGATACAGGGCATGCTGGACGAGCACAGTGGAGTTTCAGCAGGAATACAAATGGTGCAATGGTGCAAAGCCCTGCATTGTCAACCCTGCTCACAGCGCTGCTGTAGCAAAGCCATTCACATGGCCAATGCATTTATCAGGTTGGCTCAGTGCCCTGGTATTGCAGAGGCTGCTGGCTTGACTGCAAGTACAGAAGAGCTTGAACTACACCTGAGCTATGAGAAAATACGTGGCAATATTCCAATGCTGGCCACAGGCCAGCTCCAAAGCAGGACTCTTCTATGCATTGAGCTTGCCTCACTGTTGTCTGGTCGTGGACAGCTGCAAATACCATAATGCTGCTGGGCTACTTCAGCCCATCAACACCTCCTGTCTCACAGGGTCATGTCAAGACTGTGAGTGTGATGCTACTGTTGTATCTTCCATCCCCAGGGACCTGGGTTGGTGACACAATGGTCTGCCGATCATCTCAATGCTTCACCACTGTTTCACTTGCCACTGAGTTTTGAACCCCCAACAGATATATATTTGGCCCGTCAAAAATGTGGCTGTAGGAGCCATGGTGGCACAGTGGTTAAGAACTTAGCTGCTAACTAAAAGGTTGGCAGTTCAAATCCACCGGCTGCTCCTTGGAAACCCTATGGGGCACTTCTACTCCGTCCTATAGGGTCTCTATGATTAGGAATTGGTTCGAAGGCAGTGGGTTGGTTTTGATGTGTCTGTAAGGAGCCCTGGTAGTGCAAGAGTTAAGCACCTGGTTACTAACCAAAAGGTTGGCAGTTTGAAATCACCCCCCTCTCACAGCGCCTCAGTAGGAGAAAGACCTGGTGATCTGCCTCTATAAAGATTACAGTCAAGAAAACCCTATGGGAAGTTCTATTCTGTCGTATGAGGTCACTATGAGTTCGAATCGGCTTGATGACACCTAACAGCAGCAACAATATGTCTGCACTGTCTTTATAGAGAGAGATAAACATGGTTTCCCACCTTAAGGGATTCTCTGTTAACTGGGGCAATAAAATTAATATGTGCATCACAGTTAAATTACAAGAGCCCACAGGTGTTAAGGTTCAAAAGACATAGCATAGAAAATACCACCTTATTAGTTTCCTATTGCTGCTGTAACAAATGACCTCAAACTTTGAGGGTTAAAGCAACACATATTTATTATCTTACAGTTCTGGAGGTCAAAAGTCCAAAAAGGGTTGGAGGGTTGGGGTCATGGTTTCATGGGACATCCCAGTTAATTGACCTAATAGCATGTTTTGTGCTTCTATTCTACCTCTTAGTTCGTTGAGTAGTGCCTGAGGTCTTACAAGCTTGCAGCGGCCATCCAAGGTACAACAATTGGTCTCTATTCTCCAGGAGCAATAGAGGAAGAAGGAAAGTCAGGAATAGGAGGAGGATATGAAATGTATGGTGAATTGCTTCCATGAACAACTGCTTCCTTTGCCATGAGACCAGAAGAACTGGATAGTGCCTGGCTACCATTACTGAACATTTTGATCAAAGATTCTAAAGAAGAATACTGATCAAAAGAGGGAAAATGCACAACAAAATTTCAAAATCTCATGGACTCCAGGCTTCCTGGAATCATGGAGGCTGGATGAGTATCTGTCTTAGGCTGGGTTCTCTAGAGAAGCAAAACCAGTAAAGCATATAAATATATCTAGACAGAGAAGAAATTGTTCACACGGTTGTAGAGGCTGGAATGTCCCAAATCCGTGGGTCAAGATAGAGGCTTCTCCTGATTCATGTAGCCACAGGGGCTGGCGAACCCAAGATTGGCAGGTCAGAGAGCAGGGTTCTTGCTCACGGGCTGCGAAGATCAATGAAACCCAAGATCAGCAAGCAAGATGACAGGTAAGCTATTAGCTCAAGTCCCAAGACCCAGAGGTCAGATGAACAGGAGCCAGCTGCAGGATCCAGTGCAGGCAATGTTTTTTTTTTTTTGGTTTGTTAGTTTTTTTAATTCTGTCTACCACCTTTACTGAAATTCAGAGCCAGAAAGATACCCTAACTATTGAAAGGTTGAGAGGGGTATCATGGGGTCACAGAAGAATGTAGAACACTAGGAGTTCCTGGGTTGGGCAGACATTTAACACTCTCAGCTGCTCACCAAAAGGTTGAAGGTTCAAGACTACCCAGTGTTGCCTTGGAAAAAAGGTCTGGCAAACTACTTCCAAAGTATCATCCATTGAAAACCCTGTTGAAGACAGTTCTACTCTGACACACATGGGGTCACCATGAGTCGGAGTTGACTCAACAGCAATTGGTTTTTTTAACAGTCCTCTACATGGATAGGAAACATTGTAAATTACAAGACATTCATGTCTAATGCCTCATAATGGGTGGTGCAGATGTCAAAGACAGCAGTCCCTCAAATCAGACAGATCCAGATGAGAAACGCAACCTCATCCCTTGCTAGTTGCATGACCCTGACCATGTTTCTTATCCTCTTTGAGCCTTAGTTTACTCATCTGTAAAATAGGGATAAGGTACAAGTAGTCCTCAATTTACAACATATTCCAGTTATGATGAACTGCACAATTTACAACATATTCAAGTTATGATGAACTGCACTTACGACTATTTTTATAATTTGTGTATTTTTTATATTTTTATGTATGTAAATATTAAAATATATCTGTCAGTTTATATGTAATATTTCCAACCCCCAAAGACAAATAAAGATTGGATTTATAAAGATACTGATAATAAAAGCCAATAATAACGAAAACTAAAAAAAAAAAAAATGAGGTGTTGGACTTACGTCAGAACCGACTTAGGACAGAGTTGTCAGAATGGAACTCCATCATAAGTCAGGGACTACCTGTACCTACTTTGTAAGATTGTTAAGATTAAATGAAGTAATGCATGTAAGGTGCTTAGCACCTTGCCTCTGCC
>NW_004444138.1:2567977-2578527 GCF_000243295.1 Trichechus manatus latirostris | reverse complement strand
GATGTCACCTTGCGGACTAAGGTGTGCCTGACCCAAGCCATGGCATTTTTGATTGCCTTATATGCATGCGAAAGCTGGATAATAAATAAGGAAGACTGAAGAATTGATGTCTTTGAATTATGATGTCAGTGAAGTATATTGACTATGCCATGGACTGAGAGAAAAATGAACAAATTCACCTTGGAAGAAGAATAGCGAGAATGCTCCTTAGAAGCAAGGATGGCGAGGCTTAGTCTCACATAGTTTGGACATGTTATCAGGAGGGACTGGTCCCTGGAGAAGGACATCAAGCTTGGTAAAGTAAAGGGTCAGTGAAAAAAGGGGAAGACCCTCAATGAGATGGACTGACACAGTGGCTGCAACAATGGGCTCAAACATAGCAACAATTGTGAGATTAGAGCAAGACTGGGCAGTGTTTTGTACTGTTGTGCGGGGGTTGCTATGAGTTGGAACTGACTCTACGGCATCTAACAACAACTAGCTGCCACAGGAGCTACAATGGAGTGGGGAACGTAGGTGCAGTGTGGGGAGATCGGTGGTGTGGATGCTGGGTGGTGTTAGACCTTTCCGCATTACTAGCTCCCTCTAGGCCATGGGGCTGGTCAACAATTAGCAAGTCAGCCACAAGTTTTTCTGTCGAGGGCTGAACACCCTTTGCGCCTGGCTCTCAACACACTGATTGGTTAGAGGCTTGGATACAGGTGGCCACAGCTGCACTGGAAGTGATATTTTTGGCATAAGTGACGTTTGCATGAGAAAGCAGCAAGGAAGAGTCCCCTTTGCCATCTAATTTATCACTGGTGTGAATTCACCCATGTCTGGGTGTTTCTGTACAGGAATCCACCTCATTAAGTGTGATGGTTAATGTTATGTGTCAACCTGGCTAGGCTATGATTTTCAGCAGTTTAGTAGACACTGTACTGGGTGTTCTTCCATAAAGTAATATAATGTAATTACTTTCCATGATGTGATCTGATGTGGGTAGCCAATTAGTTGAAAGGGGAATTTCCTTGGGGTGTGGCCTGCCAGTATATAAATGGATGTTCTGTCGAAACTCTCTGTCTCTCCCTCTCCCTCTTTCTCTTTCCCTTCACTCTTCTTATTGCCTGACCTCCAGTTCTTGGGATGTAAGCCTGCAGAAGTCTCCAGTCTGTTGCCTGACATGCAGATTTTAGATTCTCCAGCCCTGGAAACCCCATGAGCCAGCTGAGGTCTCCAGCCTGCTGTCTGACCCACTGATTTGGTACTTGCCAGCCCCCACAGTTTTGTGAGCCATTTCCTTGAATGGCTTCTCTAGAGAACCCAGACTAAGACACTGCGACCATCTAACCTGGGCTCTGAGGTCCATTTTGCAGGTAGGGTAGGAGTTGTAGATGTTATGGATTGAATTGTGTCATCCAAACACTTTGTGTAAAAGTCTTAACCCCCGTACCTGTATATATGACCCTCTTTGGAAACAGGGATTTTCTCTGATTATGTGAATGAGGTCATACCAGTGTAGGGTAGGTCTTAAGCCTAATTACTTATGAGTTATAAAAGGCATTGAGTTTCTGTTTATGGTGATGAAAAATTCCACAATGGATTTTGATGATGGTTGCACAACATGATTGATGTAATTCGTGTCATTGAATGATGGTACACGTGAAAAACATTGAAATGGCAAATGGTGTGTTATATTTATTTTTACAACAGTAAAAAAGGATAAGCAAACAAGAGCAGAATAGACATTGAGACACATATGGGGAGAGGATAGATGCCAAGGATCGTAAAGGAACTCTCAGGACTTCTGACAATGAAGGACCTCCCCTAGAACTGGTGCCCTGAATTTGGACTTCTGGCCTTCTGAACTGTGAGAAAATAAATTCCTGTTCTTTAAAGCCACCCACTTGTGGTAATTTTTGTTGCGACAGCATTAGGTGACTAAGACAGTAGGGGACCATAAGAAAGACTCCCAACATCTAGGTCAATTGGCATAACATAGTTCATAAAGAAAATGTTCTACATCCTTCTTTGGTGAGTAGTGTCTAGGGTCTTCAAAGCTTGAGAGCAGCCATCTAAGATACTTCTATTGGTCCTGTCCTGTCTGGAGCAAAACAGAATGAAGAAAACCAAAGACACAAGGAAAATATTAGTCCAAAGTACTAATGGACCAGATGACCCACATCCTCCACCAGCCTGAACCCAGAAGAACTAGATGGTGCCCAGCTACCATCACTAAGTGCTCTGTCAGGGGTCAGAATAGAGGATCCCAGACAGAGCAGGAGAAAAATGTAGAACAAAAGTCAAATTCACAAAAAAAGACCAGACTTACTGGTCTGACAGTGACTGCAGGAATCTCTGAGACTATGGCCCCCAGACACTCTGCTAACTCAGAACTGAAGCTGCTCCTAAAGTCTACCTTTTGGTCAAAGATTAGACAGTCCTAGAAAACAAATAATAACACAAGTGAGAAACATGCTTCTTAGTTCAATCGAGTATACAAGACCAAATGGGCTCCACCTGCCCAAAAGCAAAGATGAGAAGGCAGGAAGTGTCAGGAAATCTGGATGAATGGACATGCAGAACCCAGGGTGGAAACAGAAGTGTAGAGAGTGCTGACACATTACGGGGATTGCAACCAATGTCACAAAACAATATGTGTATAAAATTTTTGAATGAAAAACTAATTTACGCTGTAAACTTTCACCTAAAACACAATTAACTTTTTTAAAAAGACCCCCATAGAAGCTTGCAAAGCACCAACAGAGAAATGTACTTCTGTCCTTGGAGAATAGTTGTGGTTCATGGGTCAACATCTCTTCCAGCTACAAGGTATCAGAGAGACCCTCCAGCACAGGCACATTCTCCATCGAAGTAATGAGAGTGCTTACCTTTTGTTTGTTTGAAAAAAATCTCTGTATTCAGATCAGCTTTACAGGGCAAGGAGAGGAAGAGAAATAGTTCAGTTCTAATTTTACAATCTTCCTGCTGTGAAACCGGAAATTCATTTATCAACAAACCCTGCTGGGACACTGCGCTTCCCTGCACCAGGGCACATGTGTCCTTCCAAACCCATCATTATCCATGCTCTGCAGACCCCCAGTTCCCGGGGTGTCACATAAAGCATAGCAGCATTCTCCTTACCCTTAATTCTTATTCAATTAAGCAACTGTTAGTAAAAAAGCAAACTACTTCCAAAAGGGCGATGTGGCACCAAACAGAGGCCATTGTTACAGCCACAAGGAAAATGGAGCCAGCATTAAAGCAGTAACTGGAAAAAACAGTGGCAAGTAATGAATATAAATCCGAGTCCTGCAGTGAATCAACTGGGCAGTAAATAAAGTCAAAATTATTAGTCAGCCTGATCAAATTACAGCAAATGGAACCCAAGGCAGGCTGGAGAACACTGTTCCTGTGAAGCTGGACTTTGCAGAATGACCAAGGGACCCCACCTCAATTTTCCAAATTGGAATTGAAATTAGGTGAAATCTCTTAAACATAACATGAATGTGAATCCTTGCCTTATGCACAAATCCTCAAACAGCCCTCACCCTAGGCCCTAACTCTAAAGTCTTTCTCCCTCTCTAACCAACCAACCAGTTGCCCTCAAGTTGATGCTGACTCATGGCACCTCCACGTGTGTCAGAGTAGAACTGTGCTCCATAGGGTTTTCAATGGCTGATTTTTCAGAAGTAGATCACCAAACTTTTCTTCTGCGGCACATCTGTGTGGACTGGAACCCCCAACTTTCTTTTAACAGCTAAGCATGTTAACTGTCCACATCACCCTGGGACTCCTCTCCTTCTCTAGCCTTCTCTTAAAAATTGTGCTAATTTATCTAGTTAATCTTCAGGGTATATAAAATTTGTGCATTCAAAGGTACAATAAGAGTCTCCCAATACTAAAGAAAAGATCACTCTATGAAATTCAAATTGATCAACCCCAAACATATAACCTATGAAAAGAACCATCTCATGAGATGGTAGATCACTGTTACAGTTGAGCCTGGAACAATCCCTACACTTCCCTCCAGGCACAAGGATGAATTATGAGGACGACAAGACAGAAAATAGGGAGAGAGAGAAAGGAAATAAAAACAATGGAAGGGAAGAGACAAAATAATTGCTATTTGCAAATGATAGGATTGCCTACCTGGAAATTCAAAAGAGTAGAATGAAAAACGATCAGATGTCATGTAGTTCAGAAAGATAAGTAGTTACATAGGAGAATATACAGAAATCAGTAATTTTCCTAGATAACTGCAGAACCAATTAGAGAATGCTTTGGAAAATATTCTATTAAGAAGGACAACAAAAACTATGAAATACCTAGAAAGAACAAAAGAAATGTGCAAGACCTATATAAAGAAAACTATAACAATTTACCGAAAGTCATAAAATGTTACAAAGACAATAATATAAAGACGTCAATTCATCCCCACTGTGCCCTAGTCTATTTATAAATTCAGTGTAATTCAGTCTGCCCTCGGTGTTCTATTCTTTTCTTGGATGCCTTGGATGTTCTATTCTTGGATGTCTGTAAGACCTGAATAATCTTCTCTTTTTTTAACGAGTTCGAGTGGGTTTCTGTTCATTTTATCCAAATGACTAACTCAACCAGCAGGAGGCCAGGCTACCATCTCCACCCTTCTCTCCTGAGGCCAGGTATCTTGGGTCTCTTACTGTATCTTCCTGCATCTCTCTCCAGATGGGCTCTAGCAGCTTCTTTATGGCTTCTTGGAGCCTGTGTAACTTCAGCTTGCATCTAACTTTTACCTGCAGAGTGCAAGCGTTGGCCCCAGTTCCACAACTCCTTCCCGTGACTTGGCGTCCATGTCTCTTTGTTCAAACTGACAAGAGAAAGAATCTGATTAGTTGAGCCCATCTCTTGGCTCAGGTGTCCATCACTGGTCCAAGGGGAGCAGAGTCCCACAGTGTGGGTTGAGTCAGGAAAAGGGGTAAGGGAGGCAATGATTGACTCTTACAACACTGGTTTATCAATAATAAGAACTTCCATTTATTACATACCAATATTGAGTCAAAAAAAAACCCAAAAACCAGTTGTCATTGAGTTGATTCCAACTCATGGTTACCCCATGTGTTTCAGAGTAGAACTGCGTTCCACAGGGTTTTCAGTGGCTGATCATTCACAAGTTGATTGCCAGACCTTTCTTCTGAGGTGCTTCTAGGTGGATTTGAACCATCAACCTTTTGGTTAGTAATCAAGCACGTAACCATTTGCACCACCAGGGCAACCCTTTACACTGAGTCAGGTATTCATTTATTTTATCTTCCTAACATTTTCCCAACTACCTTGCCAAATAGATTTTACCATTACTTTAATGTTATAAGGGATTCCCTAGGTAGGGCAAGATTAATGTGTGCGGCTACTAACTGAAAGGTTGGAGGTTCCAGTCCACCAGAGGTACCTCAGAAGAAAGGTCTGGAGATCTACTTCTGAAAAATCAGCCATCGAAAACCCTATGGAGCAGTTCTACTCTCATGCACATGGGGTCACTATGAGTTGAAATCAACTCAATGGCACCTAACAACAATAACAATTGTCATGGATTGAATTGTGTCTCCCAAAAATATCTGTCAACTTGTATAACATTTTGTAATCTGATGCGATTTCCTTATGTGTTGCAAATTCAATCACTATGATCTAATAAGACAGATTAGTGGCAGTTATACTGATGAGGTTTACAAGATTGCATAGTGTCTTAAACCAATCTCTTTTGAGCTATACAAGAGAGAAGTGAGCAAAGACACATGGAAACCTCACACCACAAGCAGTGCCAGGAGCAGAGTGTGTCCATTGGACCTGAGGTTCCTGCTCTGAGATGCTCCCAGACCAAGGCAAGACCGATGCATTACAAGGACCTTCCTCCAGAGCCTACAGAGACAGAAAGCCTTCTCCTGGAGCTGATGCCCTGAATTTGGACTTGTAGCCTACTGGATTGTGAGAGAATAAACTTCCCTTTGTCAAAGCCATCCACGTGTGGTATTTCTGTTATAGCAGCACTAGATGACTAAGACAACAACATGAGGGAAACTGGCTGCTTGAGGTAGATAACTTATCTGTGGTCACTTGGTCAACTTGTAATTCAGCAATGAGTCCTGTTCCAAGTCTCCAGTGCTTGCAACACTGCCTGCTGGCCTCTCCAAGTTTGGATAACAGAGCCACATCTTCAGGTCTGCTAATAATTGAACCTCTGGGCCTGCAACGTTGAGCACCTCTTCTCTAGGCCCTTGCCCGGAACATTTCTCCATCAATCACCATCCCTTTTCCTAGTAACTCCAGTCATCTTTCAGATCTCTGCTGAGAGTGGCAGACTTTCATGGTTCTCAAGCCTGGAGGAGCAGTACCCCCTCTGTTCTGCCACAGCATGACCCTCTACCCCTCTCTGCACGAGCCTCCCCATTCCAGCTGTCTTTTTACCTGGGGCTTTTCCTCACCAGCCTGCCAGCCTCTTAGAAGGAAGAACTTCCCTCCTTGGTGGCCACAGGCACCAAGCATGGAATCCAGGGCTCAGTAAAAACAAACAAAGTCATTCCTATCAAGTTGATTCCAACTCATAGCGACCATATAGGACAGAGTAGGAATAGAGTTTCCAAGGATCAGCTGGTGGATTTGAACTGCCAATCTTTTGGTTTGCAGCTATACCTCTTAACCACTGTGCCACCAGGGCAGCACTGAGTAGGGAGTCAATAAATATGTGTGGAATGAGATGAAAGTAAGGATGCTTCCAAATTGCTGGACACCCTGTGCAGCTCTGCTGGGGCGCAGACTGGGGAAGCCCTTTCCTCTTCTCTGGGATGAATACTGCAGCTATAACCTTGTCCCCTGATTGGGATGAGGGTGGCGTATCAGAGTCATTAAAGGGCCTCCCTAAGCTTCCCAGCCCCCACCCATCTCCATGTCCACCCCTCTACTTTCAATAAGACATTGTGACTGAGGGAGCATGCCCTGTCCCTCGGCATATGGAGGAAGGAAAAAAGAGTTGAGATCCACACGCCAGGATTTTCTCCTCTATGTGGAGAGCGCCTTCTAGGTGGTGCCTTTTCACTGTAAAACTAGATTTGCTTCTAGATGTCAATACTTGGAGCAGAGCCGGAAAGACCATCAGGGCCATGCCTCCCCCAGCAGGAGGAGGCCCCCACTTCCCTTATATGAAATATCCAGAGCATTGAGGGGACAATGGTGGTGCTGGAAGTATGGGATGGGAAGGGAATTGATTTGAATTATGGAATCACTCGTATTTTTCCTAACTTGCTTACATTGGTAGCTTAGGGAATTCCGAAGGAGAACGCTACACAATCTTTCTCTTCTCTGGGCTTTTAGTGCCCATCCCCACTCCCACATCGCGGGAAAATTTTCCTTAAGTGTCGCTTGAAACTCCTGCCCTCTTTGCGGTGGAGAGGGGAGGCCATCCAGCCATCCGGAGCCCCCCACTGAGCCTGGTCTGGCCAGTAGTGCTGAAGCAATCTTGTTAATTCTCATCGGAGTGGAGATCAATTCGAGGAAGCCACAAGATTCCCTGTTCCCGACCTCAAGAAATTGTCCCGAAAACCATTTGTCATCGATTCTGACCCATAGCCACCCTATAGGACAGAATACAATTGCCCCGTAGAGTTTCCAAAGAGCGTCTGGTGGATTCGAACTGCTGACTGTTTGGTTAGCAGCAGTAACTCTTAATGACTAAGCCACCAGGGTTTCTGAGAAATTGTCCAGCAGGAGGGATTTCCTTCCACAAGGCAATAAATGCATTTTCAGACGGATTTTTTTTGAGACAGGCAATCCTCCATCTGGACCATGATGACACCAAATGGGGCCTGGCCAGAGGAGCAGCATCTCCCCCATCTGCCAGTCATGTGCTGGCCCTCTCCTTGCTTCCACCCTAATTTACCCTTGCACACTCAGACACACACACGTGCACACATGCACACACACACCACCATCTGCCTTTCTCCACTATGGTGACCACCATATTTAGCCTTCCCCTGGCCCTGGGCTAAGGAGCTGTCAAAGCAACTGTCACTACCAGTTGCCAACGATTTTGACTCAGGGCAACCTCATGTGCAAAGCAAAGAAATACAGATACCTCACAGTGGTGCATTGTGCTGACATGAAGCCATCCTGGGGTTCTGAAGAATAGACATGACTTCCACATCAGGCTCTCGTGTGGCCACAGGTGACAGGGGGACTGGGTGTTACTGCCACCTTCGGCCTGAAGGCAGGAACGTACTTAAACAAAAAAACCAAACCTGTTGCCTCGAGTTGAAACGAGTCAGTTTCAACTTACGATGACACTTCTGGACGGAGCAGAACTGCCCTAAAGTGTTTCCAAGGCTGTAAATCTTTATGGAAGCAGACTGCCACATCTTTCTCCCGTGGAGCGGCTGGTGGGTTCAAACTGCCAACCTTTCAGCTAGCAGCCAAGCGCTTAACCACTGCACTGCCAGGGCTCCTGGAACATACCCAACCAACTGGAAAAACCCAATAGCTCTTCAGTGGAGAGGTCCTCTCCATGTGATGAATCTCTCCTCGCTGCCTACAGAACCTGTTTGGGGTGTGTGAAGCAATTTACTTATGAGGTCTGCAGTGGGTGGAGGCAGGGTGAGAGAGAAGCCAGACAACAACTCCAGATTGTGTGTAATGGTAAATTTTCATAGCAGGTAGCAGATCTCAGTGTAAGGAGCACAGAAAAGTCTGGAGGGGGTGGAGGAACCAGGAGAACGTGTCTCACGCCTGCATCCCCTCGGTTGCAGAGAAACTGCAGGTACGCAGCACATGGGCCTCATGGTGGGGTGCCCCCTTCGGGTTTCTGAAATGTATGTCTGCTGGGTAAATCTGGTGGCACATTCCCCAAGCAGATGCATCACCCTCCCCGTTTTTGTTCTCCCACATGAGTCATAATTTCTCCAGTGAAACTTCTGAATCGATGGCACCCCAGGATAGAGAGGGAAATGAGATCTCTTATACCCATCATAAGAAGAAAACGTATTGCCATTGCTAGCTGGCAGTTACTATTCTCCAAATGAGACAGGTGCAGCTGAGACTCAATCTCTCATTTTCGGCAGTAATGCGCATAACAGAAGTCATTGTGTTACGTCTCCAACGTTTAAGAACCCGTTGCCATCAAGTCAATTCCAAAATATGCCATAGTGACCCTATAGGACAGAGTAGAACTGCCCCATGGGGTTTCCAAGGAGCAGCTGGTGGTTTTGAACTCTTGACCTTTTGGTTAGTAGCCAAGCTCTTAACCACTGCACCACCAGGGCTTCCAATGTTTAAGAGAAGAAGGAAATAGGATCTGGTTTGCACTTATCTGTAGTAATAAGTAACTTCCTAGATTAATACAAAGAGAGAGAGAAAGACAGACACTTTTAATTATTCTTCTTAACTCCATTTTATTACAACATCAGGGGAAATAGTTGCAGGAGGAATGGTACTGGAGATCAACACAGAGATGAAACCACTCACAATTTCACCGTTTTACACCTTCCCACCACTCACAATTTCACTGTTTTACACCTTCCCACAAGGGTATAAATATCAGGGGTTTCTGTACATGCATTTTAAGTTTGCTCTGTGTGTGTGTGTGTGTGTTGGGTGCGGATCATTTCTCTCTAGGGTGTTGTTCTTTTCGTTTCTTGACAGGTGACGGTTGTACTCAGTGTTTTGTGGTGCACTATGAAGGGGCTCTCCCACTAGGACTGGGACCCAGCCTTCTTCTTCTGAAATTTTCTGAACTGAGACTGAATGGCCACTGCCGCACGTTCTGTCTCTGGCGCGTCCATGTCGATGTCAAACTCTTCTTGAACTTTCTTCTGCCCATCTGCAGCAAGAAAAACACGAACATAAGGCAATCACTGAGCTGGAACAAGAGGGCAGTAGGTAACACTATGTGAGCAAGAGCCAGCCAGTCCTACGTGTGACACACTCAAGACTTCACTCACCACCCACCCTGAGGCCAAGACCTAGTTTATAAAGTAAAATTCAGTGGAGCGTTTTTTTTTTTGACCCAGGTCAGAAATCAGAATCTGCTGTCTTCTGGCTGCCTAGATTCCACACCCGAGAGAACAGGGAAACTCAAGGACATAGTCTCAGCATAGGACACAGTCTCAACATTCCCTGTTTTCCTGCATATGATGTTCTGCTCCTCATGACCACTTTTTACATATGGTTTTAAAAATGTTAGCTGTTCTGTTAGCTTCTCTGATATCTCCTGTAGATAGAATCTAAATATCGTGACAGGTATTGAACTCATGGTAGCTGATAGTCACAACAGCTCTGAGTTAACAACTTTACCAGTTGAGTTTCAGTTTATACTTCTTCTGCCGATGAGATCTGTTTATTGTAATAAGGGCTTCTGTTTTTATCATTATTTTGACCGAATGACACCATATGATCTGAACCTTCATAAGCCTTACGTCTTATTCCAATGAGATGGGCTTGGCAATTCTCTCACTAAAAGCAAAAGGATTTAACTAATTCATAAAGTAATGACCTTGGAAAACAGGACATATGCAAAAGCAGAATGAAATGCTGAACTGCCAAATGTTGTG
>NW_004444138.1:2564929-2565803 GCF_000243295.1 Trichechus manatus latirostris | reverse complement strand
TGAGGATTTTGAAGGGCCCAATTCATCTTCTCCCTTTTATAATAATGTAAGAAAGCAGTAATATTATTTCTGGATAAATGATAAATGCAAATGTAGAAAATTATGTATATTTAGGGAATATATAATGAGACAGTATGGAAGGGTCATAAAAAATTAATTTTACAATTCTATTTTAAACTAATATCCTAAGCCCAAAGGGATTTATTGATTCCTTCTGCCTTTGAAAACTATAACAGTGTTTAAAACAGAAACCACTAATATTCAAGGAAATGTTACTTTTTGTTTACTTCATAGATGCACGGATTTCTTGGGGGAAGGTATACCATTTGTACACTTCCACCGGGTCAGCCAGGATGTGTAAACCAGAGTAGAAAGGACAGTGATTGCGGG
This sequence comes from Trichechus manatus latirostris, assembly GCF_000243295.1. Taxonomy (NCBI): domain Eukaryota; kingdom Metazoa; phylum Chordata; class Mammalia; order Sirenia; family Trichechidae; genus Trichechus; species Trichechus manatus. The sequence goes on along the minus strand of NW_004444138.1, from coordinate 2,565,413 downwards.
GGAGAAGGCACAACTAATTAGATTCAGTGACACCTGAGTCAACCAAACAATGTAAGAGTGTGGAGATGCTCAGTGATGTCCTGGGAGGCTGGGAAGGATGGCTCCAAACACCCTGGACCTCAGTGGAAATAAAGGAATGATGGAGAAGAGCCGCAAGAGGGACTAAGGCCTGGTACCCAGCCCATAGCAGCTATGCCCCTCTCCAGAGCCTCAAGGCCCTACAGATATTCAAGTCATTGAGTGTTATGGAATTTAACTGTGTCCTCCAAAAAGATATGCTGAAGTCTTAACCCCTGGTACCTGTGAACTTGACCTTGTTTGAAAACAGGGTCTTTGAAGATGTTATTAGCTGACATAAGGTCATACTGGGTAGAGTGGGTCTTAATCCAGTATGAGTGGTGTCCTTATAAAAGAGGAGAACAGACGTGGAGACAGATATACAAAAGGGAAAACAGCCATGTGACAACAAAGGCAGTTGCAGCTG
>NW_004444138.1:2561593-2563697 GCF_000243295.1 Trichechus manatus latirostris | reverse complement strand
GCAGTGAAATCTGTAGAGCCCTCTGCCAGCTCCTATGTCCAGGAGAGGACAGTGAGTCTAAATTAAGTCTACAGAAAAATGTGGGTCCTTCTCTTTTCCAGAGTGTGGCACTGCCGTTCCACTTATACTTGTATTTGTTGCTTCATAAAGATGTTTGAAGACATCTATATATATGGACTGGGTGGGCTCTACTTGATATTTTTAATTAAGATCCTCCTGCCTGAAGTGGGCCAAACACATCCACAATGGGGGCTTGCTGTCATTCTTAAGGAGCAGTATTTACCAAATCTCCTTGTAAACTGCGCAACACTGCACAGTTGTGTTTGTTCATATCTCTCTGGGATTTCAGAATTCTGTCATTTCCCCCTCTGTGTAGACATTCTGAAGCTAACTACGAGAAAGTTCATCCAAACCAACGAGCTAATTTAATGCGAAAAGATGTTGTTACTGTAGCTGCCAACTAGTCAGCCCTCTACTCATGGTGACCCCATGCACAATGGAACAAACGCCACCTTGTCAGTGTGGATTGGACTGTTGTGATCCACCAGCTGATTTTCAGAAGTAGACTGCCACGCCTTTCTTCCTAGTCCATCTTAGTCTGGAAGCTCCACTGAAACCCTGTTCAGCACCATAGCAACATACAAGCCTCTACTGGCATGTGGTGGCTGCGTATGAGGTGCATTGGCCAGGAGTTAAATCCGGGTCTCCCACATGGAAGGTGAGAATCCTACCACTGAATCACCGAAGTAAAAAGACAGTGATTGCCAATTCCATTGGAGAATGAGGACAAACCCAATACTTCGGGCTGTATGGCTCAGAAAGTGTGAGAAGGATGTCCATGACTATAATATCTTGTGTGCCTGGGTGAGCCAGGATCCCCACAAGCCCTTCAAATTTTGCTCAACTTTGTCAAGTCCATCCCTCAAGGACTTCTGGCAGTCTAAGGAAGTCAGAATCACAATCTACAGAGAAAAGTCAGATAATTGGTCAGATTCTGTGGGGGATCACCCTCAAGTTACTTACCAGTTGCCGTTGAGTTAATTCCAACTCATGGAGACCCCCCATGTGTCAGAGTAGAACTCTGCTCCATTGGGTTTTCAATGGTTGATTTTTCAGAAGTAGATCACCGGAACTTTCTTCAAAGGAGCCTCTGGGCAGACTTGAACCTCCAACCTTTCAGTTAGCAGCCAAGTACACTAACTGTTTGCACCACTAGGGACTCCTCTCACCTCTCTGGCAGGTCTAAATTCTCTTTCTGGGATCAAAAACCACCACTACAAAATAGCCCCAGGTGATTGGGCTTTTCCCCTGGGCAGAATCCTCATCAAACAAGAAAGGGATGAGGCTGAACTGACACTGCCTGAGAGCTCAGAACATCTCATGACTTACCATTGCCACAACCTTCCCACTAGGAAGCAACACAGTCCTATTTGGAATTATACCTTGCACTAGCATAGATATTTCTTATGCTATTTCCCTAAAGTGTTGTCTTTTCTTTACAAACTGAGACAAGAAGTGGCACCTGCTGTTAAGCATTTTATTGTCACAAGAGAAATGCATACGTATCCCCTCTTAAAGATGTAATTCTATTAAGAACCACTCTTCATTGAGCTTTAAATAGATTTTCCCTCATGGATTTAAGTGGAATGTTTTATAGATCATTTAATGGCAAATGTATAATAGAGAATCATAAACATAAAAGTAAGGAACTATTACCAGCTGAAAATCAATCCCAAATGAAATTACAAGTCTCTGCTATTGTCATGGAGTCCCTGGATGTTGCAAACGGTTCACATACTCAGCTACTGACTGAAAGGCTGGCAGTTTGAGTCTACCCAGAGGTACCTTGGAAGGAAGGCCTGGCGATCTACTTCCAAAAAATCAGCCATTGAATAACCTGTGGAGCACAATTCTACTCTGACACACATGGAATCACTATGAGTTGGAATTGACTTGATGACAACTATTGTTAGGAAAATCCACAGAATGGGGAGATGCCTTGATTTTCCAAAAATCTGTTTGTGTTTATTATTAGGTGCTGCCAAGTTGGTTCTGACCCATAGCGACCCTATGTGCAACAGAACAAAACACTGCCCTGTCCTGC
>NW_004444138.1:2559305-2560490 GCF_000243295.1 Trichechus manatus latirostris | reverse complement strand
ATTTCAAGTCATCTTCAGAATCCAGCTTGAACTGCTGAAAGTTCCCTGACAATGTATTGCTACAACCACTTTTGAATTATCTTCAGCAAAATTTTACTTGTTTGTGATGTTAATGATGTTGTTCAATAATTTCCATATTCTGTTGGATCACTTTTCTTTGGAATAGGCAAAGTATGGATCTCTTCCAGTTGGCTGGCCAGGTAGCTGTCTTCCAAATGGCTGCATCCATTTGTTGAAAAATCCTAATTGGTATTCCATGAATTCCTGGCGCCTTGTTTTTTTGCCAAATCTTTCAGCGCAGCTTGCACTTCTTCCTTCAGTAGCATCGGTTCTTGATTATATACTACCTCCTGAAATGGTTGAATGTCGACCAATTCTTTTTGGCACAGTGACTCTGTGTATTCCTTCCACCTTCTTTTGATGCTTCCTGCGTCGTTCAATATTTTGTCCATATAATCCTACAATCATGCAACTTGATGCTTGATTTTTTTCTTCAGTTCTTTCAGCTCAAGAAATATAAAGCATGTTTTTCCCTTTTGGTTTTCTAACTCCAGGTCTTTGCACATTTTATTATAATACTGCCCTTTGTTCAGCTCTTTTACTTCATCATTTCTTCCATTCGCTTTAGCTACCCTATGTTCAACAGCAAGTTTCAGAGTCTCTTCTGACATCTATTTTTGTCCCTTTCTTTCCTGTCTTTTTAATGATCTTTTGCTTTCTTTATGTATAATGTCCTTGAAGTCAGACAACAACTCATCTGGTCTTTGCATCTGGTCTTTGGTCATTAGTGTTCAATGCATCAAATCTAAATTCAGGTAGGATATACTCCAGGTTGTACTTTGGCTCTCATGGACCTGTTCTAATTTTCTTCGACTTCAACTTGAACTTGCATATGAGCAATTGATGGTCTGTTCCACAGTCGGCCCCTGGCCTTGTTCTGACTGATGGTATTGAGCCTCTCCATTACCTCTTTCCACAGGTGTAGTGGATTTGATTCCTGTGTATTTCATCCTGTGAGGTCCATGTGTGTAGTCACCGTTTATGTTGTTGAAAAAGGGTATTTGCAATGAATAAGTTATTGCTCCTGCAAAATTCTGTCATGCAATTCCCGGCGTACTTTCTATCACCAAGACCATATTTTCTAATTACTGATCCTTCTTTGTTTCCAACTTTCGCATTCCAATC
>NW_004444138.1:2556129-2557579 GCF_000243295.1 Trichechus manatus latirostris | reverse complement strand
TACATTTGTCTCAAAGTTTATGATGATGGAAGTTCATTGCCCAGAGGTACTGTCAGTAAGTCATGAACACAGCGGCTTTTGGTTTTTACTCACACACACACACACACACACACAAACAGGTAAAGGCATTCATTTGCATACTTATAGCCCCCCATATCTTAAGATTTATTTTATAGAAACAAATTACCTCCTAAGGCCTAACCCCGTCGATGAGACATTTGAGCCTAAGTAGTAAATTGGGAGATAACTGAAGCGAGCAGGAATTTTTCTTGATGAGGAGTTGCAGCGCATAGCGTGCTATGAGAGGGCCTGAATTTTAGCATGCCATCAAGAAATAAGTCAGTGAGCTGAACAAGGCCTTGCAAACAGAGTGTCTGGATGCCAAGGTTCTTAGAATGTCCCACCTTCTTCCAAATTGTAACACTAACTTTGAAAGAATTAACATCCATCAGTTGCTTTGCCCTTGATATAATGAAGCTAATTGGCACAGAGCCCTCAGCTCCTGGGGTCCTCTCAGCGGGATATCCACCTCTCCCCCACACCGAGGCCACCTGATTGGCCAAGGAGAACCAGTGGGGGCTCCATTACAGGGACCCAAACCGAGGCCCCTGAGGCAAAACAGAGCTAGAGACAGGTAAGCAAAGCAAGGACTGGAATCCTTATTCCTTAAGCCTCAAATTGGACCAGGTGATACCCAGTGAACAAAGCATCTAGTGTGAAAGAAAAGGTCAATTCCTCCCGAGAAAAAAAGAAATAAATACAGTTTTATCTATTATACATAAACATGCTGGCACACAACAGCACGTTTTACAAAACGCCAATAAAGAATAAAGACAATGTATTCTTTAAAAGGCTGGAAAGAGTCACTGAAAAGGCCACTCTGTCCTTCATCCGGTTGTTCCTGAGTTATAAACAGTCGCTGTGTTGCTGGGGAGGCATCTGGAATCCCGGCAAAGCCAGCACCAGAGCTCCGAGCGATTTCTCTCTCCTGCCTGCCAACTCTGTATTTATTGAACGGGGGGCTGCTGGTGCGGAGAATTGCAATTTTCCAGGTCTTTGTTAAGCGGTAGAGATTAACGAGCAGGGTCAGGCATTAGCAGCACCAGGCAACTGGGCTTTCTGCATCTATTGTGTTCTCCAAATCAAATAAAAACACAATTCCCTCTTCTTCTAACTTTCCATTTACCAAGTTAGCACCTTCTTTGGTATTTACAGCTATTTCTGAGAGAGAGAAATTCACTTTGTCCTAAAATAGAGGTATTCTGAAACCTAGAGTTTTCAACTGTTCGAATCGGGTTCTGGTTAATGCAAAACCTAATTTGGTCAGCTGCAAGTGCTCTATTTCCAATTATTCTGTTTCTCTGGCCCCTACCTAAATTTATCCTTGCTTATATAGAAGGCAACCTAATCATTGTATTTAGATAATCAAACAAGTGCAAATCTGTGGGGA
>NW_004444138.1:2552793-2554489 GCF_000243295.1 Trichechus manatus latirostris | reverse complement strand
GGTTTCTGAGCTAGTGGGTCCCAGTCAGCTGTGAAAAAGTAAACAGAGGAGGGCCAATATGCAGAGGCTACCTTGGATCATTTACACAGTTGAATACCCTCTCCTTCCAGCTTTCCTCCCTCTCCCAGAGAGGCTGGGAAGCTAGAGGAAATTCATTCCCAGATGCCCTTGGAGGAGAATTCTGCATCCCATGCACTGGTGGGACCTGCGAACATAGACGTAGACCCCGGGAGGGAGCAGCCAAACATGGAAGAGTCCATACTTTCGCAAGCAGAGAGGGAGAGGCATTGGGGTTCTCTGGGGCAATGTGGTTACATTCCACTGTCCGGACCCTGGTGTTCAAGGCGCGAAGTGCCAGGCAGAGACAGCAGCAAGTTGTGGGGGGGGGGGCCTTCTGCTGCAACAGACCTGCTGCGTGGTTGACTGTTTTTCCGGTGTGTATCACACCTGGCTGTGCATCCATCAGGCTGGGTACCCGGCCTCCCAGAAATTCCATTCGGGGTATTGGCACCTTGTGAAATTTTTGGGAGGCAGGGACCCCATCCAGTTTATGTGGAGGCAAGGGGAGGATAGGCAGAGCTCACTCATAGGATTAAAACAAAAAAAAAACGGTTGCTGTTGAGTCTATTCTGACTCGTAGTGACCCTATGGGACAGAGCAGAACTGCCCCGTAGGGTTTCCAAGGAGCAGCTAGTGGATTCGAACTGCTGACCTTTTGGTAAGCAGCTGAGCTCTTAATCACTATGCCACCAGGGCTCCAACTCCTAGGACTGGCTTACTGCAGTTATTATAACTAAAAAGGAGAGGGCTTATCCTACATTTTTAGGGATAAGATTACAAGCTTTCATTTTATTTGTATAGAAAATAGTACTTGTTGGAGAATAACTTGAATGAAAGTAGGTAAAGGAGAATCCTTTGGGAATGAGGGCAATATACCAAATACTTCCTTCCTCTTCTGAGCATGTTGAACTTTCTTCCCAAGTATCAGCAGTGAACTTCCCTAGCAGCAAACCACGGAAAATCCAAAGTTGCCTTTAACAAAGAAAAACTTCTTCAGGCTGATTGGAAGGACGGAGAACACATGGGCCATCTAACACTTAAGACAAGCCCTCCATGCGAGCCAACCACATATGTAAGTGCTTAAGAGACTTCATGAGCAGAAATGTGTTGTGGCCAAGTCTGCTCATTGCTTTGTCTTTGTCTGTTTACCCCTTTTTTCTTTGTTATAAAGCCCCTGACTTGGGGCTAAGTATATGGGCTAACCAGAACAAAGTTCCCAGCCCCCTTGCTCTGGGTGTGGCCATATGACTAAATTCTGGTCTATGATGTAGATAGAAATACAGAAATGTCCTTAAAAGAAAGATAACATAAATCTTTTTCCCTTTTTCTGATGACTGGAATGCAGGTGCAATGGTTGGTGCTCAAGCAACCATATTGGACCGTAAGTTGGAAGCCTTATGCCAAGCATGGCAAAGCAGTAAGATAGATGTTTGATGTCCTTAAAGCCACCTGCCTGCCCTAGACTACCTACCTCCAGACCTCTTTTATATGAGAGAAAGAAGCTTCTTTTTTTAAAATTTGTTTATTGTACTTTAGATGAAGGTTTACAGAACAAGTAGTTTCTCATTAAACATTTAGTACACATACTGTTTTATGACATTGGTTAACAACCCCACGACATGTCAACACTCTCCCT
>NW_004444138.1:2550191-2552052 GCF_000243295.1 Trichechus manatus latirostris | reverse complement strand
TTTTTCTTCTTTGTGAAACATCATCTTCTTGCTCCATGCCTTTCTCTTTCTGGCTTTGGAAAGTTGAAGCTTCTCGGTACGTGAAAATATAGGAATCTACTGCAAGCAAGGGCAATCTCCTAGGAGGCTGTTTTCCCTAAGCAGGTTTTAGCCCACTTCTTGTATTCAGATGCTGGTCCTTTATGTTTTTTCCTTGATAGTTTTGGAATAATTTGAGTTTTGTCCTTTCTTCTAGATTACCTGGTTTGACGAGGCATCAATGGACCCTCCTGAAAGTGCCCACTTCCTTGTAGGACTCGCTTTTGCCCCTAGCTCCTACACTTCAAAAATACTAGCTTGAAATCCTTGCAAATCTCCCCACCATCAAATATTTTATAAAGTTCTCAGTTCTTTATAGAAAGAAAAGTCCCATGCAATTATAATTACAGGATATATTGAAGTAGCCTCAAAGGACCATCAATTAGCCTAATTCACATGAAAAACTGAGTTGAGCCCATGGAGTTTCTAACTCTCCTTGTCCCATATTTCTAGAGAGGCTTTCCCTTAAAAGAGGTGAGGTAGCAGACAGAGCAAATGGGATGCCTTCTAGGAGTCAATGTAGAAGGAAGAGAAAAGCTGATTAGCCCAAGAGTCCAGGCGGTCTCGTGATTAGGAATGAGCTGCCGAGCTAAGGGTTCCTGGATGGCACAAACAGTTTGTACTTGACTACTAACCTAAAGGTTGGCAGTTCAAACCAACCCAGTAAGCACCATGGCAGAAAGCCCTGGCGATCTGCTTCCATAAAGATTACAGCCAAAAAAAAAAACACTATAGAGTGGTTTTACTTTGTAACACATGGGCTTGCCATGAGTTTGAATCAGCTCCCAAGCAATGGATTTGGTGGTTCTTGTTGTTGCTGTCAAGCTAACAGTGTGGATTGAAAAAGTATTACATGCACACCAGAATGGGACCAAAGCTGTTTCCAAAATTTGGGACTTTCAGATTTTTCTCCTTCCCTTTGCTCTCTGTGGTGCTACCTGTTTAAAAAGGCATTTCTCAAGCAGTGTGTCAGGGTCTGGCTTCATCCTTGGCAGACATTTCTGCGTTTTTCTTGGACCTTCACTGTCAGCTAAGCCAATGAGCTGCGCTATCTCAACAGACACATTCTCACTCTGGTTCTTCAGCCTTGCCCCTCTAACCCAGGCAGACAGGCATTTTCCTTTGTGAATTTCCAGGGACTACAAGCTTTCTTAGATGGGTCAGTTATATGTCGGATTTGACATGGGATGCAAACTGAAAGAGGGTGTGTGAAGCAAAGCCAGAACCAAGCTCTTCCCAGTTCAGCTGCAGCGAGCTGATGAATGTGGATCACTGCAGAAACTCTCAGAATCGAGGCTGCCACCAACCTTGATTCTCCATTCAGTCAGGTGTCATGTACATTGTTTCACTCTCTTTACCCTTCATGTGTGATGAGAAAACAAGAGCAGAAGCAGACATGACTACCTACATCCTCGCTTACCCAAATTTTAAAATTCTGAACATCAAACATTCTGAGCATGGTCAAGTGTTCCATGTCGGAACGTTGTAAAGGCAGGGAAGGGTTCTGCACAGAGGTATGGGCCTGTGTTGCTAATTGTGTGTTCATGGGTAAGCAGAGGTGTGTGATGAGCTTCAAGAAACTGCAGAATGTGGAAGTGACATGACCTACACTCTGGTTTCCTGACCCCACAGCTACATTCCCCGGAGTCACTTCTCTTCATAGGCTTCAAGTCAAGATATATTGTTTCCATTTGCTTTTTTAAAATGACACTTGCTTAAGCGTTCATGGCAGGACACTTGAGGATTTGGTGGGAATAGCTTTTCATAGGGTGTCATCTTAGGC
>NW_004444138.1:2543562-2545038 GCF_000243295.1 Trichechus manatus latirostris | reverse complement strand
GAAAAATTTCTCTATTTGCTCTTGAAATTCCTACAAAACAACTATTGAACTGCCGATCTACCTCGAGGGAACATTTTGAGCACTTTCTGTGATCAGCAAATGCATTCTAATCTACAGCAAGCATCTTCATGGGCCGTCGTTGATGACTGAGCCCATTTTCAAAGCACACTGTAAAAGCCCTGTTTTGTGGACTGGTGGGAAATTGAATTTTGGTGAATGCATATCATTTCAAACTGCTGAAAGGTTGATGTTTGCACTGCAACACTGAAACCCACATATCTAAGAAAGGTCCATGACAAGGGGACAAGAAGACACAGCATCTAATTGTCAGTAGTTATTAAGCTGTGGTAAATGAGTTCTGTCCATGTACAAAGGTCAGTGCATTGTGCCAAGACTCTGCAAGCTAAGTGTGATAGCAGGAGTGTGGAGTGGAGACTTTGCTTACATAGGCACCTAGCCAGGAAAACATCTCTCTGACATCAAGAAGACTGGGTTTTCTAAATGAATGCTACAGCACAGTTCAATTTTCAGTTATCTTCAGGGTCTGCCATGGTAGAATGGTAGAGAGAGAAGAATGGATTTTAGGAAATATTGTCAAAGCTACTTGCCAAGCACAAAAATAGCAGCAAGCTTCCATTTTGCACAATCATAAATTACTAGAAGGAATGTTTTCATAAATGTCATGGCGAAGACCATATCCTGGTCATCCCAATGTCTCCTCCTACCCTGCCCCCCCATCTGGGTCTGCTGAACCAATACATATTACAGCTGATCATTGGTGTTATAGATTGGGTTGTGTCTCCCCAAAAGATATGTTGAAGTCCTAACCCCTGGTACCTGTGAATATGACCTTGTTTGGAAATAGGGTCTTTGAAGATGTTATCAGTTAATTTAACATGAGGTCATGCTGGAGTAGGATGAGTCCTAATCCAACCTGAGTGGTTTCTTTTCAAGATGAATACAGACACAGAGAGACAGACAGAGGAAGGACACTTGGTGATGCTGCAGCTGAACCCAGAAACACCTGGAAGTGACAAGAAAGGATCTGTCTGTAGAGCCTCTGGTGAGAGCACAACCTGGCCTGCACCTTGACTTTGGACTTCTAGCCTCCAGAATGGTGAGACAATAAGTTTCTGTTCTTATGAGCCATTTATTTTGTGGTGCTTTATTACAGCAGCCTTAGGAAAGAAATGCACTTTGTCTACACAATTCCAGATCACAACAGGAAAAAAGAAAGGCAGGTGTCAACTGGAACATAAACCCAAAGGACAAGAACCCAAAGGATTTCCAAGGAGTTCATAAGGAGCCTCTATCTGTCGGTTTGTTTTTTGTTTTGCTTTGCTTTGTTTTAGGGGGTGAGTAACTTCTAAGGGAAATTTTTTTTTTTTTTTTAAAGCGAAAGAAGAAGCTTTATTTGGTTGGCCAAGCAAAGGAGCACACCGGGACTTGCGTCACCAAGATGGCTCCCAGAACAAT
>NW_004444138.1:2540702-2541672 GCF_000243295.1 Trichechus manatus latirostris | reverse complement strand
GAACCGAACTCATGTCTCCTGCATGGAAGGCAAGCATTCTACCACTAAACCACTAATGCTCCTTTTCCCTCTGCCGTGATAAACCTGGCTTAAAGGGGACCACGTCTGCTCTGCCCTCTGCCCATTTTCCAGTTGGCCTGTGTGCCATTAGGTTTTTCCGTTCAAATCTGGTGGAGATCTGCGTAGCACTGTATCTTCCTTCAATCCCCCCTCTTTCCCTGCTGCCTTCCCATTACCCACCCCCCACCCCCTTTGGCCATCTCCTCCCTTTGCTCCCTGAATGACACCTGTGGGAAGGGAGAGGCGTGGAGGGGCGGGCAGGGAACTCAAACTAACTGCCTTGAACACAGGTTAACCTTCACAGGGACAGCCTAATTGCTGTAGAAATGTCAAATATGTCATCTTTCAAAAACAGATCTGACAGTTTTCTTTCTTTTAAAAATATTAAGCCAGCCAGTGACACTGTATGATTAAAAAAAAAAAAAAAAAAGATGATACTGATGGACCACTTTTCTTCCTTCTTTTTTCTGCAATCAACGCAGAATTTGTATGCAAAAATCTTGCCTGCATTGTCTTTGTGAAGGTGCAATCATTTAGAGCGTAATAGGCTGCATTTTTTAATAAAGGAGGACAAGGGGCATGGGGTGACCTGGTCCAAATGCTGTGTGAGGAAAGTGCATTGGTAAGAACTGAAGAAAGGGCCTTGATACAAAGTCATTTTGCTCCTTCAGATTCACTGTCCACCCTTGGCCTGCTCTACCTAACCATGGCTTTGTGCCTTGGGTTGGGTCCACCCAATAGTAGGCCTTAGACGTGATCAGAAGGCAGAAGGAGAGAGAGGTCGGGGTGTTTATTCTTTTGGCTTCCTCTCTTCTAAGGTGGCCAGATAAAACACAGACTGCCCAGTTAAATGTGAACTGCACATAAACAACAAAAATAACTTTAGCATAAGTATATCTCAAATATTCCA
>NW_004444138.1:2537037-2538955 GCF_000243295.1 Trichechus manatus latirostris | reverse complement strand
TTCACTGGTTTTGCTTCTCTAGAAAGCCCAGCCTAAGACACCAGCAAAGGATAGAGAACAATCTAGCATGTAATTGAGGGAAGAGTAGGGTGAGAAGAGAGTAGATGGGTTAGCAAAGACAGAGGTATACGTATACTCTGGTTAACTATTGTGTAGCTTGAGCTTCCTCACAGCATGGTGGTTTTGGGCCAGCCAGACTTCTTATATGGCAACTAGCTTCTCCCACGGTGAGTGTTCTAAGCTAGAGGAAGTGGGAGCTGCCAGTTTCTTAAGGCCTGGGTCCAGAAACTGACATCGCATCACCTCTGCTGCATTTTATTGGTTTAAGGAGCACAGAGCCCACCCAGTTGCAAGGCGAAGGGACTCAGACTCCCTCTTCAAGGAATTTGCAGCCATCTTTAATCCACTGAGAGATATGATCCAAAATAAGAAATCATACAAAATCACCACCAAAGTAGAAAGTGATCCATGAATTTTGGCCAGTTCCATTATAAAGTAAAGAAAATATAAAGTGCAAGGAAGTCCTATGTCCCTTACTTTGAAAATAGAAGGTCCATTAGATTCAAATTAATTTTCATACCAAAAAGTTTCCAATCGTTATGAGTCGGAATAGATGGCAACAGGTTTGGTTTTTGTTTTTGGGTGCTTAAATCAGGATAGCAGTTGATAAGTGCTGGAAAGAAAATGTATTGTGAAATGAATGATAAATATACTTAACTGTCAAAAAAAAAATGTGTATGTGACATCTGTCATCAGGGCCAGACTCATGAGTGTGGGACCTGTCTAGTCACACAGGACCCTGCACTCAGAAGGACCCAGGATTGGTTTAATGCTTTGCTGCTGAAATTCTTAATAATGTTTGAACAAAGGGCCCTGCAGCTTCGTTTTTTACTGGGCCCTGCAAATGATGTAACTGGTCTTGTTCTTTACCGATAGTTGAAAAGAGGAAGGGACTAAGACAGTTATAATTAAAAAAAAAAAAAACAGTAGTTGTCAAGGTTGTGGAGAAACTGGAACCCTCATCCATTGCTGGTGGGAATGTAAAATGGTGCAGCTGCTGTGCAAAATAGTTTGAAGATTCCTCAAAAAGTTAAATATAGTATTACCATATGATCCAGAAATTCCACTCCTAGATAATCACCCAAAAGAATTGAAAGCAGGAATGCAAACAGATACTTGTATACCATATTGATTGTGGCAGTATTCACAATAGCCAAAAGGTGGAAATAACCCAAGGGTGAATCAACAGATGAATGGATAAACCAAATGTGATACATCCATACAGTGGAATACTTCTCTGCCGTAAAGAGAAATGAAGTCCTGATAGATGTTACCACATCGATGAAACTTGAAAACATTATACTGACTCACAAAAGAACAAATACCATATGATCCCACTTACATAAGGTATCTAGGATAGGCAAATGTATAGAGACCAAGTTTATTAATGGTTACCAGGGGTAATAGGGAGGGGGGAAGAGAGAGTCATTGCTTAGATGGCACTGAGCTTCTGTTAAGGGTGATGGAAAAAAGTTGGAAACAGATAGCGGTGATGGTTGTACAACATGAAGAACACGATTAATGTTACTGAATTATACAAGTAAAGAATGTTGAAATGGCAAGTGTTTTGTTATGTATATATACTTACCACAATAAAAATATTTTAATTAAAATTTTTAAAATATAAAAAAGAAAGGGAGGGAAGGCAAACAGAACAATTGAGAATAAGCTTGTTGGGGTCTTATCTTCTAATGCTCATGGCTGGGCAAGTTCTTCCAATCTCAAGACAAACTCTGGTGTGTGGTGTCCCCCACATCATCTTGACTCCCCAGAGCAAGCAAGTGCCAGAGATACCTGCCCTCCACCAGGCAGGGCCACGATGATGCCTGCCGGCCTGCTAGAAGATTTTAGCACAGGA
>NW_004444138.1:2534835-2536735 GCF_000243295.1 Trichechus manatus latirostris | reverse complement strand
GTTGTCTTGAGTGGAATTTACATGAGCTCAAAACAGTCCCCAGGTGCAGTCCCCAAAGATGTGTTTCAGAACTTCTAGATTAGCTCACTGAGAGCTTTGTCAGGACATCCAGGGGGACCTCTGTCCTGGGGTCCGAAGTAAGCTCTGTGGTTGCTCTAAGGACACCTGGAGGCTGAGGCATGTACAGGGACAGCAAGGCTTCCTTTTTCCCTCACAATGTGGTTAGCAGAACGGCTCTAGCCCATCCTGCAATTCAGCCACCAAGAGCATCCTTTCCCCGGAAGGAACGTTAGCATTTCTACATACCTGGTTGTAGCCCCAGATGAACCTCATTAATGTGAAACCTACAAATTTAAACCATCTTATCATTTAGCCCCACCATGTGTCTTGGAAGAAGTACAGCCAGAATACTCCTTAGAAGCAAGAATGCCGAGACTTCGTTTCATGTACTTTAGAAGTGTTATCAGGAGGGACCAATCCCTGGAGAAGGACATCATGCTTGGTGAAGGATAGGGTCAGCAAAAAGGAGGAAGACCCTCAGTGAGATGGACTGACACAGTGGCTGCAACAATGAGCTCAAGCATAACAAGAATTTTGAAGATGGCGCAGGACTGAGCAGTGTTTCGTTCTATTGTACTTAGGGTCGCTATGAGTCAGAACTGACTCAAGGGCATTTAACAACAACATCATTTAGCCACAGCAATGAATTCAAACATACCAATGATCATCGTGAGGATGGCACAGGACTGGGCAATGTTTCATTCTGTTTTACATAAGGTTGCCATGAATTGGAGCTGACTCAGCTAACGACTTCATTTAGTCCAGGTTGAAGTTCAAGTGAGTTCTCTGAACACCTACCTGCTTGCTATGCAAATTAATTCTATAAATAAAATTAGAAGTGTTTATCCAACTTAAAAGAGCAAAATGTTTTCAAGCACTTGAGAAGAAATTGTTTCCACACAAATAATTGGAAAGCAGGATATGAAGCATTCCTATCTCCAGATTGAGGTAGGATCTAAAAGGACAGGAAGATCACCATTTTCTGGTTCAAGCTACTTCATAGACTTAAAAAGATCTTAAACAGCAATTCCTTTAGCATAATTGATAACTTCAGTTTTTCACCAAGGCATATGGGCCTTCTCCCAATTTAGTGATATGGAACAAAATCTTGTCTTCAGCATTCAATCTTAAAAAAAGAAAGAAAAGTAAGAACAAAGAAAGGGAAAAACATGGATAAGCCTGTCCACGAGTATACTGCAGCCATGTTTTATTTTTGAAAATGAAAGTGGGCTGTCTCTGTAATAAGCCTGAGGTCACACATATTTGCCAGAGGCTCGTTAACTAAGGGGTGCTTGGATGGTGCCAAAGGTTTGTGGTTTGAAAGCAGTCAGTGGTGTCACAGAACAAATTCCTAGTGACCTGCTCCCTTAAAGATGACAACCAAGAAAACCCTAAGGAGCAGTTTTACTCTGTAACACATGGGGTTGCCATGAGTTAAAATTGACTGAACAGCAACAAATTTCTTTTGTTTTGCTTTCATTAACTAAAAGGATGAGATGATGGCACTATTGAGACTAAGGGTCAAGCTTGGTCAATATGTAGTCCTGTTAATCTGATTCTGTTCCATGGGCTCAGAACACAGTTCCACCCATGTTGCCAGTTTACAAACAAGAACCCTGGTCAAGAAGGAACTCGGGAGAAAGCTCAAATGGAAATAATCTGATGAGAGTAGACTGGGAGGCAGATGACCAAAACTTTCCTCCTGGGCCCACCTACTTTCCTCTTACCTGACCTTCCCCAGGAACCTTCCCTAATGAGATGTTGTTGTTAGGTGCTGTCGAGTTGGTTCCAACGCATAGTGACCCTATGTACAACAGAACAAAACACTGCCTTGTCCTGC
>NW_004444138.1:2531810-2533930 GCF_000243295.1 Trichechus manatus latirostris | reverse complement strand
TGCTTGAAATATGCAAAAAAAAGGAGAGAGAGGACTGTGAGATCCCAGATGGAGAGCAGAGTCGGTTGCTTTTCATTTTAATGAGCATATGGTGCCCCGTAGCAGTGCTCACAATATAGCAGTACGGGGCTTTCTGAGCTTGGTGCAGCTTGTGGTTTTATTGCGCCAGCAGGAAACAGATTGAGAGCTCTCTGGCCCGGGAAACATTGCACACCTTAGGGACTGATAACTTAGGGAGGTGTTTTTTCCGTGGAAGGAGCCCTGGTGGTGCAGTAGTTAAGCACTCTGCTGCTAACAGAATGGTCTTTGGTTTGAACCCACCAGCTGATCTGAGGGAGAAAGAAGTGGCAGTCTGGTCTTGTAAAAATTACAGCCTGGGAAACCCTCTGGGGCAGTTCTACTCTGTCCTATAGGGTTGCTATGAATCGGAATTGGCTCAATAGCAACGGATTTGGTTTGGCTTTGGTTTTTTTTTCTGTGGCAGTCTGCTAGAGTTGTAAACAGCATATTTCTGACACATGTCGCAGCTCGGTACCCCAAGCTGTCTTCCGCTTTTCAAAGAGGCTTAGCTTAGCACCCCAAGTTTCCACCTAAACTCCTGTTGAGAAGGATGCAGAGTTGGCATGTTGGACCTCGGTG
Organism: Trichechus manatus latirostris; assembly: GCF_000243295.1. NCBI lineage: Eukaryota > Metazoa > Chordata > Mammalia > Sirenia > Trichechidae > Trichechus > Trichechus manatus. The sequence continues at coordinate 2,533,291 of NW_004444138.1, read as the reverse complement.
TGGGACAGGGCTTCACATCCCCCTGGCTTTCAGACACGACACACCAGCCCCAGAAACAGCACAAACCTAAATCACAGGCTGCTTGCTGTCAGCCTCTCTGCACCTTCAAACTTTGATCTAATCACTGTTATATTTGAAGCAGAATGGTAGTGTTTTGGTCAGCAGCAGGAAAGAATCCCTCTGTAGCCTTTCTGACAACTGCGCTTCTTCCTCTCGCGTTCCATCCCAGTCGTCCTGTGCAAGGGAACAAGTTCAGCCAGGCAGCACCTTCTGCCAAAATTGACCTTCTCTCTTGGATGCAGTAATGACCGCCTAATCATCTCTCGTACCTGGGCCCAACATCTATTCCTTCTTACTCCAAGCTCATGTTTCCCCCTCTCCCACACATGATGCCTCTCCCCACACGTTTCCACAAACCAAAGAAGAGGTGATAGTTTAAATGTATCGTACACATAATGTGCCCAAATTAATAGGTCCTGAAAAGATCATCATACCCTTTCACACCAAAGAACAATTTTGGGTTCTCTGCTATAGATAATCCGGAGCAATAGCATTTTTTTGAGAAGGGTAGGTGCTTTGTCAATAAATATTGGAATCTTTTTTTTTTTAAATCACAATCAGTTTAATGTTGTTGCTTTTGTCAGTTGTTGTCAAGTCGATTTCGACTCATGGCAGTCCCGTGTGTTACAAAGTAGAATTGCTCCACTGGATTTTCTTGGCTATAACCTTTTGGAAGCAGATTTCCAGGCCTTTCTTCTGCAGTACTGCTGGCTGGGTTTGAACCAGCAACCTTCAGGCTGGCAGTCAAGTACAAACCATTTGTGCCATGCAGGGACTTTTTCAGTTTAATAGTAGTGTATGTATCTATCTGTCTGTAACTGCAAGTCCTTCTTAATCTCTCCCCCTACTTGATGGCAGAAAAAACAAGAAAATTGCAATGTGTGTGCGTGTGTGTGTGTGTGTGTGTATACCCTGAAGATCCATAAGTGAGATACACTTATACTTCTTCCTATGGTTTTGCTTTTGCTCCAAACAGCAAGAGGAAGTACCCAGCACAACAACATTTTATCCTACTCGTCGTTAGCAATCATACCAAATCAAACTAAATCTTAAGTGCTCCTAGCACATCTTGACACACTGTAGGAACTTCTCAAGCCATAACATCTTTCCCAAAGAAGGAGTGCCCATATTCCAGAATGGAGCCTGAGTTTTTGCTAGGTTACTCACATCTCAAAGAAATAACAACTGCAGTGATCCCCGTAGACAGTTTAGAAGAGTACTTTCTTTTGGGGCATTTAGCAACAACCTGGATTTGAGGGGATTCTTTTATTAAAATCAGGTACATTCATATGCCCTTCACCCCCAAATGCCAGAGGCATTTGGAAACAAATGCATCGCAGCTCACTAAGTCAACAGAAATACATTCCAGTTTTAGAAATTCAATCTAGCTTGGGTAAACTCTGAAAGCAAGCTCTGTCAGG
>NW_004444138.1:2528820-2530048 GCF_000243295.1 Trichechus manatus latirostris | reverse complement strand
AGGAAAATACCTTTTGGACTACTTCTGTAAGTCTTTATCCCAATCATTTTGGGGTTGCTATTGGCTTTTGTCTTTGTTCATTTTTAAAAGCCAAAGCATAAGCTTAACATTAAAATAATGTAATGTGCACATCTATGTGAGCAGTTTTACCAAAAATTAAGGTGCAGCATGTTAAAAATAATTTTGATTTATGTCGTTACTGTTGTTAGGTGCCATCGAGTCAATTCCAACTCACGTCAACCCTACGTATAACAAAACGAAACACTGCCTGGTCCTGCACCATCCTCACAATCATTGCTATGTCTGAGCCCATTGTTGCAGCCACTGTGTCAATCTATCTTGCTGAGGGTCTTCCTATATTTTGCTGACCCTCTACAATGCCATTCTTCTATAACTATTGAATAATCCCTAATTCTAATATCCCTTTTTGATGCTCAGAAGTAAATTGTTCTTAATATGTAGAATTGTATAAGCAAAATCTTTATCCATAGTTATCTTGAATTTTCCCATTCAATTAACTTTCATTCTTCCAGAAAAGACTCATTCCAGTTTCCCCTGGGGTGGACAAGTTTTTGCCTGAATCTCTGTGCCTTTGAATGGCAGGAAGTAGTATATTCTGTAACAGCTTACAATTCTCTTTGGTGGAAAACACTGAGCAAGGAAGACGTGCTTCAAAGGACCGACGGGATGCCGTGGCAAAGCCAGGGATGCAGAAGCACTGGACACGTGGGACCTAATCCTGCCTTATCCAGCATTCCTCCCGGCAAGTTTTCAGAATCCAGACTCCTCACACGTGACGCAGAAGTCACACTAGAGCAGGAGTTCTCAAAGTATGGACCCGGAGCCCTGGGGTTCCTCCCTCCTTTGAGGGAATCTACAAGATCAAAAAATACTTTTATAATACTAAGACATTATTTGCTTTCTTAGCTCTCATTCTCCCAGGAGTACACCATGGAATTTTCCAGATGCTGCACGACACATGCTCTCGCAACAGACTGAATGCAGCAGCAGATACAAGAATACAGCTGTCCTCTATTAAGCCAGACATAAAGAAATTTGCAAAAATGTAAAACATTGCCACTATGATCACTAAATCTTTGTTTGTTTTGGAAAATATAATTATTTCCCATAAAAAAATGCTCTTGTCTTGTACCAGTTCTACTCAAGCTATTTCAGAGCATAGAAAAGGAAGCAACACTTCCAAATTCATTCTATGAAGCCAGCATAA
>NW_004444138.1:2505562-2524068 GCF_000243295.1 Trichechus manatus latirostris | reverse complement strand
GATTTTTTTTCATTATACACTTCCTCTCTCCATCACAGTCACTAAGTTGGGGGTCTTGGAATTAAACCCAACTGTATCTCCTTCAAGATCCATGCTGTTCCTATTCCTGGTCACATCCCAATACCCCCACTTCAAATCTCAGTTTCCCCATCCATAAAATATGATGATAATCCTTACAACTCAAGGCTGTGGGGGAGAGCAGAGAGAAGGTCCTGTTGGTATTGTTATTTAGATTTGCTGGTGGACAATCTCGCAGGGACACTCACTGATTCAGCCCCTCTCCTGGGAACTGCGCTGTTCCCTGTATTAGCAGGAAGGCTGAAGCAAGTTTTAAAAATCCTTTCACAAGTTTATCACTTCACAGTTTTCAAAGCACTTATCTCATTTGATCTCATTTTATCCTCACAACAACTTGGATGATTCTCACCAACAGTAATGAAGAAAGCAGAGAACTATATTTGCATTGTAATTGTAATGTTGTCCAAAATGAGAATCCTCCTTTGGGAGACAAATTGTTCTTAGCACCACATTTAGCTAGCTTGGCTTTCTTTGGAAACCCAGACCCTGGTGCTCACTATGAATTGCTAAAACCCATTCTGAATGAAAATAAGCACAGACATATATAGTAAGCTGATTTGAATGGAAGGCATGATCCACACCTGCTGCAGACCCAAGGCTGCATATGGGAAAAGTGAAGTTGGACTATTCATGTCATCTTACCATTTTCACCAGATGTCTTGTCTTTTCCGTTGGTTGCCCCAGAACCTTGTCGCTAAAGGCATATAAAAAGAAAGAAAAAAGAAACTGTTACCACATATAGTCAGGATTATTTTGTCTCCTTTATAGTTTCAAATATCTCTTGCATTATACCAAGTTCTATGTAACTTTAACTCAGATGGTTAAATTGCGATGCTCAAGAGACCAAAGTCATGAGCTCAACCCAAGAAAGGAGCTGGTACAGTGGCAAAGACTCTGTCCCTCGTTCACTGCTCTACTAATGCAGTTCACTAGTCACAAGGGAAACCAGATGATAGACTGTTGTAATGTGAGAGCGAAGGCCAAGGGTTTGCACAATTGCGGGACCAGAACCATCCTATTTGTCAATGACGGACGTTACACGGCTGTATTATCATTCCAATCACTATGCCTATGTCTTGTTTTTAAATAAGTTTTAATGATCTAAAAAACTCATGAATAGGTGAAGCACAGGACATTTAAAAGACAGTGAAACTATTCTACATGATAGTGTCATGGTGGACACATGACATTATGCATTTGTCAAAACCCACAGGATAGTGAAACTATTCTACATGGTAGTGTCATGGTGGACACATGACATTATGCATTTGTCAAAACCTACAGGACTATACAACACAAAGAGTGAACCCTAAGGTCAACTCTGGGCTTTAGTTAATAATAACGTACCAATACTGGTTCATTGATTGTAACAAACGCACCACACAAACGCAAGACGTTAATAATGAGAGAAACAGGATACAGGGGAGAGAAGGGATATATAAGAACTCTCTGTACTTTCTGCACAATTTTTCTGTACACCTAAATCTTTTCTAAAAGTAAAGTTTATTGAATTAAAAAAAGAAAAAACAAACTTATGTTGACAGTTTCGCCTATTGCTGAGTTATTTTTCTGTCATTTTTTTATGCCTGTCCTGTGCATTTTCATTTTACCAGGTTTGACCAGAAGTATGAAAATTTTATGGTTAGACTTGAATCTTCAGGCAAGCTTCTCTAGGTAAGCGTTCTGGTGTGTCGTGTGAAATGTGTTACATATGTAAACATACAAGCATATATCCTCAAAGTTTATCCCGTTACTGTCTTTAAATAATATAATGTTCATAACTCATAAAATGATGTTCATAACTCTTCTAGTACTTGGAGAGAGAAGTATTTGGTCCAGCCAATTTTTTGATCATTAGCAGAAAATATGCTTAGAGTTAAAAAAGCTTAAAGAGACAAACAAATCTTTCTTACACGAAATACATCCAGAATGTTCCTTAGAAGTGAGGATAGCGAGACTTCAACTCACACATCATCAGGAAAGACCAATCGCTAGAAAAGAACGTCAAGTTTGGTAGAGTAGAGGGTCAGTGAAAACAAGGGAAACCTTCAGTGTGGTGGATTGGTACAATAGTTGCAACAATGGACTCATACCAATGATCATGAAGATGGCACAGAACTGGGCTATGTTTCTTTCTGTTACACGTAAGATTGCCATGAGGCAGAGCCAACTTGATGGCAACTAGCAACAATGAAGAGACGGTAAAGTCTCTAACTTTCCTGTAAAGAAAGCAAATGAGGCCCTGGTCGGTAGTGTGGTTTGTTCAAGGTTACTTAGCCAATTAATTAGTGGGGGAGTCAATTTCTTGCAGGAGTGTTGTTGTTATATAACTATCTGAATGGAATCCTAGAAAGAGAGGCAGACCACTGAACACAGAGAAAACCACTACTCCTTTTTGTATGTGACCCCCGCTATGGGATAAGAGTCCTCTCAAAATTCATAAAGGCTTTCAGGACTTCAGCCTAAAACAGAATCATAAAAATAACGATCAGTTCACTTTCTTTTTCAATACTGTCATGGAAATCCCAGATCATTAGTCAACTCTTGATTATCAACAGATGGATCATCTGGGAGAAACTTGCTTTCAAGTTTAATGTAATTAAATAGGTGAATGATAAAGACTTGTGTAAACCAAGTTCACCATTCCTGTGCACACTTATTGCCTTGTGCAGTTGATAACCCGAGAGAGACTAAGTAAAGTTTCCCATTTATTACCAACACCCTTCCACCACCACACACACACACACACACACACACACACACACACACACACACACACCCATCCTAGTCAACATGAAATATAAATGTGCTGCCAGGTCGTTGTTGGGTTTGCTGCTATCAAATCGGCCCCAGACTCGTGGAGGCCCCAGACTCATGGTGACCCCATGCACAATGGGATCAGACCATTGTGTTCCATAGGGTTTTTATTGGCTGATTTTCAGAAGTAGATCTCCAAGCCTTTCTTTCTAGTCTGTCTTAGTGCGGAAGCTCCACTGAAACTTGTTCAGCATTATAGAAACACGCCTCTACTAACAGAGTGGCCTCCACTAACAGAGAGGTGGTGGCTACACATAAAGTGCGTTGTGAACTTGGGTCTCCTGCATGGAAGGTGATAATTCTACCACTGAACCATCCCTGCCTCCAAACCAGTTGCCATTGAGTTGACTCCAAATCATGGTAACTGCATGCGTGTCAGAGTGGAACTGTGCTCTATAGGGTTTTCTATGACCGATTTTTTGGAAGTAGATCACCAGGCTTTTCCTCCAAGGTGCCTCTGGATGGACTCGGACCTCCAACCTTTTGGTTAGTAGCTGAGTGCATTAATCATTTGCACCACCTAGGGACTCCCTCCCAGGTCAGGGGATGGAAAAGTGACAGGTAGGAAGGTTACATAAATATGGGTCCCTTCTTCATATTTAATTTGGAGCATCTTGAATTCCCAAAACCCATGACCTGCCCTTTTTCATATGGATATACAAGGTTGCAGTCCTTAGCCAAACATCTATCGTTCATGAAGAAACTGTCATTTAAATCTCAAGTCATGGTGTTTCTCCAGTACCCAAAGTGAAAACCAGAAAAACAAATCAGTTGACCTCAAGTTGATTCCAACTCATGGCGACCCCGTATGTGCAGAGTAGAACTGTGCTCCATAGGGTTTTCAAGGCTGTAACCTTTCAGAAGCACATTGCCAGGCCTTTCTTCCAAGACACCTCTGGGTGGATTTGAACCACCAACCTTTCGGTTAGTAATCAAGGACTTAACCATTTGGGCCACCCAGGGATTGCTATCTAAGGTAATCAAACTGTAGTATATATCGTCTTGATTTAAACTAGCTAACACATTGCTTGCATACAGTAGATTTTCAAATGAAAGTGCCCCTTTCTTCTTGCTTATCCTTACTTTGACGTCTCCCCTTTTCAGCCACAAAGCTGGTAAGATGGCTTCATGGAAATGATGGAAATCTTCCAACCACCACTGTGGAGGGCCAAGCCAGTGACACAAGAGCAGTCCACAGCTCAACTACCCTAGAGCTTAAGCCCTCCACCCCTCCCCACATAATTCACAGACGGCCCAGAAAATAAATTGAATTCCATGGAATAAAAGGTGTCATGGATTGAATTATGTCCCCCCAAAAATGTGTGTATCAATTTGGCTGGGTTATGATTCCCAGTATTGTGTGGTTGACCTCCATTTTGTGATTGTAATTTTATGTTAAAGATGATTAGGGTGGGATTGTATAACACCCTTACTAAGGTCACTTCCCTGATCTAATGTAAAGGGAGTTTCTCTAGGGTATGGCCTGTACCACCTTTTATCTTACAAGAGATAAAAGGAAAGGGAAGCAAGCCAAGAATTGGGGACCTCAAACCACCAAGAAAGCAGTGCCAGGAGAAAAGCGTATCCTTTGGACCTGAGGTTCCTGTGCTGAGATGCTCCCAGACCAAGGGAAGACTGATGCATCACAAGGACATTCCTCCAGAGCTGACAGAGAAAGAAAGCCTTCCCCAGGAGATGTCACCCTGAATTTGGACTTGTAACCTACTAGACTGGAAGAGAATAAATTTCTCTTTATTAAAGCCATTCACTTGTGGTATTTCTGTTAGAGCAGCACTGGATGACTAAGACAAGGATCTTGTTTTAGAGTTGAGTTAAGAGTTGAAATTAAACGGAATTCTCATGCGAAATGGACGCACCCCCTATGCCCACGGTCTTTATGTGCCTTAGACGTTGGCACATTTCAAACATAATGAACACCTAGATCCAGAAAAGATTACTTTTTAGAAACCTGAGGAAAACCAAAATGAAATGTGGACAGGGAAGAAGAAGAGTCATTTTTTTCAGGATTTCTAAGACAGGGTTATTGTGCTACGTCATCTTTGATGGAGGCAGAATGAAGCTGATGGCTGTCACAAGGAGACAGTGCTTTGTATCAGAAAATGATCCTGATGAAAAAGACATAATCACCAAAAGCCGCTCATCTCAGGATCCTCTGAGAGCTTGCAACCTTTTTAAAGCAAGACTGGGGGCAGGGGAAGAACTATTCAAGAGTGCGTCTATTCCCGGGGTCTCAGGGGGCATCAAGGTCCCTGGGTGGCTCAGCTACAAACCTAAAGGTTGGTAGTTCTAACTCGCCCAGCAGCACCATGGAAGAAAGGCCTGGGGATCTGCTCCCATAAAGATTACAGCCAAGAGAACCGTACAGAGCAGTTCTACTCTGACACACACGGGATCACCATGAGTCAGAATCGACTACATAGCAAAGGGTTTGGTATACAGTGATCACTACACATGATTTTTATCAGCAGATGAGGTGTCAGTGATAAATAGGTAGGGTCTGTATTGGGCTGGGTGTCTGGGTAGTCTTAGTTCACACGAGCTGGGGCTGACCTAAGCATTCCCCAGGGATCATCTAGGCATTTAATTCTCACAGCATTCCTAAGGAGCTATCATTATTCTATTGTTATCCTCATTAGCCTCACTTTGCAGGTTATATCCTAAAGCACAGAGAGGAACTTGCTCAAGATTACACAGCACGGAAGTGGAAGAGACAGAATTCAAACCCGGAGACACTCACTCCAAAGTTATCCCTCTTAACTACTGTACCTAAGTGTCTCTCAATATCGTGTGTAGCATCCCTCCTGAGGAACTCCATCAGCAGGGGACACTAATAAGGCAGGCAAATCCAGGTTTTAAGGTTACTGTGACTTCATTAAGAGTCCCTGGGTGGTTCAAACGGTTAACACATTCAGCTGCTAACCGAAAGGTTGGCAGTTCAAGTCTACGCAGAGGCACCTTGGAAGAAAGGCCTGGTGATCTACTTCCAAAAAATCAGCCATGGAAAACCCTATGGGGCACAGTTCTACTCTGACACACAGGGGGTTGCCATGAGTTGGGGTCGACAACTGATTTTTACTGTTGCCTCGATTAGGATCCATAGGCTGAGAGTTTTGAGGATGTTTGGCTTACAGGAAGAAGCAAAGTCAACCCAACAGCCAAGGGCTCAATTATAAAATAGCTGCGAGATTTTTTTGTAAAGTTTCAGTAATATAAGAACCCAAAAGTAGGCTATGCTAAAATGAATAAACTAATGTAGGTCTTTCTCCGGAAGTCCACTAAGGGAAAGATTCTTTTTCATGAAGTGATAGAAGTTAGGGTCCTGGGGAAGAGGCCTCCTTCTGTTCTCATCCCACTCTCATCTCCAAGGGAGAGAAGACCTCAGCATCCCTCCTCCACAAGCCCCAATCATGAGCGCCTCATCCTGAGTACTTCTTTTACCTGCTAACCAGAAATAGTCATGTCTCAACAGTATCATCTATTCTAATTGGACTTATAAATAAAATCAAGTGTTAAGGGAAAAGGGCATGATAACTGCCTTCAGCACAAGCGCTGATACGAGATTCTGGAATTCTGACCTCTTTCCCTGGAATTTCAGAAATAATTGTGTGATTTTAGACCACCATTGCGTTATTCAGTTTATGTATCAATATAACCTAACAGATTTGGGTATGCAGAAGGTGGGAAAAGTTCTCTCAGGTCAAGTACATGCAACACAGTTCCCAGGTTAACTCAGAAGGGAAAGCATTCTGTTGGAGTTATCTAGAAAACCAAGTGTATTTGAGAGCTTCTTGAGTGGGGCATTCAATACCTTTCTATCAGGAGAAATTTGCTTGGATGTTTTCCAACAGATCTAGATAGTCAATTGTCATGGCCACTAAAAACAGTAGAGGTTGATATAGGTGGGCTTTTGCCTGTTTTTATCTCCTGGGGGTAGAGGCAAAAAATCAACCTCAATTTCAACAACAGCAAAAACAGAGTCACTAGATCTTATTACAATTCCACTTCCAGGGGACCACCACCATGATGCTTGCTGTCTGCTCCTGGGGATGGTACTCAGCACAGGTGTTCCTATTCAGGTCCTACTCCCAGCCATGCCCCAACTCTAACGACCTCACTTTCATAAGATGTTTCTGTTTGGGATTCTTCACAACACCTTGTGGCATCATGAGCATAGCACTTTCTCCCACGTTCTACTAAGTGTTTAGAATAACAGTCCCTTCCACCATCTGAAATTAGAGTCTCTGTTTTTCAAGCCAACTGTGTTTATACTCCTCTGGCAGACTGGCATCCCCCTTCAAATGTATGAAAACAATCTTACTGTCATCGCCAAAGACCTCTTCAAGGGACAGACGGTCCACAGTGGGAGAGTGTCTCCTCGTCAGATTTACCTTCACAATCATAAATAATAAAACCACTTGGCTCTTTAGAGCAGACAACTTTTCCTCAAAACCAGCTCTTTGGATACCAACCTCATTTCACCGTTAGGAAATGCTAAATACCCACCTAAGTTTGCAACACAAGAACTTAAAATTAAAAAGTATTGAAGTACTCTTTTTTCTCTCCCACAAAGCTGGTGGCTTCCATGCATGCTATCGAACTGTTGAGTAGCACTGAGGGAAGAAACTTAACCAGCTGCTGTCGAGTCGACTCCGATTCATGGCGACCGTGTGTGTGTCAGAGCAGATCTTTCAGAAGTAGATCATCAGACCTTTCTTCCAAGACACCTCTGGGTGGGCTCAAACTTCCAACATTTCAGTTGGCACCTGAGGACCTTAACTGTTTCCACCACCCAGGGACTCGAACACTGAGGACAATTGAGGGAACTCAGCAGAACCACTTCCAGATGAGGACTACTCTGGGTTCTCAACCCTTAGACACTCACCAAGTGGCTCACCTGAGTCTCAGAAAAGGATATTTCCTTCCTTGGTTATATTCAGTAATAAAAAGATGTTGTTGGGTGCCATCAAGTCAATTCCAACTCACAGTGACCATATAGGACAGAGTAGAACTACCCATAGGATTTCCTAGGTGTAAACTTTTCGGGAGCAGATCATCAGGTCTTTTCTCCCATGGAGACACTGAGTGGGTTCAAACCACCGGCCTTTCAGTTAGTAGCTGAATGCTTAACCATTGCCCACCAGAGCTTCTTAATAAAAAGTTAGTATTTCAGAATTTAATAAAGCTCTAATTAAGAGGAAGCTAAATAAAGAATAGGTATATGATAGGCCCTTGTGCCTTAAATGCTGCTTTTTGTAATCCAGTACATGCCAGGTGTCCATAAAAAGGCAGAAGAGGTATTTAAAGGGATAATGTTTTAATCCATTTTTCCTGAAAGTTCTATAGTACCAAGGACTGCATGAAAATAACAGAATACGTCTTAGTCTGGGTTTCCCAGAAAGCAGGGCCTGAGGTGAAGGCCGTTTGTGCTACTATTTTATTAGTGAGGGTGATGCCAGGACACAGGAGAAGAGATGGGAAGCAGGGGAGGAGAAGGAGACAATGGAAGGATGTTCCATCAAGCTGGCCACTGCTAGGAGCAGCCAGCTACTGATCCTGTGGGTCTGTCCTCCGAGAAATTGTGTGAATTGCCTTTGAGGGCATCTGTGTTAGTCTCTTAGGGCTACCATAACAAAGAACCACAGATTGGGTGGCTGAAAACAACAGAAACTTATTGCCTCACAAAATCAAGGTGTTGATGGGGCCATGTTGCCTCTAAAGACTTGAGGGGAGGATCCTTCCTTGCCTGTCCTAGCTTCTGATGGTTCCTGGCAAGCCTTGGCATTCCTTGGCTTGTAGATACGTCACTACAATCTCTGCTTCCATCTTCACTTCCCTGTGTGTCTGTGGGTCCTTACCTCTTTTTATAGGGACCCCAGTCATTGGAAACCCTGGTGGTGTAGTGGTTAAGAGCTATGACTGCTAACCAAAAGGTCGGCAGTTTGAATCCACCAGGCACTCCTTGAAAACCATATGGGGCAGTTCCACTCTGTCCTATAGGGTCACTATGAGTCAGAATCAACTCAACAGCAATGGGTTTGGTTTTTGGTTTAGTCACTGGCTTAGGGCCCTCCCTAATCCAGTGTAACCTCGTCTTAACCAATTACATCTGCAAAGACTCAAGTAGATATGAATTTTGTGGGGACACTGTTCAGCTCAACACAACAGAGCCTCAAGGGGAGAAGGGAACAAGTTTGTCCACTAGCTCCTGTTTCCCATTGGTCCAAGGTTTGCACCATGGAGTGTTCACCCCCAGCCGTTCTGGATTGTGCAAAGTCACGCTCCTAGCATCTGCTCCATGCTCCACAAGCAAGTGCCAGGGCAGGAGATGGAGGTAAGGAGGTTCTGCAGGTTGCACCTGCCTGAAATCTGTCTGAACCCTTGCAGAGCTGCCCGCCCACGAGTGTCCCCACTGATAGGGTATGAAGTAACACAAAGAGGTGTTTGATTAGCATGTAGATTTGTCTGGGTGACTTCTTTTTTTCAACCAAGTTGCAAAATCATGGGTAATCACTTCATATTAGATGCCCCACTAGCTGAATAGTCCATACTAATTTTCAGGTAAATAACCAGGTTTGAATCTATTTTACCCTGTACTTTGAGCTTGGAAGGGATATTAGGAGATGTCTGACATGTCTATGCTCTATCCAGGAGTTATACAAACATCAGTCATAATAATATAAATTAATAGTGTCAGGTTGAATAGAAAATGCGCTGGCATCCTGAACTCATAAACAACCCAAAGGCCATGTACATCACAAAGCTTATGCTTCCTTTGGAAATGAGAGACTTGATGACTTCCTGGTCCACTATTCTTCTAGCAAAATCTATTACAAAATCATAGTGTTCTTTGAGTTGTCACCATCAGATAAGGTGAATGAGACATTTATCTCAGGCACAGAATTTAAGGGGATACCAAAAAAACTCAAAAATCAAAATAAATTATGTTTTAATGCAACATGTTTAAAAACCAAAATTCATGCAAAATTCATGGTGAACAAAATATTAAAATTTTAAATACAGACAGGATCAGTATTACTGGTGTTTCCCTTTGCCTCTGGCTCTGATGTTGTTGCCCCAGTGCTTCCCTAAAGCAAGTAAATGACTCGAGGAACTGAATAGTTTCAAGTGTTTAGAAGATTATTCTAATACAGTCATTGAAACCCTCTCTTTACACCTTTCTCCTGGGTCATGGTTGTCAGGTAAGAATTCGTTGTCATTTTGTAAGTGTTTATTACATGATTTCTAGAACACTGGGGTGGAAGATCCCATCTTTCTTAATTTCTCACCCCTGACCTTATAATCAGGTATGCCTCTCATATGTCATGTTTGAAACCAAACTAACAAAGCCTGTTTCCTCATTAATGCTAACTCAGAATACCAGACAGATCATGTCTATTTGGAAAAAAATCATTCAACCCAGTACATATTGTTGCATCTTTAGGATGAAATATAAGTTCCCGTTAAAAGACATTTTTCACTACAGAAGGTCAAAGACAATGAAATGTGAACTGAATTCCAGCTGGTTAAATTTGGGGTGCAAATGACAATCCAAGAATATTTTCTGAATCTACACCTATAGCATGTAAGTGGATAAATCTTTACTCACTCTAAGAACTTGGCTTGGTATTTAATTTGGTAAGACAAAGTTTGACAAGAGGGTCACCACTTAGGGTTGGGGAACCTGGAGCCTTTTGAAGCAGTAAGGGCCAGGATGACTCCCATATTCCCCAGGGTCCCACCCATACCCTGCTCTTCCATCCTTATTTCGCTAGTATGTTGTTGTTGTTAGCTGCCATGAAGTCGACTCCAACTCATGGCGACTTCATGTACAACAGAACGAAACGTTGCCAGGTCCCATGCCATCTTCATGATCATTGGTTTGTTTGAGTCTATTGTTGCGGCTATTGTGGCAATCCATTTCATTAAAGGTTTCCCTTGTTTTTGTTAATCCTCTACTTTATCAACCACAATGTCCTTTTCTAGCAATTGGTCTTTCCTGATAGCATGTCCAAAGTAAGCGAGCTGAAATCTTGCCATCCTCACTTCTAAGGAGCATTCTGGTTATATTTAAGACAGATTTGTTTGTTCTTCTGGCTGGCCAACAGTACAATTCAAATACATCAATTTTTCTTCTGTCTTCTTTTTCCTTTATCCATCTTCCCAGTATACTTGTCCATCTTGCCACCAAATATTGAATAAAAGCTTTATACATGCATCTGACTTTGGTAACTCTGAGATGGGAAGAAAGAAGACAACTCTCATGCAGCTGGGTCCACAAGGGACAAAGGACAAAGTGTCTCCACAGAAGATGTTGCTTAGAGAGGCATGTTTCAGCTCCATCATCAAGCCATCACTGATGGAAGTCAAATGGCTACTCACTGTCAAGGTATCAAGCCTTTCACTAACGACCTCAGAAAGAAAATTCTGCAGCTAAAGGCTTTTGGTCTCTCCAAAGCTAAGAAATGAAAGATTATTTTCTCGAGCAGAAAATCAAAACTAGGTACATTTACCAATGTGCAAAACAACGTGCAGTGAAGGCCGTGGGTAGACTGGTAGACCCAGCCCCAACTCCGCTCTGGGGAGGTGATGTGTTCCTGGACTGACAGCTTTTGCCTTCTAGGAGCTGGCACTGGTTGAGGCTGGAGGGACCTGAGAAGAAGAGTGCATTCCTGCTTTTAGTTATCTCACAGCCTGGTGGGGCAGATGGAGAAGAAGCCAACCATCTCACTAGGAAGAGGAAAGATCTGTGCCACAAGAATGACTAAGTCAGGGGCATGGGGAGGGACCACAACTCACAGCAGGGAGGTTGGGAGTCGAGGGGGCTTCCCTCAACCTGAGGGAAGAGTGTGAGTCACTAGCTCCCAGAAGATGCATGTCACTAAGGAAATCCCTCATTGGAACCAATGTTTCCTCCCTCTGAGAAAGAAAGATGATAATCCCTGCCTCTTACTGGCCCCAGGTAAGGGACCTGGCACCGGCAGGTGTGCAATCCCCATCTGTTCCCTGCTTCACCCAGGACAGTGCTTCCCAGAAGAGTCATCTCAAGTGCACAACTTACCTGCATCAAGGGATGGTGCTGTTTAGCATTGTGCCCTCAGTTCCCAACACCTGGCCTCTGTTGGCCCCTGTCTACCAAGTTGGTGTAGGGATTCCACAAAGGAAGGAAAGAAAAATCCATCTCATTCTTGTGGTAGCTTGGAAGCTCTTGTTAGCAAGTGCTACTTAATGCCATGTATTCTTTGGTGATGCATTTTCTCTGAAGTTATTTTTCTCTGTGGTGCTGTCTTCCTTGCGTGCTGCACTGTCCTGATATTACACATTTCTAATGATTCCAGGGTTTCCAGCTCCCCTGAAATAGTAGCATCGTGATACACAGCTCAGAGGGGTCATAAAGGAGAGGAAAAGCACACATCTGCAAGTCTTTGGCGTATCTTTGCGCGCTCAGCCTCGGGGGCCATGAATTTTCCCATAGTGTAGCTTCTTCACAGAATCAATGCCCTCCATGGAGAGACATCGAGATGCAGAAATGCCCCAATTATCCCAGCCAGCCCTGCTAAGAGTGTGTCCTGTGGCTTTCTTCTGATCACCGTGTTTATAAAGAAAAAAGGTGTGTTTCTATGGTATTATGTTTAATGTTTTATGGAGAATTGTGAGTCTCTGAGATGGAATATCAGACTTTAAATGGCTGAGGGAGCAAATCCACAGCAATTATGCACTGCAGTGGATAAACAGCTGGGTGGACCAGCAGGTTGTTGATGATTGTCCAGGCCACTTCAATCCTTAGGCATGTGGCTTTTGAGGAACATCAAAAGCACATCATTAAAGCACCTTCCAAATCAAAGTCTCTGAATTTGTCTGAAGAGCAAAAGAGACTTTCATGCCAACGTTTTATAATAAGGAGAGAACAGATTTATTTCTTGCCACTGATATTTTAAGGTCTTCTATAACTCCTCTAGTAGAATTGCAAAAGTTGAACATTAAAAGCACCACTAATTTAATCCTTAAAGATGCAGAAACTAATGTTAAAAGCGAACTTGAGCCGGAAAGGTTGGGAAAAAAAGATAGTTGGTTAAAAAAGGGGAAGGATCTTAACGACAGGGCATTAACCTTTCTAATCCTTCCACTGCCTCATTCTCACCTCACAGAGACCCGTGGGCTGAAATTCCACCCCAAATACAATATTTTATTCCTAGCATTTTTATCCTGACCTTTTTAGCAGTAGAAATAATTAGCATCCCTATAGTCTAGGCAGACTTTATGAAAGGACCCTTATTTTTAGAGATTCACGATTTCTCTGTAGAAATTCACTTTAGACTTTATCCTACAGCCGTATTTTTAAAATCAGCGTTTTCTGGTCCAATCCGCAACTGATCATGGGGATGGAGCAGGACCAGGCAGCATTTTGTTCAGTTGTGCATGGGGTCACCATGAACTGGGGACCAACTCAACGGCTGCTAACAGCAACAGGAAGCCTTACATACCTCTTTGTATCAATTTTCTTTTTAAATAAAAGTGTTTTCTGTTTATGAAAGTAGGATATGGTCATTGAGAAAATTTTGGAAAATAAAAGCATGAGGAAGAAAGTAAAAAAACACTATAATCCAACTAGACAGAGTTAATCAATAATAATATTTCAGAAGCTCTCCTGCCCATCTTTTTTTTGTGTGGACACATACATAGTCTCTGCTTTATAAGAATCGTCCTGTGCCACACGTATCATTTCTAACAGTTGGTGTCTTCATAAGCTGCAGGGTGTGTTGCAACTTAAAGAGGAGTTGCGTGACGGCCTGGGTGTGAGATCCTCTATAATTTCATAGATTTGACAACAAGGAATGTGTGGCTGAGGCTGCTTGGAGATGCTCAAGGTCTCATGCCCTTTCTGTGCCCTCTCTGCTTCTGAGATCTTACAAGAACCAGGAGCTGTCGTCACTTTCTTGGTCACTGGTTAAATTTTTCAGACTTCAGCTATTACTCATAAAGCACCGTTTAGAAATTGTTGCAACATCTAATTTATTTACTTGCAGCCTATGTGTTTATACTATTGTAAAGACAGTGTCAATACCTTGCACCAAGGGCTGGGTATATTTTGACTTAGGGTAGGATGAGGAAGGATGTAGGACCTGATGTTGGGGTGAAGAGAGGGAACTGACCACAAAAGGACACAAAGGAACTCTTTAAGGAGATAGAATATTCCATATCTCAATTATGAGACTGTAAATATGTGTCACAACGGATCAAACTGTACAAGTAAAAAGGGTAGATTTTATTATATATAAATTATACCTTAATAAACCTGACTTAAAAGGAAGAAGAAAAAGAAGAATGAGGGTCCTGGAATCAGACTGCCCCGGTTATCCCAGCCCTGCCACTTAGCAGCTGTGTGACCCTGAGCAGGTCACATAACTTCTCTGAGCCTCAGTTTCTGCTCCTATAAAATGGGTTTAACAATCTATCTACTTCATCGGGTTGTGAGAATTCAATGAGATAAAAGTACTCACATTGCATGGATCTGGTCCCAAAAAGGAATAAGACTGCAAAGCAGTGGTAAAGCAGGCTTAAAGGGATATGCCCGAGTCCATTGTATTTGGAGTGTTGTATAGCTGAGAGAACAAAAAGTATATTGCGCTCTGCTGCTTGAAGACTGGGATTAACCTGCAGCTCTTACATATGGCCACATGATCCCGGATAAGTGATTTACTTTTCAGAGCCTCAGCTTCTTAATCTGCTCAGTTTCTTCTTCATGGTGAATTAAAATGAATAAAATAATATAAAACGCTACCTCACACGGCTAGTACGAGAATCCAAAGAGAAAGAATTAATATGTGATTGTTGTTCACAAAATGTACAGCCTCTGCCTGTGTTAGTTGTTGGGTTATGATTTCAGTTGGAGTTTCCTAGACCTCTGATTCCAGTGCAGATGTTTTCTGCGTATTTGGTACAGGTCACAGCTTCTATTTTGCTCTAGAAAGAGAAGGTGCAGGAGCAGCATAGGCTGATGACCAAGGGAGGAATGTGAGAGGAACCGGGGGGACTATTTGTGTGACTCTCCTCAAGTCTGAGGTTGTATAAATGGTCACGTGAATCAGCATACACCTATACCCACTTATCCCAGCAATATTCATTAACGTGCCTTCAGCCATCTGTCCACCACCCTTTGTCAGTTTGTCGTACTGGGGTGGCTTGCATGTTGCTTATGATGCAAGAAGCTATCCACCAGTATTTCAAATACTAGCAGGGTCATCCATGGTGGACAGGTTCCCACAGAGTTTCCAGACTAAGACCTGGTGATCTGCTTCTGAAAATTAGCCAGTGAAAACCCTGTGGATCACAACAGAACATTGTCCAATATACTGCTAGAAGATAAACTCCCTAGGGTGGAAGGCGTTCAAAATACACAGTAGCTAAGACAATGGATTCAAAGATACCGACGATTGGGACAATGGCACAGGACCGGGCAACATTTCGTTCTGTTGTCCATGGGCTCACCGTGAGTCGGAGCTGACTCGAACGACAGCAACTAACCACAACAGTTGTCTTTGGAGGCTCCATGGATCTGTAAGGTGTTAAAATGAAGCAAGAATGTGGATCTCATTATCCACCTCCTGCCTCTGAACTGCACTGAGAGAAATTTTTCTTCATCTGAGTTATCCTTAGAATAAAGGTTGTAGATGTGAAGGCCAGATGCTCTCTAGAACAGCCATTGTGATTGAAAAATAGACAATCATAGGCTCTCAGACAAAGACATAGATGTCCTAAAGTTTATGACTTCTCACAGTTCACACAGAAGTTACCAGATTCAGCAGAGCAGAGAAGGACAGGAAAGTTTTGCTTTCTCTTCACATTCCTGGTGGACTTGGGTGGCCAGCCAGATGCCAAGAGGAAGAAAGGAAGTGGAAAATTTTCAATGAGAGACATTTAAATGCAGAAATTGATAGTTGACTGTAAACTGACCCGTTTAAGGACAAGTCCGCTTTATACAAATGATTAGGGGAAAAAAGTCAACAAGCCTGGCCAGTTTTCAGGAATTAAACAACATTTATAAAGTGAAAACACAGAGCTTTCCTGTCCCCCCTAGAATGATGTGATTTTTTTAGGGCACTTTTATATTTTAGCAGCTGGGGAAGCGAACGTGAGGTCAGAAAACACACATGCGATCTCCCCAGATTACAGAAACTGGTCACAGGGAACACAGCCTCTTTTCTTTGCTTCCACCAGCATCCCATTATTTTGTCCCTCCAACAAAAGACTAATGGACCCTCCAAAGGACTAATGGACCACAACTACCACAGCCTCCACCAAACTGAGTCCAGTACAACTATATGGTGCTACCACCACTGACTGCTCTGACAGTGATCACAACAGAGGGTCCTGGACAGAGCTAGAGAAAAGAAAAATGTAGAACAAAATTCTAACTCACAAAAAAAAGGCCAGACTTATTGGCCTGACGGAGACTGGAGAAACCCTGAGAGTATGGCTCCCGGACACCCTTCTAGCTCAGTAATGATGTCACTCCTGAGAATCACCCTTCAGCCAAAGATTAGACATGCCCATAAAACAAAATGAGACTAAAGGGGCACACCAGCCCAGGGGCAAGGACAAGAAGGCAGGAGGGGACAGGAAAGCGGATAATGGGGAACCCAAGGTTGAGCAGAGGAGAGTGTTGACATGTTGTGGGGTTGTTAACCAATGTCACAAAACAATATGTGTCTTAATTATTTAATAAGAAGCTAGTTTGTTCTGTAAACCTTCATCTAAAGTACAATAATAAATAAATAAAATAAGGCCAAAGGATGGCAGAAGACTAAAGAATGAAAATGTCCCATGCCCTGGGAAATCTGCCCTGTTGGTCCCCAAGCAGTCATCCATACTGGGCGAAATGGTCACTCCCATGGCCGCACACACCATTTTGCTCCACTACAGTTGAGCTGATCGTGGTCTACTTCTGCATTCAACTTCTGCATTAAGTGAACAAAAAGGTGTCCATGAGAAGAAAAGACACTAGCCAAATCCATTATCCGAGAAAAGCCCAGAGGTGGATCCAACATGGTGCTATAGACAGAAGTACCACGTTGTCCCTCCACAGCAAAGACCCAAAAAGCTAAGTAAAAAAAAGACAAATGTCAATTCTGGAACCCTAAGCATCCAATGAAGGGATAAAGAACTCAACCAAGCAAACACCGAATGGAATGAGAAACTGACAGAGAACAGAGAACTAGGAGAGATACAAGTGGAGGTCCCCTATCAGCTAACACAGCATGGATACTCCATCTTAGACTTCTATTGGAGATCAGTGGACAGGGAATATGAGAAAGCAGCTTCACGGAGCTCCCAGCAGGAGACAGAGTACCTGGTAACCAGCTTTCCCACCTCCGACCCTTCTTGCCCCTGCTCTGCCTCACCACTTCCCAGCAGGCCTATCCCATGCTTTCCAGCAGACCAATCAGCCACCTCCCAGAAGGCTGAGTGACCAAGGCCCAGGAGGCGCCCCCTCCATGCTGCTTGGATTCACCTCACTCACACTGGCTGGCTCCTTCCGTGTCATTTCTTTGTTGCTGATGTTGTTTTTTTCAGCTTCTTTTGGTTTCTTCCCTGCCTCTCACTCACCTCCTCCAACTCCTTTCTCTCGAACACCTGGCTCCTTGTGCCATCTTTGCTTCTTGTTGATAGGCTGTGAAGCGCTGCTGGGCTGGGGAACTGCCTCCCTGGTCCCCATCACCAAGCTGGTGGGATCCCTGGGGCCTTTTTGTTTTGTCTGTTTTCTTTTTCTTTTTGCGGCTGGGGAGCCCCTTCTAGCCAGGCTGTACTGTGCGGCTTGGAAGCCACTTCCCCAGTCTGCATAGCTGCTCCAGTGGGATCCCTGGGGGTCTTTCTTTTTATTATTTTTTTCTTTTCGATTTTCCTTTCTCTTCATTTTTCAATTTCTCACGTCTCTCTGCATTCCTTCTTTTCCTGTCTCCTGAATACCTGGCACTATGTGCCATCTCTGCCCCTTCTACACGAGCTGTGCCCTGAGGCCTGAGAGCCACTTTCCTGGTCACCGGTGGGATCTCTGGTGGCATTTCTTTTTTTTTTTTTTAATTTTTATTTATTTATTTTCTCTTTTCCTTTTTGTTTTTCTTTATTTTGTGGTTTCTTGTCTCTACACTCCAGCGGCAAGATCCTTCAGCACCTTCTAGTTTTGTTTTTTTGGCACCTGTTTCTCTCTCCTTTCTCTCTTCTTTCACGCACCCATCTTAGCTCCACACATCATAACCTCCTCCCTCCCTCCCTCCTGCCTATCTGTACCATGCGCTGAACTTCATACCCCTGAGCAGCACAGGCACGGCCTACCAGAACCTGCCCTACACTGACCCCCAGCCTACCCTGTCAGCCCCAGAATGTGCCACAAACAACTCATCCTAGACCCTCTCCTTCAGCTAGACCTGCCTGCTGCACCATAACTGAGCAACTGGCGCTGTCCATTGCACAAGGAGGTGAAAAGTATTCTGCCCACAAGGAGCAAATAACAAAGAATGCACAGCCCACCTGCTCAGACATAACCAAATAAAACAAAAAAGTAGAATGAAACGAACAAATCTACAATTAATAAA
>NW_004444138.1:2502592-2505462 GCF_000243295.1 Trichechus manatus latirostris | reverse complement strand
AGGACAGGACGGTTCCAGTAGGCATACAAAATAAAACACTAGATGACTTCCAGTAGAAGAAAAGGCACTAGAACTAATAGGGAATTCACATCTCTCGTATTCAGACCTATCCAAGAGGTAAAGCAAAAAAAAGGAAAAAATAGACAAATTCATGGAAAATACAGACAAAAAAAATGGAAGAATTCAGGAAAGTAACACAGGAACAAAATGTCAGAAAAATTCACAACTATAAATCATACAAAAACAACAATTAGAAATTCAAAAGATAAACAACAAGATTTTAGAAATGGACAGTGCCATAGAAAGTCTGAGGAGCAAGTTTGAAACAATGGAAGACAGGATTAGAGAAATTGAAGACAAATACTTGGATACCACTTTGTTTGAGGAAAAAGAACAAAGGAAAATGAAGAAACCCTGAGAACGATGTGGGATACAATCAACAGCAAAAACTTGCGAATAATCGGAGTTTCAGAACAGGGGAAAGAAAATGGAAAACACAGAAAGGATCGTTGAAGAATTGCTGACAGAAATCTCCCCTAATACCATTAAAGATGAAAAGTTGACCATCCAAGAAGCTCAATGAACCCCATAGAGGATAGACTCCAAAAGAAAATCACCAAGGCATATCATAATCACACTTGCTAAAACCAAAGACAAAGAAAGAACCAGAGAGCAGCTCGAGAAAAACAAAAAGTCACATACAAAGAGGAAAAAATAAGACTAAGTTCTGATTACTCAGCAGAAACCATGGAGGCAAGAAGGCAATAGAATGACATACATAAAACTTTGAAAGAAAAAGATTGCCAACCAAGAATAATATATCCTGCAAAACTCTCATTCAAATATGATGGTGAAATTAGGACATTTCCAGATAAACAATAATTAAGGAACTATGTAAAAACCAAACCAAACATACAAGAATTATTAAAGGGAGTCCAGCCAGACACCAACCTAGGAAATGAACTCTCAAGGACTATTCAAAATCAAAAGATTTACAACAGGGACCCAGAGAGGTTAATTTGTCAGAAAAATAAAAGAGGGAATAAACAGTGTAGATATAAAACTTTCTAATGGAGAGGAAGGCAAGGTGATAACAAGTAATGATAGACTGGTCCCAACCTAGAAAGATAAGGGTAAATTTCAAAGAAACCACAAAGGAAGTTAAAAAAAACTACTCATCAAAATAAAGATGAAAAACATAGTCTCAGTAAAAACAAAATCTACAAAAACAAAAGAAATAGAAAAAAATTCACAAACAAAACGAATTCAGCACAGGAGAGTAAGGGGAACAAAGAAAGCATCTGCACCTCAAAAAAAAAGCACTACAAAGTGACAGCAATAAACTCAAACCTATCAATAATTACACTGAACATAAATAGCCTAAACTCACCCATAAAGAGAGAGAGAATGAATAAAAAAACACGATGCATTAATATGCTGTCTACAAGAGACACACCTTAGAAAGAAAGATGTAAATTTATTAAAAATCAAAGGATGGAAAGATATGTATCAAGCAAACAGCTACCAAAAAAGAGCTGGAGTAGCAATACTAATCTCAGATAAAATAGACATTAAAACAAAATCCACTATAAAAAACAAAGAAGGGCACTATATAATGATTAAAGGGACAATCCATCCTGAAGATATAACCGTAATAAATATCTACGCATCCAATGACAGGGCTCCAAAATACATAAAACAAACTCTAACAGCACTGAAAAGAGAAATTGACAGTTCCACAATAATAGTAAGAGACTTCAACACACCACTGTCGGTAAAGGACAGAACATCTAGAAAGAAACTCAGCAAAGATACAGAAGATCTAAAGGACGCAATCAGCCACCTTGACCTCATAGATATATATAGAACACTCCACCCAACAGCTGCAAAGTACACACTTTTTTCCAATGCACATGGAATGTTCTCCAGAATAGGCCACAAAGCAACCCTCAAAAAAATCCAAAACATAGAGATAATACAAAGTATCTTCTCTCATCACAACACCAACAAAGTAGAAATTAACAACAAGAAAAGCAAGGAAAAAAAATCATTACATGGAAACTGAATAACATCCTGCTTAAAAACCTCTGGGTAATAGACAAAATCAGAGATGGAATAAAAAATTCCTAGAATCAAAGGAGAATGAAACATAAGCATACCAAAAACTTTTGGGACACAGCAAGCGCAGTGCTCAGAGGTCAATTTATAGCAAAAGATGTACACATCAAAAAAGAAGAAAGGGTCAAGATCAAAACATTAGCTATGCAACTCGAACAAATAGAAAGAGAACAGCAAAAGAAGCTCACAGCCACCAGAAGAAAGGAAGTAATAAAGATCAGAGCAGAAATAAATGAAATAGAAAAACAATAGAAAGACTAACAAAACCAGAAGTTGGTTCTTTGAAAGGAACAACAAACTCAACAAACCACAAGCCAAACTGACAAAAGAAAAACAGGAGAGGATCCAAGTAATCCAAAAAAGAAAAGAAATGGGGGAAATTACAACAGACCCAACTGAAATAAAAAGGACCATAACAGAGTATTATGAAAAACTATTCTCCAACAAATTTGAAAACCTAAAGGAAATGGACAAATTTCTAGAAACACACTACCTAGCCAAACTAACATGTAATGATGTTGAAAATCTGAACAGACCCATAACAAGAGATTGAAAAGGTAATTTTAAAAACTCCCAACAACAACAACAAAAAAAGCCCTGGTCCCGAAGGCTTCACTGGAGAATTCTACCAAACATTCAGAGAAGGGCTTACACCAGTACTACTCAAACTATTTCAGAACATAGAAAAAGAAGGAATACTTCTGAATTCATTCTACAAAGCCAGCAAAACCCTGATACCAAAACCAGGCAAA
>NW_004444138.1:2482026-2502492 GCF_000243295.1 Trichechus manatus latirostris | reverse complement strand
AACAAAATTCTAGCCAATAGAATTCAGCATCATATCAAAAAAAATAATACGCCAAGACCAAGTAAGATTCATACCAGGTATGCAAGGATGGTTCAACATTAGAAAATCAATCAACATAATCCACCATATAAATAAAAGAAAAGAATCATATGATCTTCTCAATCTACACAGAAAAGGCATTCGACAAAGTCCAACACCCACTCCTGATAAAAACTCTCAATAAAATAGGTGTAGAAGGGAAATTCCTCAACATAATAAACGGCATCTATACAAAATCAACAGCCAACATCATTCTTAATGGAGAGAGGCTAAAAACATTACCCTTGAGAACACCACTCCTATTTAACATTGTGCTGGAAAGCCTAGCTAGAGCAAAAAGGCAAGAAAAAGAAATAAAGAGCGTTCTTATTGGTAATGAAGAAGCAAAACTGTCCCTATTTGTGGATAATATGATATTATACATAGAAAACCCTAAAGACTCCACAAGAAAACTATTAGAACTAATAGAAAGATTCAGCAGAGTAGCAGGATACAAGATAAACATACAAAAATCCATTGGATTCCTATACACCAATAAAGAGAATGATGAGAAGGAAATCAGGAAAACAATACCATTTATAATAATCCCTAAAAAAAAATACTTAAGAATAAATCTAACTAGGGATGTAAAAGACCTATACAAAGAAAACTATAATACACTACTGCAAGAAACCAAAAGAGATCTACATAAATGGAAAAACATGCCATGCTCATGGATAGGCAGACTCACCATTGTGAAAATGACAATTCTACCCAAAGCAATTTACAAATACAATGCATCCCAATCTAAATACCAGCAACATTCTTTAAAGAGATGGAAAAACTAATCATTAACTTTACATGGAAGGGGAAGAAGCCCCGGATAAGTAAAGTACTATTGAAGAAGAAGAATAAATAAAGTAGGAGGACTCGGAACTACTTGACCTCAGAACCTACTACACAGCTACGATAGTCTAAACAGCATGGTACTTGTAAGAGGACCATTACATTGACCAATGGAACAGAATTGAGAACCCAGATGTAAATCCATCCACCTACAGTCACCTGATCTTCAACAAGGGCCCAAAGTCCATCAAATGGGGAAAAGACAGTCTTTTTAACAAATGGTGCTGGCAAAACTGGATGTCCATCTGCAAAAAAATGAAACAGGACACATACCTCACACCATACACAAAAACTAATTCAAAATGGATCCAAGACCTAAATATAAAGCCAAGAACTTTAAAGTTCATAGAAGAAAAAATAAGATCAACACTAGAGCCCCTAAAACATGGCATTAACAGGATACAAACCATAACTGGAAACACCACTAGTGGCATCCTGGTTAAGAGCTACAGCTGCTAGCCAAAAGGTCAGCAGTTCAAATCCACCAGGTGCTCCTTGGAAACTCTATGGGGCAGTTCTACTCTGTCCTATAGGGTCACTATGAGTCGGAATTGATTCAATGGCAACAGGTTTGGGTTTTTTTTGGTAAACCATAACTAACGACACACAAACTCCAGAAGATAAGCTAGATAACTGGGATCTTCTACAAATTAAACAGATGCCCATCAGAAGACCACCAAAAGATTAAAAGGAGAACCTACAACCTGGGAAAAAATTTTTGGCTATTACAAATCCGACAAAGATCTAATCTCTAAAACCTACCGGAAAATCCATCACTTCTACCAACAAAAAGACAAATAATCTAATTTAAAAATGGGCAAAGGAAATAAACAGACACTTCACCAAAGATGACATTCAAGTGGCTAACAGATACATGAGGAAATGCTCTCGATCACCAGCCATTAGAGAAATGCAAATCAAAACCACAATGAGATACCATCTCACCCCGGCATTACTGGCACGAATCCAAAAAACAGAAAATAACAAATGCTGGAGAGGCTGTAGAGAGATTGGAATTCTTATGCACTGCTGGTGGGAATGCAAAATGATACAACCGTCTTGGAAAACGATACGGCGCTTCCTTAGAAAGCTAGAAATAGAAATACCATATGATCCAGCAATTCCACTCCTAGAAATATATCCTAGAGAAATAAGAGCTATCACATGTATAGACGTTTGCATACCCATGTTCACTGCAGCATTGTTCACGGCAGTAAAAAGATAGAAACAACCTAGATGCTCATCAACAGATGAATGGATAAACAAACTATGGTACATACACACAATGGAGTACTATGCAATGATAAAGAACAGTGATGAATCTGTGAAGTATCTCACAACATGGATGAATCTGGAGGGCATTATGCTGAGTAAAATAAGTCAATCACAAGAGGGCAAATATTGCATGAAACCACTACTATAAAAATTCATAAAAACTTTACACACAAAAAGAAACAATCTTTGATGGTTACAAGGGAGAGGAGGGATGGGGATGGAAAAACACTAAATAGACAATAGATAAGTGGTAACTTTGGTGAAGGGTAAGACAGTACACATTACTGGGGAAGTCAGCACAACTTGTACAAGGAAAGGTCATGGAAGCTCCGTAGACACATCCAAACTCCCTGAGAGACCAAATTTTTGGGCTGACGGCTGTGGGGACCATGGTCTCAGGAAACATCTAGCTCAACTGGCATAACATAGCTTAGAAAGAAAATGCTTCACATTCTACTTTGGTGAGTAGCGTCCGGGGTCTTAAAAGATTGTGTGGGTCCACCTAAGATATTCCACTAGTCTCACCCCTTCGAGAGCAAGGGAGAATGAAGAAAACTAAAGACACAAGGGAAAGATTAGTCCAAAGGACTAATGGACCACAACTACCATGGCCTCCACCAGACTGAGTCCAGCACAACCGAAAGGTTAGCAGTTCAAACCCACTCAGCAGCACCTTGGAATAAAGGCCTGGCAATCTGTAAATGTACGATTAAAACCCATTGAGTCAATTCCATAGAAAACCCCACCATGAGTCAGAGTCAACTCGACAACAACTAGAAAAGAAAGCAACAGGCTCTGAGGTGGAGATTATTATTATCCCAATCTGCTGGATATAAATATTGAGACACAAAGAGGTCAACTAACTTACCCAAGGACAAACAGCTGCTGAGTGGAGAGGGTGGCTTTTGGATTTGAACCTGAGCAGTCTGGCAGGGGAACCTGGCCACTTACCACTTCCTGTTGTTTCTAGTGGGGAAAACCTTGGCCTTGGGAAGACAGGAGGAGACCTCCTTTGCCACTGACTGTTCAGACATTTTATGCCTCAGTCTACCTGGGTGCAGAGTGCGGATCATGCTTCCCTCCCCTTCCTTGTTTTCCAGCAGCATTATGGGAGTGTATGACATCCCACAGAAGCTCTGTAGGTGAAAATGCTCGGAATGCCTCAAGGAAACGATTGGATGAATGCATTCTACAAGATTGTCAGGGAAACAAGACACCCATCACACAGCATCCAGTGTCCTCTCTGCTCTCAGGTCTGCAAACATAACGCTTCCAGCACCTGTGAACTTGGGGCTCTGGGTCCAGGGAAACAGCTCTCGCTCTCTAATTCACTCTGCCCGGGTGTCCTGATTAATTTTTCACACGTTTCATAGACTCTCCTGTAGAGGAGGCCTGTTCCTAGTGTAATGGTTTCTCTGTGATGAACTGCAGATGTTAATTTGACACCACACACTAAGTCTGCCTCTCCAAGAGGTGATGTTCCAAGGCTTCAGAGCAAGAGGCTCTTTTCTGATAATAAAGAAACAACCAGGTTTTTAATTCCCACCACTCAACTAAAACGAAAATAGCTTCAGAAAATGGTAGAAGTCTGAGGTTTATACTTTTGGAAGAAAGGGGAATGTTTTGTCCTAAATCAGCTGTCATGGCTAAAGAAGTGAATTGTGACACAGATTAGGAGGCAGGTTAAAAGTTACATGGATCATTCAGTAGGTTGCTTCCTGCAGCGAAAATTCTAACAATCTCATTTAAAAAAATGTGTTACCCCTCACCACCTAGCGACTCAATATAACGGGGTATCAACCCATATTTCATTTTCAAACCTGGTTCCAACTCATGGTGACCCTATGCGTTATATAGCAGAACTGCTCTGTAGGGGTTTCATGGCTGTAATCTTTACAGAAGCAGATCACCAGGTCTTTCTTTCGCAACACTGCTGGGTGGGTTCAAACCACCAACCTTTTGGTTAGCAGCCAAGCACAAACTGTTTGCGCCACCTAGGGACCTTAAAGAAGTGAATGGAGACACAGATTAGGAGGAAGTTAGAAGCTACGTGTGCCATCGGATAGGTTGCCCCGTGGAGAGGTGAAAATTCTAACAGTCTCCCCAATAGAAATAAATGCATCCCCCCTCACCACCTAGCCAATCAATCTAACTGGGATATTTGACCTATATTCCATTTTCAAATTCTTTTAATTTTTTTTGGTTTTAAACTTAATTTTAAAGAACAGTTGAATTTTCTGGGAAACAAACTCAGTTGTCATTTCATGAGGCTGTCTTCCAGGAACGATGCCGTGATGAACGGGAGAAGCTCACGCCATGGGATTGCTTCATATCTGAACACACTGATCCTGGCTATTAATAAGATAAACCATTTTACTTCCCAAGCCCAGTGTGTAAAAATGTTTCTTTAATTGTGCAAGCCTAATACAGCTGTTTCTGTGTCTCCCTGTATGCTGTGTACCTCCAAAATAAAGTTACTGTCAAGTCAATTCTGGCACACTCCAGTAGATTGCCAGGCCTTTCTTCCGAGGTGCCTTTGGGTGGACTTAAACTGCCAATCTCTCAGCTAGTAGTCAAGCATTTAACAGTTTGTGCCACAAGGTGAAGACAAAAAGCTTTATTGTGGAAAAAGTCTCAGGGCAAAACGGGTCACTTGAAGCTTTCAGATGAAGAAACGATATTCAGTAAAGATGTTTAGAATTGGAATTCAGAGATGTTTCACATTGTGGTTATAGATTAGCACTCACATTGCCTTTTTAAAAACTGTATTTTCCAAGTGGTTTTGTATCAGTTGTACGACTTCATCCTCCCCTAAACAGCCCAGGAAGGGAGGCCAGCATCGTCCAGATTTCTTGTTCAAGTGTGCCGCCAAATGGGCTTCATTGGAGCCCAAAGTGCCATCTGATTTGGAGGAAAGACATTCAAGCAACTGAGTTCCATGATCAGGCTACAGCTATTCCAGACCTCTACTTGGACAGAAAAAAAATATATATATAGAAGGATCCAGACCTCTCAATGGAATAATTGAATGATGTTTTATCCGCTTTGTCTTTTTTGCTTTCTTTTTCACTAAAAAGCAATCGAATGACCCAGCACTCCCAATCCTAGCTATATGCACAGAAGAAGTGAAAGCAGGGATGCAAGCAGAAACCTGTACACCGATGGTCATTGCAGCACTTTGTATAATGGCCAAAAAGTGGAAACAGCCGATGAGTGCGCAAATACATCAACAGATGAATGAGCAAACAAAACGAGGGATATACATGCAATGGAATATTACTCTGCCAGAAAGAGAAATGAAGTCCTGATGTATGCCACAACTTGGATGTACCTTGAAAACATCATGCTGAGCAAATTAAGTAAGTCACGGAAGGACGAATACTGTATGATCTCACTTACATGAAATAAGCAAATATATTTAAAAAAAAACAACAAACAAACAAAGATTCTTAGTGGTTAGCACAAACAGGAAGGAGGGGGAAAGAGGGAGCTTTTGCTTAGGGGGCATTAAGTTTATGTTAACAGTGATAGAATAATTTGGAAAAAACTAAAAGCCAAACCAGTTGCCGTAGAGTCAATTCCAACTCATGGCGACCCCATGTGTCACAGAGCAGAACTGCTCCATAAGGTTTCCTTGGCTGTAATCTTTACAGAAGCAGATTGCCAGGCCTTTCTTCTGTGGCACCAATGGGTGAGTTTGAACCGCCAACCTTTAGGTTAGTAGTTGAGCGCAAACTGTTTGTGCCACCCAGTGCCTTAATTTGGAAAAGGTTAATGATAATGGTTGCACAACACGAAGAATGTAATCGATGTTGTGGAATTATGTATGTGGAAAATGTTGAACCAGTGAATATTTATTGTGTATGTTTCACCACAATAAAAAAAGCAATCAAGCAGCCCCCCGCTCTCACCCAGCACTGGTTTCATGGGCTGACCAGTGCAGTCATACAGGACCCTATGCTCGGTTTAATGTTCTTCAGTCACCGTCCTGAATTTCTTAACCGTTTAACCAGAGGTCCCATGTTGTTATTTTTCACTAGGCCCTGCAAACCATCTTCCGGGTCCTGCCTCCATCCCCCAGCACCCCAGTTGAGGGCTCTCTGGGACTTCCCAACTCTATCTGCGCTATGTCACCTCAAAAATGGTCTATTGCAGGGGTGGGCGGGAGTAAATGACGACAGAACTGTTGCTTGTTTTAAAATTGCCTCATTCCTGACAGAGATCTGCTTGACTATTCTGTTTATTTCTTGCTTCCTTGTCGAAATATTGAATAAGGATGGGAGCAGAGTCCCCTGGGGCCACTGCTTATAGTTCTACAGTCACATTATGCTGCATTTATATTTTTGTCATGTGAAAATTTCAAAATCCTCATCCAAAATTCAACTGTGGGGCAGCTCACACATGAATTTCAGCCAAATCTGGTTCTCAGCAAAATAGGATGACTTAGGAATTCATAAAACATTGCCCCCAAATGACACAAATCTGTTCTGAAGACGTGAAAGAGTAAAACCTAGATTAAAAAAAAACAAAAAAAAAAATTCCTATGAACTGGAAGGAAGCTTTTGGTGGAGGGAGGTACTTGACAAATTGCTACATCTATTATAAGAAGTAATCTTCAAGAAGAAGTAAAATTGCCCACATTTCTGAGGTAGAGAACATTGCCAGAAATAATATTGGAGATGTGGCACTGTATTATCTAGATATTTTGACAGGACACATGCATATGTGAGAACAGAGCTATAAATACAGGACTGAGCCCATCCCTTGAATAAACTCCAAAAAGAAGAAAATAAAATAACAGTTTGGCTCTAAGAAAAGAGTACAGTGATATTCCACTATGGACAAATATTAACCCTGTCACCTTACAGGCATACATCTAAATTTTCTTAAGCATATCTCACTATAGAACATTTAACTTTTCAAAATAAAACAAGATATAAACCAAAAAAAAAAACCAAACCTGTTGCCGTCGAGTCGATTCTGACTCATAGCGACCCTATAGGACAGAGTAGAACTGCCCCATAGAGTTTCCACGGAACTCCTGGTGGATTCGAACAGCTGACCTTTTGGTTAACAGCTGTAGCACTTAACCACTACACCCACTCCCAAAAATATTATTGGCTGTCCTCATGTAATCTACTTTCAATGTACTAAAGATAGTTTTTCCAATTAACACTTTTTACAAAAGATGAGTCGATAGAACTCAAATATTCATTAATAAGGATGGGAAAATGTCCAACATTTTAAAGCAATTTTTATCAGCAGGCAGAAGTTAGAAATTAACCGTAGTATCATAATAGACATACATCTATTCACTGAATTTGAAGATTACTACATTCTCATGCAGTGCTAAAATTCTATGACTTTTAAGATTAACCAACAGTTATGGTAGTGCTTGGAGACCTGGCGGCACACTGGTTAAGCGTTCAGCCGCTAACCAAAAGGTCAGCAGTTCATAATCCATGAGTTGCTCCTTGGAAATCCTACGGGGCAGTTATACTCTGTCCTATAGGGTCACTGTGAATTGGAATCAAGTCAAGGTAATAGGTTTGGTTTTTTTGGTTTGATGGTAGTGCTATTATTTCATCAATATACTTTTGTAAGCATCGATTCCTTTGGGAAAGCTTTCCCCAACCTTTTCTCTCTATCTTCCCACTCCTGCACAATGACACATTAATCGATGCTTCCCTGGCATTTGGTGTATAAAGTGAATAGACCTGTAGTCTGTGTGTTGTTGTTAGCTGCCATTGAGCCAGCCCCCGACTCACTGCAACCCCATATACAGTGGGATCAGACCATTGTGATCTATAAGGTTTCATTGGCTGAGTTTTCTTGTCAGAAGTAGTGTGTCAGGCCTTTCTTCCCAGTCCGCCTTAATCTGGAAGCTTCACTGAAACCTGTTGAGCATTATAACAATAGGTAAGCCTCCAGTGACAGATGGGTGGTGGCTGCACGTGAGATGCATTAGCTTGGAATTAAACCCACGTCTCCCTTATGGAAAGCAAGAATTCTACCACTGAGCCACCATTGCCCTCATTGTCTGTACAGACTCCATTAAAAAAAAAGAAAACTCTAGTTACTATCAAATCGATTCTGCCTCATGGTGACCCATGTGTGTCAGAGTAAAACTGTGCTCCATAGGGTTTTCAATGGCTGATTTTTTGGAAGTAGATCACCAGGCCTTTCTTCTAAGGTGCCTCTGGATGGACTTGAACCTCTGGCCTTTTGGTTAGCAGCTGAGCGTGTTAACCATTTGTGCCACTCAGGGACATAGACCCTGTAGTACAGTAAATCTTGTGTGATTCTGTCTGTCCCCGGTAGCCTATAAGCTTTTTGAAGCGAAAGGACTATGTCTTATTTATTTGCCCCACACAATGTCCAACACATATGGATAATCCATCAATGTGGGTTATGTGGTATGTCCTGGGGAGAGAAAAAGGTAGAAAAGACACAGCCTCTATCTTTCAGAATTTCATAATCTAGAAGGCAGAAAAACTGTGACCGATAAAACATATGACCGCAGATTATACATGCAATGGTTTGACCATAGTAAAAACTACATTTCTGGGGCAAGCGTTTTCTAATAGTTTTATGTTTTGGGTTTCAGAATGCTTTTACTTATTCAGACAGAGACGTGGAGCTTAAGACAAGGCAGGGAGGTGAGTGGTGCAAGTCATTCACACCGAGTCAGCGAAGCTCTACTGGACGAGGCAGAAGAAAACATCGTCAGCAAAGGTCTTAGTGAGATATGTCACAGGAGTAGCGATGCCGGCTGTCACGGATTGAACTGTGTCCCCCAAAAATACGTGTATCAATTTGGCTACGCTATGATTCCCAGTATTGTGTGATTGTCCACCATTTTATCATCTGTTGTGATTTTCCCATGTGTTGTAAATCCTATCTCTATGATGTTAATGAGGTGGGATAGGCCACAGTTGTGTTAGAGAGGCAGGACTCAATCTACAAGACTGGATTGTGTCTTGAGGCAATCTCTTTTGAGATATAAAAAAGGGAAGAGAGTAGAGAGACAGGGAAACCTCATACCACCAAGAAAGCAGTGCTGGGAGCAGAGTGCATACTTTGGACCTGAGAAGCTCCTAGTCCAGGGGATTATTAATGAGAAGGACCTTCCTCCAGAGATGACAGAAAGAGAAAGCCTTCCCCTGAAGCTGATGCCCTGAATTCGGACTTCTAGCTTACTTTACTGTGAGGAAATAAATTTCTCTTTGTTAAAGCCATCCACTTGTGGTATTTCTGTTATAGCAGCACTGGATAACCAGGATACCAGCTTCTTCTTACCCTTTTCATGTGTAATGGAATGGGAGGGTGTGGCAGGGCAGAGTAGAAACTGGAATCCCTAGGAATATGATAGAAGATATCATGAAGGCAAGAATTGCTTTTTCAAGATTGCTGTCTTTGCTCTTTTTTTTTTTTAACTGAAGATTAATAAAAATATCCAGGACAATAACTTTTCTAATATATTTCATGCCTAAGCCCTAAATGGAATTGGGACAAGTTCAAAAGAAATTGGGTTGTATCCAGAATATAAGTGAAAATGATAAATTTAATAGACTAGGAAATGCGTCAGTGTCTCATCTGGCCTTTCCTTAAAAGGCTCTGTGGTTTTGGACAAAGTTAGCTTTTGAGCATCAAAAAACAAAATACCCATTGCCATCGAGTCAGTTCCGACGCATAGCGACCCTATAGGACAGAGTAGAACTGCCCCATAGGGTTTCCAAGGCTGTAAATCCTTACGGAAGCAGACTGCCACATCTGTCTCCCATCGTGCAGCTGGTGGGTTCCAACCGACGACCTTCTGGTTAGCAGTCGAGAACTTAACCACTGTGTCCTCTAGGCTCCCTCCTTTGAGAACACAGTCCTTTATTTTAAAATGACTACTCTGAATTAAATGACAATGGTGACCTCCTTCGACTTCCTGAATTCTGAATAGGACCTAGAGAAATGACAGTCATTCCCTAGGCCAATGGTCTTTAAGCGGGGTGACTGCACCCCCGGGAAGGGCAAGGCCTCCATGCTTATCTGTACAGAATGTGCACTGCACAACTCCAGAGGGCACGGTTCACACCTAAGGCAGAGGGGATGGCACCTCCACAATTACAAGGTGCTTATCTGTCACAAGGTGAGGAGAACTTCAGAATTTCTGTCTGTTCTATCAAGGATCTTGGAACAATAAGAAAGAGATTACAACCAGTTACCATCGAGTGGATTCTGACTCATGATGACCTTATGTGCGTCAGAGTAGAACAGGATCTTGGATGGTTGATTTTTCAGAAGTAGATCACCAGGCCTTTGTTCTGAGGTGCCACAGGATGGCCTCAAACCACCAACCTTTTAGTTAGCCGCCAAACATGTTAACCATTTGTACCAGCCAGGGACTCTGAGAAGGAATTTAGGTTTTATTAACAGTTAACATCTATCCTCATTTGGTGGGTAGGGGAGAGTTGTAGTTCCACAACTGGGGATCATGTGGGGTACCTCGTGGGTTAGCTTACTCTCAGCATACCGCCACGGGCTGGGTTGAAGACCCTGGTGCTTCAGGAAGAGGATTTATAGATTATACAATCTACCTTTAACTACACTAATCTTCCTGCCGTAGCTAAGTGGCTTTAAAGGATTCCTACATAAAATCACAAATGGAAAAGAATAGCAACACTGCAAATGCAAGCAACAAGGAGAAAAAGGGAGCATTAACTAACCCTCTGCTCTTGGAACTTCTTCATGCGCACCAATATGAGTTTGAAAGTCGCACTCATCCAATTAGACGCAAAAAGAAGTGCGGTTACCAAGAAGACCATCTGAATTCTGGATTTCCATGCTTTCCCAGGAACAATTGACTTTCCTTAAGTATACAGTGTGCCTCAAACAGTTGGCTAGGGTTAGTAAGGCCATCACAATTAACAAGACATATAAAAGTGTGGTTCATTTAATCATTTCCTCCTTCTTCTAAACTTTTCTTTTTGCATGCTTTATAACTGTACGTAATACTTTAGTCCATTGGCACTTATACAACGGAGTCCCTGGATGGTGCAGACTACTAGGAGAAATGTCGGCGGTTTGAACCCACCCAAAGGCGCCTCAGAAGAAAGACCTGGTGATCTGCTTCCAAAAGGTCGTAGCCTTGAAAACCATCTGGAGAAGTTTGACTCTGTACACATGGCGTCTCTATCAGTCAGAATCGGCTAACAACAATAGCACATACACATAAAAATAAATAAATACAAATGTATTGTGCACTCCTGCTCAGAAATTTTTCCTGACAGGGTGCACCATCAAAAACTTTGGAGACCATTGTT
Source organism: Trichechus manatus latirostris (assembly GCF_000243295.1). Taxonomy (NCBI): domain Eukaryota; kingdom Metazoa; phylum Chordata; class Mammalia; order Sirenia; family Trichechidae; genus Trichechus; species Trichechus manatus. Next base: position 2,490,979 of record NW_004444138.1, on the reverse strand, counting down.
CTAGAAGATTGATATCCACGGTCAGTATGAACACCACACCATTGTTCTGCACAGATGTCTGGGAGGGCTGAGGAGATAGTTCCCAAAAACTGATATGTTGAATCAGATGGTCATTGTTAGAACAATGGCGGCTGATTGTAGAAAAGTCAAAGAAGGGGAGGGAAAAGAGAACGCTGGTCCTGTCTTATCACCTTTTACTGTTTGGGGGAGAAGACATTGCTGCAATACAATGGGTTTGAAGGCTTGCTTGTTACTGTCTCCATCTAAAGCTCTTTGAAAATATGAAGGGATAAGGTTTTTAAAGGAAGGGACAACCCTCTCACCCTCCTTGGATGTGGGCCAGTATGTCCATCCATAATGTCTACGGATGAGCTCTCGCCCTCAGCAATGAGGAGACCAGCATCATGGATGCCCCAAAGCAACCACTCTTGGGCTCATAATGTGACCATTTCCTGGGCATCAGGGATTTCTTTACATATCAAAAACAAAAAAAGTGTGAGGAAATATAGAATTAAAAATAGAAAAGCCCAGGTACAATTAGCCATTTTGCCAGGCTCGAGAAAAAAAAAATGGACATTTTTATAACAACCCTTAATGAAGCAGTAGATATCACTTATTAAGGGAACTCTATATATATCTTAAACTTTAAAATAGGTGTAATTTCTTAATTAGGTTTTTTAATATTGGAACTTAACCACATGATGGGCATATAAGCAAACTAAAAAAAAAAGTAGATCTAGGGAAAACATGTTTCCTTGTTATATTTTTTCCTCTCTTATTTGATTAAGACAAATTTTGATGAGTATTGTTACCTCTGGGATCCTCTTCTCGGGGTTGTATAAAACTTAAATAACTAGCCACTGGATTAGAATATTAGCCAAGCCACAGATGTGGTGCTATGGGGACAGAAAGACCATTTCTTTTGTCATGCCAATCCACACTGCCAAGAAAAGTAGAATCTCAAGGCAACCCAAGTCCAAACCGAAATATCCAAAAATGCTATAAACAAGTACTTAAAAACAATCAAAAGACATGTCTTAAAGGCCACTGGATTGAGGATTGAAGTGTACGTGACTTGAGACATTTTAATCTTGTCAAAGTCCAAGACGATCCTAGCAAACTTGCAGAGACAGAGACACACCTGTTCTCCATTCTAATAACATCCAGATATGAAAATTAGCTCATCTGAATGGTTTGATCAATTCACACTTTGCTTCCTTCCCCTTGGATGTTCTTCAGGGGAGACTTCAATTTGTGGACAATTATCTTCTTATTTTACGATTCTAATCCGTCTTCCTTTTATTTATAAGGTGGCAGTTTAAGAGTAAAATATAAAATAATGGCATTTAGTGGGTGATTGATTTTTCCACCGGCAGTGTTATAAATATGGCCAAGCGTTTCCCTTTCAGAAATGGAATAAGAAGTCATTCAGTGAGATTTTGAAGCATTAATTTAGGGCTATTTGCAAAGCACAAACAATATTCAAGCAGATTGATGCCTGGGATGTGTAACTTATGCTGGACTGCTCATGTAAAGCAACCCAGAAACGGATGTTGAATTTATAGGTTCAGGCCATTGACGGGGGTGGAAAGCTTGTTTTGTTTGTAACACAAGCAATGATCTATAGGACATTCTCACATCTAACCCCAAATGGCACCTGTATCAAAATGAATAGAAAATGTTTATCTATTCATTATTTATTCCCCACTTCATTCCAAAGATTGAAAGAAGAATGGTGAATGGTTTATGACTGGGGATAATACGAAAGTGGGGACCGTATTAGACCACACAGGTGTATGGATACACTATTCCACCTCTAACTTCCCAGGACAAATCTGAACCGATCCCTCACTGCATGTGAATTGTCATATATTCCTATTTCAGATATCAATGAGTTAAAAGAGTTAAATACGCAATTTATTTTGTATATGCTAGCTCTATTTTACCTTCAACAATATGCCAGAATTTAAAACTTTGCCAACAGTGATTCAGCACAAGGGGCTATCTTACTAATGATCTGCTTTGTTGTTGTTGTGTGCTGTCAAGTGGATTCCGACTCATAGCGACCCTGTACGACAGGGTAGAGCTGCCCCATAGAGTTTCCTAGGCTATAACCTTTACAGAAGTAGATCACCAGGTCTTTTCACCTGAGGAGTTGCTGATGGGTTCGAACTGCCAACCTTTTGGTTAGCAGCTGGGTGCTTAGCCATTGCACCACGGGGGCTCTTAATTATCTGCTTAGAGTCTTTCTTATTCCCCTCTAACCACCGTTGAGTTGGTTTTCTGTTTCAATACCAAAACCAAACCCACTGCAGTCCAGTCAATTCTGACTCATAGCGACCCTATAGGACAGAGTAGAACTGTCCCCATGGGGTATCCAAGGAGCAGCTGGTGGATTTGAACTGCTGACCTTTTGGTTAGCAGCCAAGCTCTTAATCATTGTGCCACCAGGGCTCCTATTTCAATACAGCAAACGGTTTTTCAGGGTGTTCACAGGCCCTGCCTCTCTGGCTGCAGCCCCTTTTGTTTGAATGTCATAGAACTTCTCTGCAGTAAGATTTTCTCAGTGGAGACAAGACTGAAATATAGGATATTAGAATTCTATGTCCTTCACTCTGCTCTTATATTTTCCTTGACCTTTTCCCAAATGTCAAGAGTTTTTTTCTGTTGAGACTCTTCCTCCTTTTTCTCATTTTCTTTGCCTACCAGGAAAGCATTATTTTACATACATAAGAATGTACCCATTTCCTACTGAAGATTTAAAAGGCAAACAAAGGTTTCAAGCTAGGAACAAAGAACAAAAGATAGGACTTTTTTTCTCCAAACTTATCTCCAGGCAAATCTCAACATTTTAAAATGAGGGTGTCTGGTTCATTGGTTACATTAACTGATAAAGCACACCCCCAAATCCATTTCCTCACTCAGTAACTGAACACGTACTGTGGACCAAACCAGGAGCTGTGCCTTGTGGATGACACAAAACCGTTCCTGTCCTCAAGAAGTTCACAGTCCAGGTAAAAAAACAAACAAACAAACCCATTGCCGTCTAGTCTATTCCAACTCATAGTGACCCTATAGGACAGAGGAGAACTGCCCCATAGAGTTTCCAAGGAGCGCCTGGTGGATTCAAACTGCTGACCTTTTGGTTAGTAGCTGTAGCACTTAACCACTTTGCCACCAGGGTTTCCCACAGTCCAGGTAGGATAATACTAATCAATGAAGTATAACTTGAAATACTTTAATGGCATGCTCTTTAGTGCTGTGTTCTGGAAAAAAACATCAAAGATAGTGTAAATCTATGTATACGTGTCCCCTAAAATCCTTCTTCCCCCCAGTACAAAACCTCTTCCAGAAAATCACTCTACATTAATAAAAAGTCCCAGGCTTGAGCTCATGATATAATTCATGGGTCCACATAGGACAGCATGCCCAACAGACAAAGAGCAGAAGAACCATAAGCAAATTGTGAGCTCTTCCATGTACCATAACACTTCATTTGAGAGCAGAAATTAGAATTTAAAAAAAAAAATGCAGAAAGCGTTTTCATCCAAAATTAAAGGCACTTTCCAATGCGAAAACCCATTTTTAAAAATCTTGATCACACTACCTCACCAAACCTTCCAAAAAAATCAGTTGTGAGTCATTTATTCAGTTTTTCTTTCTGAAAAAAAATAATGCATCTTGCATTCTGTCACTCTTATAATTCAAAAGACAGAGTGAGACTTTTTACTTCCTTCACATTTGTTAATGAAATGAAGCATGGGGGAAACGATTCTATGGCAATCGGTTACAGTCATCGGCCCGGCAAACAGATTTTTGTGCTTAATTTTGGCCCCTTCACAGTCAGGAGAAGTCAAACTTCAAAGCCAAATTGTCATTGGTGTCTTTCTAGACCTCATATCCCCATTGGAGCAAAGAGAACATCTGTCATTGTGTGATCCATTGAAACCATCTGGGTGTTGCTGGATCTTTCCCTATCTCAGCTGCAGATACGCACAGAAATGAGGTTAAAATTACATAAGAAATTGAATTGTCATTTGACCTTCTGTTGCTGGGCCTTGGGGTCAGTTGCAAAACCCACATTTTATGCGGTTACCCTCAGAATCTAGGCTTGACAACTGGTCTAAAATATACAGCTCCTTGCAAACCCAATCATCCACCCATTGGCAACTGTTTCGTTTCACCACGATATCATGAGAAATCCGAAACTCTAATAATTCTCATTTTAGGTCTGATTCATTTTACCGTTTATCCCCCCAGTGGATTACTGTGATGGCTGACTACGTAAGCCCCAAATCAATGGTGAACAATATGTTTTAAACTGACATTTGCTTTGACAAAAAACAAACAAAAGTTCACTTCTTTTTACGTCCCCACCCGAAGATTTAAGGCATATTCTCCCCTTGTAGATCTCTGTCCAGACAATGCCAATCTCTGCTTCCTTCTTTCCTTAGAGGTTATTGTATGTTTTCATATACAGCAAAATGTGCACAAGCCGGAAGCTGTGTAAGGCGGAAATCTGTCAGAGAAGGAAAACTCAAATATTTTCCACTAATAGAGAGCGATAGAAAAGTGGTAAGACTGAACCCTGTCAAAGGTGGAAAACTTGGGAGACCCGGAAAAACAAGGCAGTCCCATCGAGTTCCGGTTCTCGCAGGTTTCACTGTATAAGGTATTCGCCTTAAATGTCCTTGGTGTTGTTCAGAGCACCCATTGGCAAATATAGACCTTTCATGGGGGCAAATAGTTAGATGGAAGAAAGCCCCATAACCTTGGCACTGAGTTACAACATCCCATCTAAGCCAATGCAAGAAGAAAGTCCATCACAGTGAAAGCAAGGGGTTAAACCAAACCCATTGCTGGGGAGTTGGTTCCAACTCATAGAGACCCTATAGGACAGTGTAGAAGTGCCACATAGGGTTTCCAAGGAGCAGCTGGTGGATTTGAACTGCCGACCTTTTGGTTAGCAGCCGAATGCTTAAGTACTGCACTACCAGGGCTCCAGCAAGGGGTTAGGAGGGTGCTTTTCCCAAAGGGGTCTCAACTGTAATTAGGACCTGTCAACTGAAGTATTACTTAACTGGGAAGCTTCTCCCCAAACAGGGTGATAGTGTCATTTTTCAAATCAACTCTCCAAACGTTTGCCTTTATGCAGTAAAATCTTGCTACTGGCTCATCTAAATATGTTCCTTTCGAAAGCAACTTGAAAGCGAACTCGTAAATAAGAACATGGGACTGATTGTCTGCTCATAGAACTCTTTTTGAAAAAACATATTAGGTGGCTAGACAAAGGGAGACTTTTTCTTCTTCTTCTGGTGCATGGTGGGTCCCATGGGGAGAGAAGAGAAAGCATTTTGTAAGCATGGGCCTTGATGGTTAGAATTCCTGATCCAGCTAGTATTCTTAATCCTTCCATTTGATCCCGGCTGAATTGTCTTCCAATCCATCTCGCTGATTGCTTCAGGAACATCTGACACACTTTAATACTGAAATGTAAATGAGACACCCCCACAAACCACCTCCACTCTCTCAGGTTGGCCTAAATTTGGACTTTACTTTCCTGGCTATACTTGATCTGCTCTTTTCAATCACTTGTCATTCCTCCCCCAAAAAGTGTTGTTACAGAAGATGAAGAAGACGTGATGCTGTAAAGTCACCCAGTTTAAAGGCAGCTCGCAGGAGCACTTTGCTGTTTCACCTCAAAGTCTATGAGACCTGGTGGTGCAGATCAGACCCCAGGGACTAGTTGGCCCTTTTGGGGTGCTCTCTGCCCTGAGGGCCGCAGGAACAGCTAGCAAGTTTGAAAATTTCTGCAGCAGGACTTAAATCCGTATGGTCAAAGCAAAAACTATTTGCACACCAGACCCAAATAAATCCTGAAGTCAGAGCAGAGTCAGACATAAACCATTGCTTTGACCCATGCGACAATTAGTCACAAGAGTAAGTAAATGATCCTTTGAAATCCACTCCTGGCCTCAAAGTTATTAAAAGCGGAAGCCACATTTAATTCAGCTTCATTTAATCAAAGAAAACCTTTTTTTTTTGTGGGGTTGGGTGAGGGGAATCCAGTTCTCTCCCAAGAAAGAAGATTCTGTTCAACTTTATTAAATGTTGTAAGCAGATTTAAGTTTTAGTTAAAGGACAAATTCTTACTCTCCAAGGAATAGACTCACAGGAATTTGGAGATCAGCCAGAGGGTGGGCACTAAGCTGGCTGGGCACTTCTTCAGTGGCGGCCTGAGGGCAGGGAGTTGGGGGGCTGCACGTTCTTTGAGAGGGAAAGGTAGACACCAAAGGAGAGTGCCGGAAGATATTTGATGAGCAGACAAAGGAGGACAAAAATGTGGGATTTGCATTTCATGGGATTTCATCAACATGAACAGGACCAAAGAGGAGAGTTTTTAGCTCTGCCAACGTGGCTGATGAGATGCTGGGGGGCAGGGAGCAGTTACTGCTGAGCAGCTCCAATTACGTGTTCAGTGAAATGAGGTTGTGACCCTGATACAGGGGTGAGCTGGGGAAATGCGTCAGCTCCCTGGAGACCCACAAGGTGAAGTGAGCAAGGCCGACCTGTGGCCCTCTGGAGAGCTGGAGAGCCGGAGTGCAGGAGAGGTGGCAGGAGAGGCATCCCTCCCTCCTGTGCAGAATCCCCAGGAAGCTAACTTAACTCAGGAGAGGGGCTGCCCAATGCTGAGCTGATTCCTCAATCCTTCTTCTATGGGACGCTATTATGTACTCTATAAAAACCACCACCCCACACAAGCGTACAGATGAGCTTGCCAGGTGAGCCGACTCAAGGTGAGTTGACCCTGGAATCTCTGTAGAACCCAGTAGAAAGCCCCTGGACCTAAGTCTGTAGGCAATGGGGGCCTTGTCCTCATTGCCCCTACCTCCAGTGAAGACTGCCAACTTCCATTTCTTCACTTCCCACCCTCATCCTGCCTCCCTCTCTGGCACCAGCTGTTCAGAGAATTCCACATGCATTTGTACATCAAGATCCACCTGGCGGTCGATTGCCCAGCATTGCAGTCCAAGTGCTGGACTGCCTAGCACTAAATGGTCACCTTGAGCAAGTTAGTTAACATCTCTGTGCCTCAGTTTCCTCTGTCAGTTGAGAATAATAATAACATCTCCCTCACAGAGTTGTTCAAATAAGGTAGCACGCATAGGACGCTTGGCACTGGGCTGGGCCCTTAGACCACTTAGCTGTTGTTGTAGCTACTGCTATTGCTGTTGTTGAGAGACTTCCTGTCTTCCACCTCATATTTGTACTCTTCCCTGCTCAAGCCCTTGGTTCCATTCCAAACCTGGTTCCTCAATTTTATAATGCTCTGCCCGTTCCTTCTTTCTGGTATGTTTATATCAAAAGTCACCCATCAGAGAGATAAAAGCAGCAAGGAGGAAATTCTATCCTGGAAACCCTGGTGGCGTAGTGGTTAAGAGCTCTGGCTGCTAACTAAAAGCTCGGAAGTTCAAATCCACCAAACGCTCCTTGGAAACCCTATGGGGCAGTTCTACTCTAGACTTCCAAAGAAAGGACCACCTGTCAGTCAAAAAAAAAAGAGAGAGAGAGAGGACAAAAGATCTTTAAAAGTAATTATTTAAATGCCAACCAAGAGGAAATGAAAATAGACTCGGCTGGGTTCCCTAGTTGAATTAAAGGGTGCTGTTTTACAACCTCTTAAAAAAAAAGGAAGAAAAGAATGTGCTCTTTCTAAACATAAAATGAGTTATCAGTTTGCCACAAAAAAAACAGGCTGTATAAACGTTTTCAGAGAAATGGCTTTCAATTTTATAATGAAGCTTGTCTTCTACAAATGCCTCCCCCGTCTCATAGCCAATATCTATCACATAGATTGCTCACGGGTGATAGCATTTGTATTTCTTTCTCCCGGTGCTCTTACTAACTGCAGATGTAGTTTGTAGAGGCAATGCTTCTACACAGCCGTGTGATAAAATGCCGTTCCACAGCAAATCCTTTTCCACTTCTCCTCCAAAGCTTGCTTTCATCAGATGTAGAGCTCTAAAAGGTATCCACCAAAGAGAACACATACGGGCAGGCTGCGCGGAGCACACACCTTCATAAGAGAAGAAAACCTAAAGCCCTTTCCAAAGTCACGATTAAATCAGGAGCGAGCAATTAACCCCTTTCTCTTGCAAAGGCTAACAAAAAGTTGCAAACTTAACCAAATGCTGCATTTGCCTTTGCAAATCAAGATACAAATAGTGTCAGTCCTCAAGGCAAATAAGTACAGGAGGGATGTGTTCTTCTCCATCACTCCTAAACCCTCCACGTTTTCTTAGACTAACTGCGGGCGAGGTCCCCTCTGCTCACTCCCGAGTTTTCCTCTCCAAGTAGAAACATCACTCACCTCACTCATGTTGGCCTTAGCAGAACACTTCCAGGATCTCAGCGCTGAGCACAGCGAGGGCTGCACAAAGATCGCGATCCCCCCGTCCTGGTTTTTCTCTTAAAAAGGGCTGCCTGGTGGCATCATTCCTCCAAAAAGCCAATGAGATTCATTCACCTGTCGGAAAGCCACGCGTGTATCTGAGAGTCCAAAGGGCCACCTAGTGGAGCAAAACGAAAGAACAGGCTAGGTCGCTGCTCCAAGTTCTTTTTGCCAGGGAAAGAAGAAAATACTAGTTAAAAAAAAAAAAAAAAAAAAAAAGTGTATATAATTATTTAATTTATTTGATTTTATTTATTATTGTACATACATGTGTATGTACAATAATAATATATATATGGAGCCCTGGTGGTGGAGTCGTTAAAAGCTCAGGCTGCTAACCAAAAGGTCGGCAGTTCGAATCCACCAGCCTCTCCTTGGAAACTCTATGGGGCAATTCTACTCCGTTCTATAGCGTCGCTAAGAGTCAGAATCGACTCCATGGCAACGGGTATGTATACTTATTTTCATTTATTTTGTATTTTTATAATAAATAAAAATATA
>NW_004444138.1:2474947-2481852 GCF_000243295.1 Trichechus manatus latirostris | reverse complement strand
TTTTTTAATTTTATTTTATTTATTTCAACCCCTCCACTTCCCTCTCTACTCCACAGCTCAAGTTTTCTTTCTCTCTCTCTCTCTCATGTCATGCCCTATAATGCTTTTCTGTGGCTGTCCTAATAAAGTGTTACAAACCAGTGGCTTAAAACAACAAAAAGTTATTGTCTCACTGTCCCGGAGGCCGGAAGTCGATATTCATGGTGTCGGCAGGGCCGTCCTCTCTCCGAAGTTTCTAAGGGAGGACTCTTCCTTGCCTCTTTTAGCTTCTGGTGTTTGTCAGAGATCCTTGTCTTTCCTTGGCTTTAGATACATCGCCCCAATTTCTCCCTCCATGTCACACGGCCTTCTTCCCTGCGTCTTCACATGACCTTCTTATAAGGAAGCTAGATATTGGATTTAGTTCTCACCCTAATCCAGGATGACCTGTTTCTAAATAAGGTCACATAGGAGGTTCTTGGCAGACATGAATTTGGCGGGATATCACTCCATCCAGCACACACCCGGAGGGGTTTGTCCTGCCCCTGTGTCTCCCTTCTCCAGGCATTCTGCTCTCGGTGGCTGCCCCAGCTCCCAACCCTAACAATCTTGCAAAGTTGAGTTCTCTCGCCTGTTCTTTTCTTTGTGTCCTTTCTGCCAGGGAACAACCTAATGTGGCTTCTCCTGGGTAGACACGAAAGAACTGTGCTTGGAGCAGCCCTGAGGTGGAAATGCCCTAGAGTAGCCTGTGAGTATTTGAGTGACCTATTAGTTGAAATGGTATGGATTGGGACCACAGAAGCTACTTCCCTGAGTTCAGAGGAGGAAGTCAGAAGTGGAGGCAACAGGGGAGGTGCAAAGTTAAGAGAGATGCTCACTGCTGGGTTCATGCAAGGGCTGATCCTACATTGTACGAACCCAGGAGTGGGTCTCCTTAAACATGATCTGGGTGTCGGGATTGTTTCGCCCTTGACCTGGTCCTCGTGGGAGCTCCCCAATTCCTTGAGCTTCATATTGAGGAACAAAAGGATGGCAAAAGAAGAGTGTAGAAGCTTTCCTAAGGCACCATCAAAAAGGAGAGTATGAAAAAATGACCTTATGTAGAGAGTTCTAGCCAGAATATACATTTCAAGATGGAACCATGACAGGTAAATACAATAAGTAGTGTGTGCGCTTCATTAATGAAAAAGTGATGGTTCAGTAGTAGAATTCTTACCTTCCATGCAAGAGACCCAGGTTCAATTCTCAGCCTATGCATCTCAAGTGCAGCCACCACCCATCTGTTGGTGGAAGCTTGCATGCTGCTATGATGCTGACAAGTTTCAGCAGAGCTTCCAGACTAAAACAGACTAGGAAGAAATGCCTGGTATTCTACTTCTGAAAATCAGTCAATGAAAACTCTGCGGATCACAACAGAACATCATCCAACTCACTTGCTTTGGACACGTCATCAGGAGGGATCCATCACTGGAGGAGAATATAGGTTGGGGGCCCGCTCGATGGCAGTTAACAATAACAGCACTTCATTGAAACTTCCCCCAATGTGTGTTATTGTTGTGGATTCAGGTCTGCTCCTAGAGGAAATGTACAAGAATGGCTTTTCTACAAAGCATGACTATGTGTTTGTGGAGGGAACAGCTGGTGAAGGGGAAATTTAAAGAAATTTGCACCCTACTATCTAGCCAGCCCTGGGGTGGGCGTTAAACAGGACTGACAAGAAGATTCAGAGGTCCCCTGACACCTTCCTCTCCCCTAGTTCCTATTGCTCCTGTCATACTTGCCCATTGGACCTTCTACTCTGCAAGCAGAGAAAGGCCACCTCATCCCATGCCTATTAAGTTTCTTCTCTCCTTAACCCAGCACCTCGCTATGCCCTCTCCTCCTTGACATGCGTTCTCCATTACACTCCCTCCCTCAGTCCCAAGTCAAGAGCATGAGGGAAAGGTGAAATGTCCCCTAAGTGGACACCAGCTGCCCCAGGCTGCCCAGGGGGTCCAGGCCAGGAGCCCTGGCTCAGAGCCCTCTCCTGCGTCACGTGAACACGGCTAAGGGCAAACACCAAGCAACAAGATGGAGTTTCTTCCGTGGCTTGTGGAAATCAGTCTTCCTAATTCATAGCCACTTTACATAGGAATTGTGTCTATAGAAAACCTCTTTCAATGGGAAGATTGATACATTCATTATAATAACTCATTTTTCACACAACAGAAACAAGCATCATTTGCTCTGAGAATCCTGACAACATGGAAGCATTTGCAAGTTAATAAAGGCTCTGCCTGCCAGCACATTTGGGCAGCCCGCTCCTCATCCTCCCATGCCCCCTACCCCCCAGCCCCACCACATTTGCAAGTATGAAGCCTAGACAGGATGCCTTTAGGATTCCCAAGGTGGTTAGAAGAGACAGGAGGAGGGACAGTTGTGGTTAGGAGCTGGGACCTTGATGTTATCTGCTTATACACAACAGACTGAGGATGGGAAGTAGAGGCTCACTGATCCACATGAGGAGGGTTACGGATTGAATTGTGTCCCCCAAAAACATAAGCTGGAGTACTAACCCCTATACCTGTGAATATGACCTTGCTTGGAAATAGGGATTTTTCTGTTATGTTAACGAGGTCATACTGGAGTAGGGTGGATCCTAAACCTAATCACTTCTTGGTTGTATCTTATAAAAAGAGCAGAATAGACCCAAAGATATGAACAGGGGTGGGGGGGATGTGCATGTGAACTTGGAGGCAGATGAATCTAGAATCCCAGGAATGTCAAGGATTGCCAGTAGCTACTAGAAGTTGAAATAGATGAGAAAGGACATTCCTCTAGAGCTGACATCCTGAACTCGGACTTCTAGCCTCCTAAGCTATGAGAAAATAAAATAAAGCCATCCAGTTGTGGTATTTTTTGTTACAGTAGAACTAGGTAACTAAGACAAGGGGAAAACTGTAATTTCTTAGGAGCAGAATCCCATCCTCCACTGGGGAGACCTACCTTGGTGGTGATTTCAACCACGTAAATCCTTGAGATAGAAGATGAGATCCTCTTGGTTTGACAACCACTTTGCGAAGCAGTAATAGGACACATACACAGACACACACACACACACACACACACACATCACTCACTCATTCCTTCCAAACTTTCTACGCTTCCTCCTCCTCATCCCTCCCTCCCAATCCCTATCTCCCTTCCCCTACCTCTTTTTGAAGTCCACATGGTCATTATTGACTCTTACACGTGCTGATCTTATCTAAGCAGCCTTAGCAATGCAATTTCCGGTTTATCACATTCCTCAGATCTACCCAGCACTACATTACAGAGTGGATGGAGTCATGAACCAGAGCTTAGAACTTCACTCCTGGGCATGATCACCGGTTTCCTGCATGACCTTGGAGAAGTCTCTCCATTCCTCAGTTTCTCATTTCCTCCACCAGTAATATAGAAATATTAAAACCTTGCATCTGCCAACCTAAGCAAAAATATATACACCAAATATATTGAGCTGGGAAATAAATTTTGAAGGAACTTCAAGAGAATTAGATCTATAGCTTCATATATTAGATCTTGGGGAATACTTCAGCTTTGCTGAATTTAAATACAGAAATGCGGTTCTGTAATTTACGAAAAAGTATCTATAATATATATAGATTACTTTCATCTTCTTGGAAGTGAGATCTTGCCTGAAGGTACAGAGTTGGACCAGGCAATCTTTCAAACTCCTCCTTTGGGATTATTTATGAGGACACAATATGTTGATGACCTAGGGCTTTTCATCAGATTTTTTATACCAAATGTGTCATTCATATTCAGTTTCAGGAAATGAGAGGGTTTAAAGAAAATCAACCTCTTGCCTCATTTCCTGGCCTTTGCTTCTCTACCTGCTCATGGTGGTGGCTCCTGGAGCCCACCATGTGCGGGCACATTGCTGTCTTAATCCCTGAATCTGGACAGCTTCAACAAAGGCAAAGAATGGGGACTTCCTCCCTAGAACTGAGACTTCATGACCCAGCCTCAATGGTTAGGTTCTCCTCTTGCTCCCCTCTGCCTTCATTGCTCCCTGACCAGAGGCCAAGTATAGTATCTGAGTGTCCATGCATCCCCCTGAGTCTCAGCATTTCCTGCCCAAAATGGAGGAACGAGTAGACTCCTACTTTTCTTTTTAGAACATTACTTTGATGAGTTTTTTTTTTATTTTTTCTCATGCAAAAATTTATACATACATTGTTATGTGACTCTAATTACTCTCCCCATATTGTGACTGCCCACTCTTCCTTTCCATCCCTGATTTCCCATGTCCATTCAGCCAGCTCCTAACCCTCTGTGCCTTCCCATCTCACCTCCAGACAGAAGCTGCCCATTTAGTCTCTTGTATCTACTTGAGCTAAGAGGCACACTCCTCACGAGTATCACCTTATGTTCCACAGTCCAGTCCAATCCCTGTCTGAAGAGTTGGCCTCAGAAATTGTTTTAGCTTTCGGCTGATAGAGAATCCAGGGGCCATGCTTTCCGGGGCACCTCCAGTCTCAGTTAGACCACTAAGTCTGGTCTACTTACTAGAATTTGAGTTCTGCACCCCACCTTTCTCCTGCTCCATCAGGGACTCTCTGTTGTGTTCCCTGTCAGGGCGGTCATTGGTGGTAGCCAGGCACCATCTAGTTCTTCTGGCCTCAGGCTGATGAAGTCTCTGGTTTATGTGGCCCTTTCTGTCTCTTGGGCTAATACTTCCCTTGTGTCTGTGGTGTTCTTCATTCCCCTTTACTCCAGGTGGTTGGGACCAATTGATGCATCTTAGATACCTGCTTGCAAGCTTTAAAGACCCCAGACGCCACTCACCAAAGTCGGATGCAGAACATTTTCTAAATAAGCTTTGTTATGCCAAACGACCTAGATGTCCCCTGAAAGTATGGTCCCCAGATCCCTATCCCTGCTACTCTGGCCCTCAAAGTGTTTGATTCTATTCAGGAAACTTCTTAGCTTTGGTTTAGTCCAGTTGTGCTGACTCCTCTGTAGTGAGTGCTGTCCTTTCCTTCACCTAAGATAATTCTTATCTACTATCTAGTTAGTGAATAACCCTCTCCCTCCCTCCCCACCCTCATAACCATCAAAGAATGTTTTCGTCTGTGTTTAAATCTTTTATTGAGTTCTTAAAATAGTGATATTATACAATATTTGTCCTTTCGTGACTGACTAAATTCACTCAGCATAATGAGCTCCAGCTTCCTCCATGTTAGAAGATGTGTTTCACAGCTTCATCGTTGTCCTTTATCATTGTGTACTATTCCATTGTGTGGATATACCATAATTTGTTTATCCATTTGTACATTCATGGGCACCTAGGTTGTTTCCATCTTTTTGCTATTGTGAACAGTGCTGCAGTGAACATGGGTGTGTATATATCTATTTGTGTGAAGACTTTTATTTCTCTAGGACATATTCCAAGGAGCGGGATAGCTGGATCATATGGTACTTCTATTTTTAGCTTTTTAAGGAAGCACCAAATCGATTTCCAAAGTGGTTGTACCATTTTACATTCCCACCAACAGTGTGTAAGTGTTCCAGTCTCTCCATAAACTCTCCAGCATTTACTGTTTTGTGTTTTTTTGATTATTGCTAGCCTTGTTGAGGTGAGATGATATCTCATTGTAGTTTTGATCTACATTTCTCTAAAGGCTAATGATTGTGAGCATTTCTTCATGTGTCTGTTAGCCACCTGAATATCTGCTTCAGTGAAGTGCCTGTTCATATCCTTTGCCCAGTTTTTAGTTGGGTTATTTGTCTTTTTGTTGTTGTGGTTTTGCAGTATCTTGTAGATTTTAGAGATTAGATGCTGATCGGATTTGTCGTAGCCAAAAATTTTTTCCCAGTCTGTAGGTTGTCTTTTTACTCTTTTGGTGAAGTCTTTTTATGAATCAGTGTTTGATTTTTAGGAGCTCCCATTTATCTGGTCTCTCTTCTGGTGCCTGTGCATTGTTACTTATGGTTCATATTGTGTTTATGCCACATATTAAGGCTCTTAGCATTGTCCCTATTTTTTCTTCCATGATCTTTATCGATTTCAATTTTATATTTAAGTTTTTGATCCATTTTAAGTTAGTTTTTGTGCTTGGTGTGAGGTATGGGTCTTGTTTCAGTTTTTGCAGATGGATATCCAGTTATGCCAGCACCATTTGTTAAAGAGACTGTCTTGTCCCCAGTTAACGGACTTTGGGCCTTTGTCAAATATCAGCTCCTTATAGGTGAATGAATTTATGTCTGGATTCTTAATTTTGTTCCATTGGTCTATGTATCTGTTGTTGTATGAGTACCAGGCTGTTTTGACTACCGTGGTGGTATAATGGGTTCTAAAATCAGGTAGTGTGAGGCCTCTCACTTTGTTCTTCTTCTTGAATAATGCTTTACTTATTCGGGGCCTCTTCCTTTTCCATATGAAGTTGGTGATTTGTTTCTCCACCTCATTAAAAAATGTTGGTGGAATTTGGATCGGGATTACATTGTATCTGTAGATGGCTTTGGGTAGCACTGATATTTTTAAAATTTTGAGTCTACCTATCCATGAGCAAGGTATGTTTTTCCACTTATGCAGGTCTCTTTTGGTTTCTTGCAGTAGTGTCTTGTTGTTTTCATTGTATAGATCTTCTATATCTCTGGTTAGATTTATTCCTAAGTATTTTATTTTCTTGGGGGCTATCGTAAATGGAATTGATTTGGTGATTTCCTCTTTGAGATTCTCTTTGTTGGTGTAAAGGAATTCAACTAATTTTTGTATGTTTATCTTGTATCCTTAATCTTTGCTGAAATCTTCTATTAGTTCCAATAGTTTTCTTGTGGATTCTTTGGGGTTTTCTGTGTATAAGATCATATAATCTGCAAATAGAGATACTTTGACTTCTTCCCTACCAATTTGGATGCCTTTATTTCTTTTTCTAGCCTAA
>NW_004444138.1:2444006-2454346 GCF_000243295.1 Trichechus manatus latirostris | reverse complement strand
GATAGGGAACCCAAGGTTGAGTAAGGATATTGTTGATGTGTTGTGAGATTGTTAACCATTGTCATAGGGCAACATTTGTAGTAAGTGTTAAATGAGAAACTATTTTGTTCCGTAAGCCTTCATCTTAAGTGAGAATAACAGCACAATGGGAAGAGCGTAGTCAATATCACTGAACTGTGCATGTAGAAATTTTTGAAATGGTGTACTTTGGCTACGTGTATTTTCACCAAAAAAAGTTGAGAAGTTAGAGGGTTGATATGTTGTGGGGTTGTTAATCAGTGTCATAAAACAACATGTGTGCTACTGTTTCATGAGAAACTATTTGCTCTGTAAGCCTTCACCTGAGGTACAATTAAAAAAATAAAAATAAAAAAAAGTGGTACATACACACAACGGAATATTACTCAGCCAGTAAGAGAAATGAAGTCTGAATACATGCTGCAATATGGATTAAGCTTGAAGACATTATGCTAAGTGAAATAAGTCCATCACAAAAGAACATATATTGTATGACCTCACTTACATAAAAGGACAAGAACAGGTAAATGTATAGAGACCAAAGTTTACTACCAGAGGTAGGAGGAAGGAGGGGTTATTGCTTATGGAATACAGGTAGTCCCCACCTTATGACATGTTTGAGTTACAATGAACGACACTTAAGAAGATTGTTTCAGTTTGTTTTTGTACTTATCATTATTAATATGTAGTACTTACAATGCTGCAGTGTAATTTGCTGATGTTATCATTCTCAAATATTCACTCAACAAATAAAGACCAAATTTATAAAGATACTGATAATAGAAGGCAATAATAATGAAAACTAAAAAAGAAAAGAGGTATTTGACTTATGTCATATAAGTCAGGGACTACCTGAACTCAGTTTACAGTGATAGAAAAATCATGTTGATTAACGGTGGGATTGCACAGCTGATCAATGTAATTGCTATCAATAAGCTGTACACCTGTAAAAAGCGGTATTGGCAAATGTTGTGTGATAGATGTGTTTACAACAATGACAAAAAAACAAAAAAAGAGTAGCTGCTGAGGCTGCTTATGTACAATCAAACACCTCATGGGACCTGCTTCCCTGGTTTGGAGGTTTAGGATCATGGTTTCAATGAGACTTCCCAGTTAACTGGTCCACTAACGTGGTCAGTACTTCTATTCTACCTCATAGTTCGTTGCTTAGTGCCTGGGGTCCTAAAAGCTTGCAAGCAGCCATCCAAGGCACAATTGGTCTCTATTCTCCTGGAGCAACAAAGGAAGAAGGAGAATCAGGAATAGGAGGAGGAGATGGAATGTGTGACTATCTGTCTCCATGAACAACTGCCTCCTTTGCCAGGAGACCAGAAGAACTGGGTGGTGCCCAGCTACCATTACTGAACATTTTGATCAAAGATTCTACAGAAGACTCTTGATCAAAAAAGGGAATACGCAGACAGAATTTAAAATTCTCATAGAACCCGGTCTTTCTGGAGCCATGGAGGCTGGGTGAATCCTTGAAACATTGCCCTGAGATAATCTTTAAACCTTAATCCAAAAATATACCCTGAAGCCTTCTTAAAACAAAACAGTAATGTAGCTTAACTAGTAAAGAATGCCTGCCTAGAGCATTGTGCTCTTTTAAGATCTATCTATATGGGATCAAACTGACAACAGCTACTAAAAAGATTAGATAGGAACCCCAGGTGGCAGTGAGTTTATGTTAATGAGGGAGCAACACCTTGAAAAAAAGAGGGTGAGAATGGTTGCACAACACAAAGAATGTAATCAATGTCACTGAATTGCACATGTAGAAATTGTTGTGTTGGTGTATGTTCTACTGTATATATTCCCAACTACGACAACAAAAATAAATTATTAAAAAAACTTAAACAATGGAAAACCCTTTAAACATTAAACAACTTTTATAGGAAAAATAAAAAGTATTCTTTATGCCTTCAAATTTTAAGTCAACTTTTTAAAATGTTAAAGAAATTTATGGCAAAGTGGACCTGTTTTAAACCTACAGGATTGGGTATTATTGCCTTTTTAAAGGAGAAATTGTTGCTGTTAGTTGCTGTCACTTTGGCGCCACTTATGGTGACCTTATGTATAACAGAACAAAACTTTGCAAGGTCTTATACCATATCTTATACCATATTCATGATCTTTGGTATGCCTGGGCCCATTGTTGAGGCTACTGTGTCAATCCTTCTCATTGAGGGTTTCCCTGATTTTCGCTGACCCTCAACTTTACCAAACATGAAGTCCTTTTCTAGTGATTGGTCCCTCCTGATGACATGTCCAAAATGAGCAAGATAAAGTCTCACCATCCTCACTTCTGAGGAGCTTTATAGTTGTATTCCTTCTAAGACTGATTTGTTCAGTTTTCTGGCAGTCCCTGGTATATTCAGCATTCTTAACCAACACCACAATTGGAATGCATCAATTCTTCTTCTTATCTTCTTTTTCATTGTTCAGCTTTTGCATGCATATGAGGTGATTGAAAAGACCATGGCTTGGGACAGGTGCACCTTGCTCATGAAGGTGACATCTCTGCTTTTGAGAACTTTAAAGAGGTCTTTTGCAGCAGATTTGACCAATGCAATACTTCATCTGATTTCTTGAATGCTGCCTGCATGAGCATAGATTGTTGATCCAAGTAGAATGAACTCATTGAAAATTTCAATTTTTTCTCTAAATGGAGAAATAGATTAACAGAAATGATAGATTGTGACCTTCGAAGGTTTTAGCAAATTTGCATATTGCACAGCTGCCTTTCAGCCACTGATTGCTTCTCAAACAACAAGCACATTTTCTCCATCACTTCTACAAGGTATTTGTCTCTCTTAACTCTCCACTCTATATAATAGATGTGTATATTTTATTATTTATTGAGTAGATGTTGTGATGATCAATTTTATGTGTCAACTTGGCTAGGCTATAGTGCCCAGTTGTTTCATCGAACACTAGTCTAGGTGTTGCTATGGAGGTATTTTGTTGATGTGATTAACATTTCAATCCGCTTACCTTAAGTAAAGTAGATTACCCTCCATAATATGAGTGGACCTCATCCAATAGGCTGAAGGTACAGACCTTGTGGTTTGACTTGTGTCCTCCAAAAAGATGTGTTGAAGTCCTAACTCCTGTACCCTGAATGTGACCTTGTTTGGAAATAGGGTCTTTCTTTGAAGATGTTATCAGTTAAGTTAATGAAGTCAAACTGGAGTAGACTGGGTTCCAGTCCCTTCTGAGTGGTGTCTTATAAAAGGGGAAAACTGACACAGAGACACATGGGGAAGACATCATGTGAAGACACATGGATAAGCAGCAAAGGAACACCAAGAATCATCACTGTCACCAGAAGCTGGAGAGAGGCAGAGAACAGTTTCCTTCTCAGGACCCTCAAAGGAATCAACACACTGACACCCTGAATGTGGACTCCTAGCCTTCCTAACTGTGAGACAATAAGTTTCTGTTCTTTAAAGCCACTCACTTTGTGGTATTTTGTATGGCAGCTCTAGGAAACTAAGACAAGGTCTTAAGAGCAAAAACTGAGTTTTCCTGGAGAAGAAGGAATTCTGCCTCAAGACTGCAACACAGAAATCCTGCTGAGTTTCCAGCCTGCCACTTTTCCTAGGGATTTCTGACCCAAAATTGCAACATCAACTCTTACCTGAATTTCCAGCCTGCCAATCCCCATAATCACATGAACCAATCCCTTAAAATAAATCTCTCAATAGATAGATAGATAGATATGTAGGTAGATAGGTAGATGATAGGTAGATAGGTAGGTAGAGAGAGATACGTAGATACATAGATAGATGATAGAGACGGAGATCCATATTTTATTGGTTCTATTTCTCTGGAGAACCCTAACTGATACAGATGTATGCATTTTATTATTTCTTGAAGTTGTTAAAAATTGATTATGCTTGTTCTCTCTCCTCCCTCTCCACCTCTATCTCTCCATCTAAAATAATTTGTGTTTCTCTTATACAACCTCCTGTCTCACCTTGACACTCGATGAGGTCACTTTTTCTTTGAAAAAACACCAGCCAATAGCTGGGAGAGAGACATGGACAGGAAATGCCTGTATGCTAACCTTCTGAGACCTCTTTATTTTCTCATCGTCTAATTTCAAGTGTTGTAATCTTACCTGAAGCTGCTATTTTTAAGGTTTAAATTGCTCCTTGGTTATGGATGAAAAGGTCATTTTATAACCTGAAGTCCTTTTCAGACCAATTAAATGTCCTTCCCTGTCCTCTGGATATGCATGGTCTGGATTTCACAGAGCATCTCACCCTCTGCAGCTCCTCTCTTTGATGAAAAGGTCAGCAGGTGTTTGTATTCAAAGAGCTGCCATCTCTGATGCCTCACCCCCCAGCCCATCACTGAAGGTCATGTCATGAATCTGTTGATATGTTTCTGGTTCTCAGTAGCCATGACAGCATTCAGAATTATATCTGTTGAGTCCTTAATTATTTTCCTGCTCCCACTTTCCACAGGTGAACTTCTCCAATTCACTCTCCAGTGATTGCTTCCAAAATTGCTGATCAGTTATTTTTTTGGCACTTGTCTAAACTGTTGCTGAGGTTGATTTTGGTAGGGGACACTGTAGTGGACCACCTAGATCCCCCATCCTCTCAGGAATAAGGAGTCCCTGGATGATTCAAACAGTTAATGCTTTTTCCTGCTAACCAAAAGGTTAAAGGTTCAAGTCCACCCACAGATACCTCAGAAGAAAGGCCTGGTGATCTACTTCTGAAAAATCAGCCATTGAATACCCTGTGGAGCACAGTTCAATTCTGACACACATGAGGTTGCCATGAGTATGAGTCGACTCCATGGCAACTTGTTCTCAGGAATGAAGAAGTCATTCCTCCAACTCCTGAGAGTTTTAGGGAGACTTCGCTCAGCTGAAGGGAGCTATCGCACCTAAAATCACAATGCCATGGTGAGCTGTCCACATCCAACAACTGGTCAGTGCAGAATATGAAGACCTGGCCTCCCTGCCCCAATTCAGGACCACTCTGCGTGGTCATCCCAGCTTCAAAGCTTCCTGTGGGATTGGCTGAGATATCTGTTCCACCTGAACCACAGCCTAAATCCTCTCTGCCCATCCTGCTCCTTTTACTCCCACATGGATGTTATCACAAGGTAAACCGCAATATTGCCTTGCATTCTCATCCCTACCAGCTTTCAGGTGAGCTGGCCTGAGACAGTTTCTACAAGGAGTAGCATAAGAAATACACACTGACATGGGGCTCTGAGCTGGGTCACCTGCTGACCAGTTGGCTTTGAGGACAGCTCATTGGTAGTAGGTGGGGCATGGAGATCCCTGTGCACAGGAGTAATGCACTTGTTAAACCATTCACCCTGGGAGACGTGGAATGATATACCTCTGGGAGAGAGTGCACACTGGTGAGGGCAATGTGTCAGACATTTGAAGGGTATATGAGAAAGATTAGTTATAAGGACAATGGAATTAGATGGCTGTTGCTGGGAAAAATCAAGGCTGTGTAGAAAAATAAGGCAAGGCTTATTGCTGTTAGTTGCTGTCGAGCGGGCTCCAGGTCATGGAATCCATGTCAATCCATCTCATTGAGGGTTTCGCTGACTCTCTACTTTATCAAACATGATGTTCCTTTCTAGCTATTGGTCTTTCCTGACGACAGATTAATGAGGAATTTAAGGGTAAGTGTGAAACCCAGAGAGCCTCTTGGGCAGCATATAAAAAGACTCATTTCTACAGCCTGAAAGCGGAAAAAGCTGAGGACACGCCCAAGAGTTAATCGTAAGTATAGCATAACTCCAGTTTAAAAAAAAAAAAAAAAAAAGTCACCAGGGAGTCGACTCTAATTCATGGCAACCCCATGTGTGTCAGAGTAGAACTGTGCTCCATAGGCTTGTCAGTGACTGGTTTTTGGAAGTAGATTCCCAGTTTTTCTTTCAAGGTTTCTCAGGGTGAACTTGAACTTCTAACTTTTTGCTTAGCAGATGAGTACTTTAACCACTTGCACCACCCAGGAACTCCAAAGAAGATTACCTTCTCAGCTCCAGCAGGTATGGTACACCAAGGTCAGGGTCTGATTGGGAGGCTATGGGATCCTGAGTTATGGGTGGATGTCTTTGAAGATCTTGAATTCCCAGATCCCTGTGATCCCTCTGGGCTTGCAAAACTACATACTCTCTATTAAAGGCTGGTCCTCCTGGTGCTTCAAGATGATGCAGAGGCTTCTATCTTACAAGATAGTGCATGCTCACCCTAGGCTCTGCTCCTATTTCCCCTCCTGGCCACCATGCTCAAAACTAGGGTTAAATCTCTATATTAACTGGCTGGGGAAGTGCTGGACCTGCTAAGGGAAGAAAGGAACTATACCTAAAGGCCCTGCAGGACTTAGCCAAATACACAGGCAGGAGTCAAGAGAATGCGTATGGGACTGGATTCCAAGAGTGTTGGATCAAGGCAGGAAGGTAGGAGTGGTGGCAGAAAATAAAGCTGGACAAGAGAAAAGTTATTGGCATGGGAAAACTACCCGATGATACAAGACTTAACTCTCTGGGAAAGATCCCAGGAGAAAATAACAAGCCACTAGAGTGGCTCTTGGAATCTTAGAGAGAGATGGCCTGCACTGAGCGAAGTACAAATGCCAGAGCTGTTATGGCAAAAATAGGAAGAGGAGATCAGAAGGCTTAAAGTGGACTTACCATGTAAGTCTTGGAAATGCAATGAGGACATTGCCTTTCCCAATGCAATAAAGAAAGTGCTGATGAGAGAGACCCCAGCATCACTGTTAGCACAGTGGTGTCTGTCCACAGGCTAAGACCACTGGTAGGGACAGCCATTACAAACCAGGCTTCCTGAGAGCAACAGGGGTGATAGGCTCCAGAATTAAGAGAGGCCAGGTGGCAACATTTAACCATCCAAGAGAACCAAACCAAACCAGTTTCTGTCAAGCCAATTCTGACTCATGGTGAAGCCATGTGTTACAGAGTAGAACTCATCTCTATAGGGTTTTGAAGGCTGAGACCTTTCAGCAGCAGATCTCCAGGCCTTTCTTCCAAGGCTCCTCTAGATAGGTTCAAACCACCAACCTTTCAGTTAGTAGTCGAGCACTTAACTGTTTGTGACACCCAGGGACTCCACCAAAGCAAGGCGGGTGCAATAATCGTAATGAGTAGAAGAGTCTGACTGGCAGATTACTGTCACTAGACGTAAATTAAACACAGCCTCCACACAGGCAAAATAGAGGGACAACCCACAAGGGCATTGCTCAATCTGTACCACTGGTTCTCAATGGGAGGCGGGGAGCAACTTTCCCCCAGAGGACATTTGGCAATGTCTGGAGACCTTTATGGTTGTCGCAATTGGGGGAGATATTTTTAGCTATCCAAACATTAGAGAGGGGAGAGCCCAACTGCCATGTAGTGAGTAGATGCCAGGGGTGCTGCTAATATCCTACAATGATCAGGGTAGTCCCCCACAACAAAGAATTACCTGGTGCAATATGTCAATAATGCTGAAGTTGAGCAATGCAGATCTATACAAATACATCAATACAAGGATCTATGTAAATCTATAGGAGAAATCAAAGATGGGCAATCAAGAGGTTGAAGGCAGCCATACCAATAAAAAATCAAGATTACTTGCCCAGTTTTCAGACCGGAGCCAGTTTTCAGGCTCAGCAATAATTGAATGAAAGGGAGGCTGGGTCTCCAGGAGGCAGAACCCACCAACACCATGGCAAATGCATGCAGTATTAATTTCCCCAGACATTCTCCAAAAGGACCTATGGACGTTTACTTGAGTAACTATATACTAGGAAAGGAGACACCCAAACATTTTGAGGGTTATTGAATACAGAATCCAAGTGGAAATTGAGGATTCAAAGCATCAGCTTCCCTGTTAGAGTAGGAGTACATGGGGACCAAGTATAAATGGAGTCTTGGCAGAAAGGGAGTCCACTGAATATAGACATACTAACTTGACAAAACCTCCATGTTGGATCCATGGCCTGTGGCATAAGCTCCATTATAGTGGGGAAGACCAAGTAGAAGCTCTGAAACTGCCCCAAACTCAGTCAAGATGACAAAGAAGAAACAATATCACATCTCAATGGAATGGCAGAGATTATTGCCACCCTTAAAGACCTAAAGGGTGTGGAGTGGTGGTCCCTCGCTTATCTTCATTCAGTTCACCAGTCTTGTCTCTACAAAAACCAGGCAGACCCTGTATGATGTCAGCAGAGTACCACAAACTCAACCAAGTAGTAGCCCCAATGGAAACTGCTCTGCCAGATGCATTACCTTTGCTAGAAAAGATTAACATGGCCTCAGGTACATAGCATGTGGGCATTGATCTGAAAAAGTGGTCCTTTTCCTTCATTATCGGTAAGGAAGATCAGAAAGTGTGACCCCCTGATATGATACCATCCCTTAAGGAGACCAACCAGCCCCTTCAGTGCAAATTGACATCATTAGACCACTTCCACACTGAAAGGGACAGAAATTTATCTTCACTGGAATTATTTTGTGTGTATTTCCTTTCCAGATCATAACACCTCTATCTATCCAAGGCCAGCATAACCACTATCTGTGGATTTTAAAAGGTATGACCCATTGACACAAAATGTTGCCTAACATCACCTGTCTTAGTTATCCAGTGCTGCTATAACAGATATACCACAAGCGGATGGCTTTAAGAAACAGAAATTTATTATCTCACAGTTTAGGAGGCTAGAAGTCCAAATTCAGGGCACCAGCTCCAGGGGAAGCCTTTCTGTCTGTGTTGGCTCTCGGGGAGGGTCCTTGTCATCAATCTTCCCCGGATCTAGGAGCTTCTCCACACAGGAACCCTGGGTCCAAAGGATGTGCACTCTTCTGGCTTTTCTTGCTTGGTGGTAATGAAGTCCCTCTCTTCTCTGTTGTATTCTCTCTTTCATATGTCAAAAGAGATAGACTCATGATACAGCCTAATCCTGTAGATTGTGTTCTGTCTCATTAACATAACAGCCTCTAATCCTGCCTCTTTAACATCATAGAGGTTAGGATTTACAACACGTAGTATAATCATATCAGATAACAAAATGGAGACCAACCACACAATACTAGGAATCATGGCCTAGCCAAGTTGGCACACATTTTGAGGGGACACAATTCAATCCATAACATCATCTTGGATCAAAAGTTCCATTTTACAACAATGGAGGTATGGCAGTGGGCAACCAGCCATGAGATCCACTGGTTTATCCCACATCACACCACCCATATGTTGCTAGACAGATAGAGCAATGAAGTGGCCTTTTGAAGGCACAGCTGAGCTGTTAGGTTGGAGATGGCACCCTATGAGGATAAGGAGCTGTGCTCCAGAAGGCAGTATATACTTTAAATCAATAACCAACTAAAAAGAAACTCAGCAAAGATACAGAAGACCTAAAGGGCACAGTCAGCCAACTTGACCTCATAGACATACGTAGAACACCCCATCCAACAGCTGCAAAGTACACATTCTTTTCCAATGCACATGGAACATTGTCCAGAATAGACCACAACTTAGGCCACAGAACAATCCTCAACAAGATCCAAAACGCTGAGAAAATTCAAAGTATCTTATCTGACCACAATGTCAACAAGGTAGAAATTGAAAGAGCAAGGAAAAAAAAAATCAGTTACATGGAAACTTAATAATACCCTGCTTACACATCACTGGGTAATAGAAGAAATCAGAGATGGAATCAAAAAATTCCTAGAATCAAATGAGAATGAAAGCACATCATACCAAAACCTTTGGGACACAGCAAACGCAGTCCTCAGAGGACAATTTATAGCAATAGATGCACACATCAAAAAAGAAGAAAGGGACAAAATCAAAACATTAATTACACAACTCAAACAAATAGAAAGAGAGCAGCAGAAAAAGCCCACAGCCACCAGAAGAAAAGAAATAATAAAGATCAGAGCAGAAATAAATGAAATAGAGAAGAGAAAAACAATAGAAAGAATCAACAAAACCCAAAGTTGGTTCTTCGAAAGAACCAACAAAATCGACAAACCACTGGCCAGACTGACAAAAGAAAAACAGGAGAGGATGCAAATAACCCAAATAAGAAATGAAATGGGTGACATTATGACAGATCCAACTGAAATAAAAAGGATCATAACAGAATATTATGAAAAACTATACTCCAACAATTTGAAAACATAGAGGAAATAGATAAATTTCTAGAAATACATTACCTACCCAAACTACAGCAAACTGATGTTGAAAATCTGAACAGACCCATAACAAGAGAAGAGATTGAAAAGGTAATAAAAAAACTCCCAACAAAAAAAAGCCCTGGCCCAGATGGCTTCAC
>NW_004444138.1:2442744-2443906 GCF_000243295.1 Trichechus manatus latirostris | reverse complement strand
CAAAATGCTAACACACACAAAAAAGACCAGATTTGCTGGCCTAAAGGAGACTGGAGAAACCCCTAGAGTACGGACCCCAGACACCCTTTTAGCTCAGTGGTGAAGTCACTTCTGAGTTCACCGTTCAGCTGGGGATTGGAGAGCCCCATAAAACCAAATGGGACTAATGGGGCTCAGCAGTCCAGGGACAAGGGCTAGAAGGCAGAAGGGGACACGAAAGCTGGTGATAGGGAACCCAAGGTTGAGAAGGGACAGTGTTGACATGTCATGGGGTTGTTAACCATTGTCATAGGGCAACATTTATACTGTTTAAATAGAAACTATTTGTTCTGTAAACCTTCACCTGAAGTACAGTAAAAAAATAAATAATAAATAAAAAAAGAAATAGAGGTATCCAACCGCAACAGCAACAACAAATGCATTTTTCCCTGCATCCTCAAGGGGAAAGCTCACGTTACTTTTTATTTTGAGATTTCTGCTTAAGGCAGTTAGTGGATTGCTAGTGCTATATGAAAATAAAACTTTCTCTTTTAAGTTACCTGCAAAAAAAAAAAAAAAAGTGATTGCAGCAGTACATAGACAGAGAACTGCCAAAAGTTCAAGTCAAACTCAGAAGAGGACTTGGAACGAGGGAAATCGTTGCTGATGTCAGATGGATCATGGATGAAAGCAGAGAATACCAGAAAGATGTTTGCCTGTGTTTTACTGACTATGCAAACGCATTCGATATGTGGATCATAACAAATTATGGATAACATTGAGAAGAATGGGAATTACAGAACACTTAACTGTGTTCGTGAGGAAACTTTGCATAGACCAAGAGGCAGTCATTCAAGCAGAACAAGGGGATACTGCATGGTTTAAAATTAGGAAAGGTGCATGTCAGGTTTGTATCCTTTCACCATACTTATTCAATCTTTATGCTGAACAAATAATCTGAGAAGCCGGACTGTATGAAGAAGAACGCAACATCAGGATTGGAGGAAGACTCATTAACAACCTGCGATATGCAGATGACACCACCTTGCTTGACAAAAGTGAAGATGACTGATGAAGATCGAAGACCATAGCCTTCAGTATGGATTACACCTCAACATAAAGAAAACAAAAATCCTCACAACTGGACCAATAAGCAACATCATGATAAATGGAGAAAAGATTG
>NW_004444138.1:2438267-2439504 GCF_000243295.1 Trichechus manatus latirostris | reverse complement strand
AACAAAATTCTAGCCAATAGAATTCAGCATCATATCAAAAAAATTATACACCACGACCAAGTAGGATTCATACTAAGTGTACAAGGATGGTTCAACATTAGAAAATCCATCAGTGTAATCCACCACATAAATAAAGGGAAAGAAAAGAATCAAATGATCATCTCGATGGACGCAAAAAAAAGGCATTTGACAAAGTCCAACACACATTCTTGATAAAAACTCTTAATAAATTAGGCATAGAAGGGAAGTTTCTCAACATAATAAAGGGCATCTATGCAAAACCAACAGCCAACATCATTCTTAATGTAGACAGGCTGAAAACATTCCCCCTGAGAACAGGAACAAGACAAGGATGCCCTTTATCACCACTCCTATTTAACATTGTGTAGGAAGTTCTAGCTAGAGCAATAAGGCAAGAAAAAGAAATAAAGGGCATCCAAATTGGTAATGAAGAAGTTAAACTCTCCCTGTTTGCAGACAATATGATACTATACATAGAAAACTCTAAAGACTCCATGAGAAATCTATTGGAACTAATAGAAAGATTCAGCAGAGTAGCAGGATACAAGATAAACATACAAAAATCAGTTCGACTCCTATACACCAATAAGGAGAACGACGAAAAGGAAATCAGGAAAACAATACGATTTATAATAGCCCCTAAAAAAAGAAAATACTTAGGAATAAATCTGACCAGGGATGTAAAAGATCTATACAAAGAAAACTATAAAACACTACTGCAAGAAACCCAAAGGGATCTACATAAATGGAAAAATATACCATGCTCATGGATAGGTAGACTCAACATTGTGAAAATGACAATTCTACCCAAAGCAATTTACAAATACAACACAATCCTGATCCAAATACCAACAACATTCTTCAAAGAGATGGAAAAACTAATCATTAACTTTATATGAAAAGGGAAAAAGCCCCAAATAAGTAATGCACTACTGAAGAAGAAGAATAAAGTTGGAGTACTCACACTACGTGACCTCAGAACCTATTATACAGCAACGGTAGTCAGAACAGCCTGGTACTGGTACAACGACAGATACATTTACCAATGGAACAGAATTGAGAACTCAGATGTAAATCCATCCACCTACGGTCACCTGATCTTCGACAAGGGCCCAAAGTCCATCAAATGGGGAAAAGACAGTCTTTTTAACAAATGGCGCTGGCAAAACTGGATGTCCATCTGCAAAAAAATGAAACAGGACCCATACCTCACACC
>NW_004444138.1:2413626-2438167 GCF_000243295.1 Trichechus manatus latirostris | reverse complement strand
AGTATGGATTACACCTCAACATAAAGAAAACAAAAATCCTCACAACTGGACCAATAAGCAACATCATGATAAATGGAGAAAAGATTGAAGTTGAAGGATTTCATTTTACTTGGATCCACAATCAACACCTATGAAAGCAGCAGTCAAGAAATCAAATGACGCATTGCATTGGGCAAATCTGCTGCAAAAGACCTCTTTAAAGTGTTAAAAAACAAAGATGTCACTTTGAGGACTAAAGTGTGTCTGACCTAAGCCATGGTATTTTCAATCACCTCATATGCATGCAAACCTGGCCAATGAATAAGGAAGACCAAAGAAGAATCGATGCCTTTTGAATTGTGCTGTCAAAGAATGCTGAATATACCATGGCCTGCCAGAAGAATGAACAAATCTGTCTTGGAAGAAGTACAGCCAGAATGCTCCTTAGAAGCAAGGATAGCGAGATTCCATCTCACGTACTTTGGACATGTTATCAGGAGGGATCAATCTCTGGAGAAGGACATCTTGCTTGGTAAAGTAGAGGGTCAGCAAAACAGAGGAAGACCCTCAATGAGATGGATTGACACAGTGGTTGCAACAATGGGCTCAAGCATAAACAACAATTGTGAGGATGGCACAGGACCAGGCAGTGTTTTGTTCTGTTGTACATAGGGTTGCTATGAGTTGGAACCAACTCAACGGCACCTAACAATAACAACATACATTCCCAGTGGTATGTCTTATTACACTAAATTGTACAGCATTTGAATGAGTCATGAAGGAAGAACTATACATAGTTATATTACCTCTATCTGTGTCTTAATGTACTTGTCAATAAAATGTTGGGAAACTGTGCTAGCATCTTTCAAAATGAAGGCCAAAAAAAGATATCCTAAATTGGTCTCCTGCAAAACATTCATGCAATGTTACTTATTACAAGACTGCAAAATATTAGCATAGGAAGTGACAAGTTCTTCCATTCAATACTAGTACTTTCTTTAAAAAAATTCCCACTATTAAATCATGCTGAAGAACTTACTAATAAAGTAAAATTAGAGAAAAATCTCAATTAAGTTCAGTGAAGAAAAAGTCTTTAGAAAAATTTAATTCCATAATTAAGCAACTGAGATGTGTGGGACTGCAAATTCAAGTTCTATGGCAATGATCCCACTAGGGCAGTGACAAGACTTACTAGCCTTTTAAATGAGTTATTTTGACTAAGGCACAATTGTGGAGAACAAAGTTTAAAACTACATAAATGCCATCATATACTTGTATCCCAAAGGACAAGGTCATCTTTATCATATAGCAAAATAAACCAGAAAAAGCCTTTATTCCTTTTCTGAAAAATAGCTTTTGCAACTAGGTACCTGTCATGGATTGAATTATGTCCCCCCAAAAATATGTATATCAATTTGGCTGGGTCATGATTCCCAGTCTTGTGTGGTTGTCCTCCAGTTTGTGATTGTAATTTTATGTTAGAGAGGATTAGGGTGGGATTGTAACACCCTTACAAAGGTCACATCCTTGATCCAATGTAAAGGAGTTTCCCTAGGGTATAGCCTGCACCACCTTTTATCTTACAAGAGATAAAAGGAAAGGGAAGCAAGCAGAGAATTGGGGACCTTATACCACCAAGAAAGCAATACCAGGAGCAAAGCGCATCTTTTGGACCCGGGGTCCCTGCATGGAGAAGCTCCTAGTCCAGGGGAAGACTGAAGACAGGTACCTTCCTCCAGAGCCAACAGAGAGACAAGGCCTTCCCCTGGAGCCAACGCCCTGAATTTGGAGTTCCAGGCTACTAGACTGTGAGAAAATAAATTTCTCTCTGTTAAAGCCATCCACTTGTGGTATTTCTGTTAGAGCAGCACTAGATGACTAAGACAGTACCTAAGTCAAGGGAGTCCCCGGGTGGTGCAAACTGTTAACAAACTTGGCTGCTAACCAAAAGGCTGGCAGTTTGAGTCCACCCACAGACACCTTAGAAGAAACGCCTGGTATCTACTTCTGAAAAATTAGCTATTGAAAACCCTATGAAGCACAGCTCTACTGTGATGAACATGGGGTCACCATGAGTCGGAATTGACTCAGTGGCAACTGGTTTGGTTTTCTAACCTAAGTCAAAAATATTTTGGTTGACAATACTCTATTCAGTGACCCTATTTTGGCTTGGATATTCTAAGAGCCAGAATGTCGTCTATAGCAACATTCCTACCAGTAACATTAAAATGTGGACAAGCTAGCTGTCCTCTCCCCCATAAACAGGCATCCCTTAACAATAGCAGTAAGGTCTTTAATAAGATCCGTGAGGATATATAGTTCCTCAGGGTCCTGTGCATTTCCTCTAGGGACATGAAAAAATACCTGACACTTGGTGAGGAACTTGAGTTATTGTAAGAATAAGCCAAAAGCAGTAATACTAGACTAGAGTGGGTAGAAATAAAAGGAAGATAAATAGCTACAGGAAGGAGTTTTAACATTGAAAAAAGAGAGGGAACCAGTACTGGTAGGGAGAGAGGGAGGCTCTGTAGAAGGCAGATGGCATGCCAGTGGCATACACCATATGTAAAGTTTGGCATGCAGGGACCAAGGACCAGAGGAGACTGGTGGGAGGGAGGCCTTAAGACATAAGAAGGGAGGGGCCAGGTGTCCAGAGAGGTTCCCTACTGGGTTTCCCAAAGAATCGCTGAGTGCAGGAAAGCAAAAGGGACAGAGAACTGAATCACAGAGAAGGTCAGATATTATGAGTAAGAGAACCAGGCTTCAAATGAAAGAAGTGAGGCAGAGGCAGCTAGGTCAGCACCTCGGGAGTTAGGAAAGTGGGGTACAACACAAGACAGAGAAGTGAAGCAATTCTGGACCTTGGTTTGAGCAGAAAGAGCTGCATCTTAGGAGACCTTGGATTGTCTTATTAGGCATGGAGAATTCCTCCAGAGAAAACTGAGCTGGCCTAAAGGGTTAACTCGGAAGGAAGTCATGGGCACCGGCACTGGCTGACCCAAGGTACATCTGCTGGCAATGAATCTTCTGTTGCTGGCCATTGTGTGTCGCCTGTTGAATGCATGATGTGGTTATTGTATGGTGCCAGGATGGCACTGGTACCACTCGCTCCAGGAAGTCAGGAAAACCAGGTCCCAGAGCAGATAAAAAGAAATCTCTCTCAGTCTAGACTCAGAGGCAAGAGTAATAAGGAGGTTTTGGCTGGCTGCATTAGTCCCTGCCTTCCTCTCAACTAAGATTTGTTCACCTTATTAATATAAAGTCTTTGGTTTGAGTGCGCAGGACGAGTGAGAATTTTTGCATTGAGAAGAGAACAAAAAGACAAGGTAGCTGGATGAAGTAGATGGTGTGAGTTTGCCCCTTTCTGGACCCATGGAGCTCTGATGTTTAGAGATGTGAGGACCAGAAACTCATGAAACTCCACAGTCTTCCCTATGAACTGCAACATCTTCTCCATAACTTGCACCATCTTATGCATGAGCTGCACTGCCTTTTCCATGAGCTGCACCATCTTTCCCATGAACTACACTATCTTTTCCACGAGTTACACCATGTTTTCCATGAACTACACTTCTTCTCCATGAGCTGCACTATCCTGTCCACGAATTACAAGTACCTTATTTTCCATGAGCTGCACCATATTTTTTACGAACTGCACTGTCTTGTTTATGAACTGTCTTGGTGAGATCCTAAGCAAAGACTGATGGTCAGAACCTGGTGTACCTGATCAAAGGAGACCCAATGAGGCTGAGCATAGAGCAGGACTGCCTCAGGAGGTGGGAAACAAAGAGTGGCTCAGAGTCAGAGCAGGGTCCATTCCTGTGCAGCATGTTGAGGAGCCAGAAATTCTGAGCTCTTCCAGAGAGATCTCCTCAGCTTGGACACCAGCAAACCTGACACTTCTCCCAGCATGAGGCTTTGGGCCATGAGAAATCACCTCAATTCAACAGGCCCTTCTCTCTGCCCCCAGATATGTGAGGGAATAACAAATGAATGAAGTGGATTCATATGAATCTATATGAATAGTTCATACATGAACGATATGAATAATTCAGACCAAGATCTGGGACACAGCCTGGGTCTCTATAGCAGCTGAATTACAATTCCAAAACACTCAAATACCTATCTAGAATGCTGATGATTAACCTTGAAAGTCAGCTTTGACAAAAAAAATTTCTAGAAATTCTCAAAGTATCTTCCTAAGTGTTTGATGAGCCGAGAATCTGATTCCCATTGTGTAAGAAGCATAATTCAATTTTTAAAAATAAATTAAGTATATTATTTTTTTCATAATGATGGGATTTAACACTTATAAAAATAAAACAATAGAGCCATAGATGTCTACTGCTGTCATCATCTCTTTCAGCATTTAAGGATGGAATTTATTTCGAGTATAATTTTATTAGTCAATGCTGAAGCTGTTGTTTCCAAGTAGTTCAGTGACTTTTAAGAAGATAAAACCTTGAAGATAATTAAGGTGGAATATTCAGGCAGTGACTACCCCAATAGAAGGAAAATAGCTGTTCTTATTTTCCTTCTATGAGAAATAAAAGAGATAAAAAAGATTCATAGAAAATGTCTTATTTGATGTAGAAAGCACCCATGTTCTTACTTCCTAATTTAGTTCAATTATAATAATGTATTTCAATTTTATTAAAATTGGCTTCACAATAAATACGTGAAAATTGAAATTTCAAGTCAAAAGACAAAACCAATTTCAAAGTAGAATCTCAAGAAGAAAATTTTATAGAAGTTGAGAAACCAAGAAATTTTCCTTTTGAAATTATTTAATTAATAACAACTTTCAGTTTCACAAGCAATTAGCCTTTTTAATTTTAGAAAACTCACCTTGAACAATGAAAGCTAAATTCTTCTACTCTAAAAATATTAATCTCCTGTGGAGTCAAATTAAGATGAATATCTTTCCATTTGCATTAAGTTTCACTTTATTTTCTGAAGGGGGAGTCTGAAGCAAAGCTCATTTTTCACATTCCTATCATGTGTGAGCAGGGTGGAGCAGACAGAGTTCTCTTGTTTATGTTTTCGTTGATTTCAAACACCAGCAACTATTTCCAGGGGGCTTAAGCCAAAGAGAAGGACTGGTTATAGGGGGATAGGGCTGCTTCATGGGTCCCAAGGATGGAAGGCAGTGGATCGACTAAGAAGGCTGGAATCAGGGAGGAGAGGACCACGGGAAACCAGGAAGCATTGCCTGTAGGCTTTCATCCTCCTTCTTTGCATACGGGCCTTCTCAGCTACTCAGGCCACAAGGTGGAGTGAAGATGATCACCTACAATCCACAAGTTTACAAGTTGTGGTTCCTGCCCCTTGGGGTTTCTATATGTGTGCATGTGGTGAAATTTCCCAGACATTAGCCCAGCTTGCTTAGATGCCCCCACCCCATCCTCTCATCCCACTCCACTCTCTATGCCCCCATCCTCTCTGCCTCTCACTGGGTCTACTTTTCCTGGAAGATACCATCACACATCAGAATCATGGCACCAAAAAAACAACCTGAGCCTGGTGGGCCCAGCATGTCCTCAAAAGGGGGCTGGTCAGACAACCCACCAGACCAACTATTCACTGAAGGAAAATCCCGCCTTTGCTGGGAGCTCAGTGAAGTTTCAGAATGACCAAACTCTACTGTCAGAAGCCTGGAGTTCATCTGGACCAGTGTTTCTAAAGAGGAAGCAATTGGCTTTTGGAGCAGAATGATTGGTCTGGACTATCCCACACCTGGAAGGATGCTTAGCATCCTAAGCGTCAAAATGGCTCCCTGGTCATTGTAACAACTAAACTGTTACTATTGTTATTAGTTGCTATTGGGTTGATTCCAACTCATGGTGACCCCATGTTTGCAGAATGGAACAGAGTAGAACTGCTCCACAGAGTTTTCAAGGCTGTGACCTTTTGGAAGCCGATTTCCAGGCCTGTATTCCAAGGCAACTTTGGGTGGATTTGAACCATCAACCTTTCAGCTAGTAGTCAAGCACTTAACTGTTTGCTCCCCCCAGGGACTCCTGACAACTAAACTACCCACTTAATTTTACGTACCTCCTCGGAACACAATACTGCATCATATAGAAAAATCACTGAATTTTCATTCAAGTCCTCTCCCTTTTGAAACACACAGACCGGGGTCCTGAGATCCAGGGACAAGGTGTAAAATAGCACAGTACTTACAAGACAGTCTTTGGTGTAACACAAATTGGCTCTGACGGCCTACTACCCACTTAACCTTAGGCAAATACCTTAATCTCCCTGAGGGTGGTTCTTCACCATCCATGAAATGAATAAAATAATACCTCCCCCATAGAGTTATTGCAAGGATTAAATGAAATCATGTATTAGGTTGAACCATATAAAATGTCTGGTTTTGCAGGTCAAAATGATCAAATATCTGCAATTTCATATGATATTAGCACAATGACTGGCACACAGTAAAATCTCAATAGGTGATAAATATGAATCTTATGCAAATTAAACTGGGAATGTGCAAGACATCAAAAAAAAAAAAAATACCCTCTATATAAGAACACTATGTCCCACCATCAACCTTGGACTGAATATACCACACACCATAACTAAGGTATAAACAATGATGGGAAGAAACTATTCTTTGGGAAATTTTAGTTACACACCATCTGTGACCCCACAAAGAACGTTGCCTGAATGACATTAGGGAAAGGCAAAAAGAAAGTACAGTTCCAGTGGCATCTCAGAGCATGGTGGCCAAGCTGCCATCCCCCTGATGGGAGATACTGGAGAAAGCTATTATGTACTGTAACTCATCAGTCTTCCCTATGAAGACAAAACAAAGCCTTCCTCTCCAGCAGGCAGGTGGTGGTACACAGGGTGTGGAACTTGAGGGGGTTGCTGATTTTGAGGCAGTTTTGATTTTTATTGTTTTGGTCTCACTTTAAATTTTGCATAGAAGACGAAACTTTTATTTCAAGCTTCCTAAATCCCTAATCTGTCACTTACATACATATGCCACCCTCTGGCCTTCCAACTGGTTGGCGGCTCCCAACACCAGCAGGCCAGTAAAGCATATGAGAGCATTAACTGCTTGGGTAAGGCACAAAAATATTCCTTGGCACTTTCCACTTGCAGTTAACTTTTAATTAAGAGGTAAAAAAGACGTTAATTATGACTTAACAAATTTCAATCTCTGTTCAGACAAGAGAATTAATGTGTTTAAAAGAGGCCTCGATAATTATTTCTTGAAGTTTAGAAAAGAGGTGAAGATAAAAGTATACCTCTTCACCCACTCTTCTCTTCTGAGATCTGGACACTGGGACACAATTTTCCCAGGGCTCTGGATTTAAGGGCCACATTATAAATAACTTTAAAAGAAAGAGCGTCTTGCCCAGTGTATTAGTTTCCTACTAGGGCTGCTGTAAAAAAAAGTACCACACACTGGATGGCTTTTAAGAACAGAAATTTATTGCCTCATAGTTCTGGTGGCTAGGAGACTGAGATCAGGGTGTCAGCAGTGTTAATTTCACCTGAAGGCTCTGTAGGAGATCTGTTCCTTGTCTCTCTCCCAGCTTCCCGTGATGGTCGGTGATACTAAGCGTTCCTTGACTTGTGGATACATCACTCCAACCTCTGCCTCTGTCTTCACATGGTGGTCTTCCCTCTGTCTCTCTTCTCTTCTTATAAGGACACCACTCATCTAGGACTAAGACCCATTCCACTCCTGTACGACCTCATGTTAACTGGTAACATCTTCAAAGAGCCTACCTACAAGCAAAGTCACATTCACACATATTCTGAGGTTAGGACTCCAACATTTCTGTCTAGGGGACACAATTGAATCTAATAACACCCATGCAGGAGGGGAAAGTATTTGCAGGCTGGTCACCTTTTGAAGGTTGGGCCTTTGACAAGAGTCCTTTCATGGATAGGCTTCTTTTTAAGTATTTTTCTGCCTTCCATCTCCCACCCTCACCCCCAGAGCTTGGCTTTCTAAATGGAAGTAGGAATGGCTCTTACTGCTTGCCTCTAAATCAAGATGGATTTTCTCCACACACAAAACGTCTCTAGAGTTTGAGTAAAATATTTCCCAGGAGGAAAAAAAAAGTTATCTTTTTTCATGACCTTATAGTTATCACAGTGACAAAGAATCTCAGTAGAGGACAATACTTTTCTACTCTTCTGGATGAATTGTTTATACCTTGTGATTTTCCCCCTGAAATGTCCTTCTGAGATATTCTCCTACTTTTTTCCAGAACGGTCATTTTCTTTCCTTCCTCTCTTTCCTTGGAATGAAATTGAACTTGTAACTCTTAGTTGAATTATTCAGCCACTGAGAATGGAAAGTAGAAGATGAATCAAAGGGTTTAATCTCCTCAGATTAAATATTGCTCCAAGACAATTATGCCTGGCGGGTAACATGCTGTGAGGGTATCAACCTGGTGAATAAATTAAAGACGGAGTCAAATCGAGCAAATTTTTTTTTTTTTTAAATATTGCAAGACCAGACCTTGTTCTGTTACTTCCTCACTGGGCCACAAGTCCATTTTGGGGTCACAGAACTGAAAATGCCCAGGGGCTCAAGCCCTACAAGCCACAAGATTGAAGAGGAAGCTTGGCAAAGCTGAAGCAAAAGACAGTAACAATCCACTGTTGTCAAAAGATGCTCATTCCTCAAATGATGGTGTGTAGTGAAAACCCAAAAAGAGATCTGACCTTTTCTCCTGGCTAATGGGAGGTGATCTCCATTGTTGTCATTGTTGTTGTTAGTTGCTGTCAAATCAGCTTTGATTCATGATGAACACATATACAACAGAACAAAACATTGCCCAATCCTGCACCATCTACAAGATTACTGGCATTTTTTAATCCATTGTTGCTGCTATTGTGTAGTGCCTTCCAACCTAAGGAGCTCATCTTCCAGCACTATATCAGACAATATTCTGTTGTGATTAATTGACTAATCTCA
Source organism: Trichechus manatus latirostris (assembly GCF_000243295.1). Taxonomy (NCBI): domain Eukaryota; kingdom Metazoa; phylum Chordata; class Mammalia; order Sirenia; family Trichechidae; genus Trichechus; species Trichechus manatus. The sequence continues at coordinate 2,429,241 of NW_004444138.1, read as the reverse complement.
AGTCTTCATTGGCTAAATTTCAGAAATAGATCTTCAGGCCTTTCTTCCTAGTCTATCTTAGTCTGGAAGCTCTGCTGAAACCTGCCTGCCATGAGTGACACCTGCTGGTATTTGAAATGCTGGTGACATAGTTTCCAGCATCACTGCAACACACAAGCCACTGCAGTACAACAAACAGATAGATGTGTGATGGAGGCAATCTCTAGACCCCTAGAATGTCCTGCTTGATATGAATATCTTTGTTTGCTTGGGGGCTTTGGTCACCAGACAGTCTAACAATATGATTTATGGTGGGGATTGTATCTGTCCTGACCTCCAGAGGAAATGGAAAATAAATGTTTTAGCCCAACTTCTGGGAGAGGTTGGAGACCGAAAATCAGTCACATGGGCAGTATGTGATCAAGCCCCAATAAAATCTCTGGCCACCAAAGGCTCCAGTGAGCTTCCATGGTTAGCAATACTCTGTGTGTGTTGTCACACACTATGACTGGAGGGATGTAACACTGTCCAGGACTCCATGGGATGAGAAGACCAGAAGTTTCACATTTGGATCCTTTCCTGGATTCTGCCCTATGTGTCTCTTCTCTTGGCTTATTTTAACTTGTATCCTTCCCCAGTAACAAACTGTAACTGTGAATATGACAGCTTTTAGTGAGTTCTGTGAATTCATCCATAGAATTATCAAATCTGAGGGTTATTTTGGAAATCCCTCTAACTTGCATTTGGTGTCAGAAGTGAGGGTGGTCTTGTGGGGGCTGTTCCCTCTAGCTGTACAGTTGGCAAACTCATTGCAGAGGGGAAACATGCAATCAAAGAAATCAGTGCCTCCACACAAATGATTCCCTAAGCCTGGAGCCCTCCCTGCTGCTACCACTACCCCAACCAAACCCTTGCCTGATCCAGCTGTCCTCAAAGGTGAATCAAGTGTTCCCTCCTCCTCCATCATCATCACCACCACCTCCTCAATGAAACCTGTTCGGAAGCCTCCTTACAGAGGTACTCGTGTCTCCACTGAGTCATCACCATTCCGAGGGCTTCTCAACTGGATTAAAGAACTTCTCCTGCTGTATCCTGAAGACCTGTTTGCCTCATGCCTTCCTCAGGAAGAAGGAGAGTCGTGAAGTCAGTCAGACTCACAGGACTCCCTGGGCTTTCAAGACTCTACTCAGTGCATGAGCTGTGTGACCTTGGAGAGCTGTGTGGCTTCTCTGAGCTCTGCTCTTCCTTCTTCAGTTAACCTGGAGAAGAGAAAGCTGATAAAACAAAGGAAGAATAGACACAAAGATCCAGGAGGAGAAGCCAGATGGCAGTAATATCTTGGAAGATAAGAGAAAATAGAGTAATAGGAAGGAGAGGGTGGTTGACAGAGTCAAATGCTGAACAGAGATCAAAGTTTATGAACGGCCTCTAGCTATCACAAAAAGTCTACTCCCAGGAGTGGCCCCGCGGGGCCTGTCAATTAGAGGTTCAATAACTTTTTTACACATATTCAATTGTATTGCCCAAATGGTAGCCAAAAGGAGGCCAGAATTGGCAGATTCATATATTCAAAAATGTGGCAAATATTCAGTGAGTACTTGCAATGTGCAGTCATGGCTACAGACCCTGGGAAGAGGCCCTGTTTTCATGGGGTTTGGGTTCTAGTTAGGGAGAAAGAGGTAATAAACAAGCAAACAATACATAGACAAAGCAACACTGGTTAGCATTGAGTTCGATGAAGATAATAACACAGGTGATAAGAACAAAGTGCAAGATGAAGTGGGTCACTTTAGGCAACCCTGTGGCCAGGATGGTCAGAGAAGGAACAGGTGACATTTGAACTGGGATCTGAATGATGAGGAGGGAAAAGAGCATTCCCGACAGATGGAATAGCCAGTGCAGTGTCCCTGAGGTGGAGATGGGCCTGGCATGTCCAAGGAACAGACAAAAGGTCTTCGTGCCCGGCACTTACTGGCCAACTGAGAGGAGATATGGTTTAAGATGCGGGCAGTGATGTTTCAATGGTAGAATTCATGCCTTCCATGCAGGAGAGCCGAGTTCAATTCCTGGAAAATATATCCACACCCATCTGTCATTGGAGGCTTGCCTGTTGCTATGATGCTGAACAGGTACCAAGTGGAGTTTCCAGAGTAAGACGAACTAGGAAGAAAGTTCTGGCGATCTACTTCCAAGAGTTAGTCAGTGCGACCCAATCCACAACTGATCGTTGGAATGATGCCGGACTGGGCAGCATTTTGTTCCATTGTGCATGGGGTCACCATGAGGCAGGGGCCAACTCAACAGCAACTAACAACAACAATATGGCAAGACTTATTTTTGAAAGAGGACTGAAGGGACTAGGGGAAGGATTAACCGTGGAGATACCAAAAGGATTAATTACAGGGAAAGAGAAGAATCAAGGCTGTCTTCTATATTTTTGGCTTGGGCAACTTGTCATGAGAACTGTTTTGTGTGTGTGTGTGTGGTGGGAGTCTTGGTTACAATGAGTTGAAGGAAGAATGGGAGGGAACTTGGAGACAGCAACCACAGACAGTGCTTCCAAATAGTTTGTTTTGCAAAGGAGAAAAGAAATGGGGCTGCAGCTAGAGGAGGACATGGGATTAAGGGATTGTTCTGGATATTTTCCATATTTTGACCCTCTCCATCCACTCTCACCCTTCTCCTCCAAGATCTGTGCCCCCAAGAGACTGATCAAGAGACTGATCGTTATGGACTACGTCAGTGGGCTTGCAAGTCCTCTGCTAATGGCTGAGTATAGCCCAGGGGAAGCAGCAGATGGGAAAGCAGACAGTAAGTTCAGAGTTTGCGCTCCCCTAGGGTCGCTATGAGTCAGAATTGACTCGACAACAACGGGTTTGGTTTTTTTGGCTTAGTGACCTTCACGTAGCGTTGAGTCTTAAGGCCAGTTTGAGACATACACAGTTTGCTGCCTCGACATCCATTAATCCCTCCTAGTTGCCCTTTCACCCAGTTTTTGACATGGCGGTTCCATTCTTAGCACTCAGTTGCTCAGTAGGTATGGTCTCTAACTGGCCTTCCTGGCCGTGCCCTATGTGAGTTTCTATGATAAAGACCCCTTTGTTATCATATAAGGAGTCTCTGGGTGGCACAGTCAGTTAAGCACTCAACTACTAACTGACAAGTTGGTGGCTGGAACCCACTGAGAGGTGCTTCTGAAAAAGGCCTGGCAATCTGCTTCTGAAAGTTCACAGCCTTGAAAACCCTATGGAGCACAGTTCCACTCTGCACACATGGGGCCGCCGTGAGTCAGGGTCGACTCCATGGCAGCCGATTTTGGTTGTTTGTTTGTCTGTGTGTTTGTTTGTTACCATGTAACCCAGTCGCATATGGTTGCTATCAGAGAGAATTTACTCCATGACAGTGGGTTTGGTTTTTGCCTTTTTTTAACTCAGTCTCCCAACAGCCCTAGCTACTCCTTGCCCCTACTGGTCAGGCCCTATATGATTCCCCCTTTGCCTGAGATAACACCCTAGAAACTTTCAAACTGACCAATACAACCTCAGCACACACTAACCCCGAGACCTCTGCCCCAAAATCTCAATAAAATCTTCGGCCTACAGGTTCTCCCGCTCTTGCTCCCCACCACCTAGATGATCACATTTCAACTCTGCGTTCCTTCCCTGTGGTCCTTTGGGGTGTGCTGTGTCTTCTCTTTGGGACCTGCGAGTAATACGTTCTCTTTGTTTTCTGGCCTTCCTACATGAGTCCCACTCCCTCCTGCCACACCCGACAGACCCCCTTTGGGTCAAACTTAAGTCAGGTCACTGTATCTCTTTACTGAAGGGCCATAGCCCCAGCCAGACCACCCTCTGTGTGAGCGGGCCTCCTCCAAGAACTGCTCTTGCCCTTGACCATTCAGGCTGCAGGAGAGTAACACTAATCTCGCTCCTCCGGCCCTCCATCCTTTGTTGGTTTTCCTAAAGGACCCTACGTGGAGCAAGTGGTTTGCATTCAACTAGTAACCTAAAGGTTGGTAGTTTGAAGCCACCTGGTGGACTATACCAACAGTTCTCAATCTTTTTGATCTGAGGAACTCTTCATAATCACAAAACTTAGTGAGGACTCAAAGACCTTAACTTCAAGTGAGTTATATCTATTTATACTTACCATATTCAAAACTGAGACTGAGAAATTTTTTTAAATATGCATGTAAATTATTTAGAAATAACAACATTATTTGTTGTTACTGGGAAATTTTGGCAATGGATATTGGCGGTAGTTGCGCAACAAGATTGATGTGATCGGTGTCACTGAATGTTGTTAGGTGCTGTCAAATCGGTTCTGACTCATAGTGACCCCATGCACCACAGAATGAAACACTGCCCAGTCCTGTGCCATGCTCACAATCATTGTTATGCTTGAGCCCATTGTTGTAGCCACTGTATCAATCCATCTCGTTGAGGGTCTTCCTCTTTTTCGCTGACTCTGATGTCCTTCTCCAGGGACTGATCCCTCCTATGTAAGATGTAGCCTCACCATCCTTCCTTCTAAGGAGCATTCTGGTAGTACTTCTTCCAAGACAGATTTGTTCGTTCTTTTGGCAGTCCATGGTATATTTAATATTCTTCGCCAACACCACAATTCAAAGGCGTCAATTCTTCTTTGGTCTTCCTAATTCATTGTCCAGCTTTTGCATGCATATGTTGAGATTGAAAATACCATGGCTTGGGTCAGGCACACCTTGGTCTTCAAGGTGACATCTTTGCTTTCCAACATTTTAAAGAGGTCTTTTGTAGCAGATTTGCCCAGTGAAATGCATCTTTTGATTTCCTGACTGCTGCTTCCATGGTTGTTGATTGAGGATCCAAGGAAAATGAAATCCTTCACAACTTCTATCTTTTTTCCTTTTATCACGATGTTGCTTATTGGTCCAGTTGTGAGGATTTTTGTTTTTCTTTATGTTGAGGTGTAATCCATACCAAAGACTGTGGTCTTTGATCTTCACCAATAAGTGTTTCAAGTCCTCTTCATTTTCAGCAAGCACGGTTGTGTCATCTGCATATCGCAGGTTGTTAATGAGTCTTCCTCCAAACCTGATGCCCCTTTCTTCTTCATATAGTCCAGCTTTTCGGATTATTTGCTCAGCATACAGATTGAATAAGTATGGTGAAAAGATGTAACACTGATGCACACCTTTCCTGACTTTAATCCACGCAGTATCCCCTTGTTCTGTCCGAACAACTGCCTCATGACCACACTTAAGTGTTCTGGAATTCCCATTCTTCGCAATGTTATCCGTAATTTGTTATAATCCACACAATCGAACGCCTTTTCATAGTCAATAAAACACAGGTAAACATCTTTCTGGTATTCTCTGCTTTCAGCCAGGATCTGACATCAGCAATGATATCCCTGGTTCCACGTCCTCTTCTGAATCCAGCCTGAATTTCTGGCAGTTCCCTGTGGACATACTGCTGCAGCCTTTCTGAATGATCTTTAGCAAAATTTTACTTGTGTGTGATATTAATGTATTGTTCGATATGTTTGCGATTCATATGGCAAACATGTTATCTATATTTCTGTAAAAATTTTAAAAAAGTTAATTGCAAAAAATAATAACAATAAACCTTTTACATGGTTATATGAAGAAAATATGTTTTTATGAAAATAATTATTTTCTAAAAATTTTTTATCAAAAAGAGTTGGTTTACATTTTTGCAAATTCTTTAGGGTCTGGCTTAATGGAAAACAGTTTGATTTTTATATCTGCCTCTTCTACATTCACTCTATTGTGATATGTTGTTTTGATGAAGAAAATCCAGCCTTGACGGTATGTAGTTAGAAAAGAGAAGAGTATTTTCTCAAGCTTTTCAAATAATTGTGGATACATTTCTCTGATACACAAAACATGGCAAATGGTAGTTTCTTGACGGTTAGCGCAATGTGGAACTGGATGAACTTTTCAAACTCTGTCACATTAAAATCCACTAGTACATCTTGCACTTTGAATGGGTCTTTTATCTATGCTTGACTTATACTGCCCTATAAACCCCAAATGTATAGGAGTTAAATGCAAATAATAAAACCCTAAAAGTGGTGGCAGAAAACATGGAAAATCTCTTTATAACTTTGGAGTGAGAAAGGCTTTTCTAACTATGGCTCAAAATCCAGAAACAAACAAACAAACAAAAAAAAAAATGTTAAATTTAGCTCCACAAAATTCAGAAATTAATATTATCAGGAAAAAAAAACTGGGAAAAATATTTCAAATCACTGAGAATTATTGACACAAATACTTTCAATACACTCATATCACTGATCAAGAGCTAACCTTCACTACAGACAGAGCCCCTGGGAATGAAGAAAAAAACAAATCCAACCACGTAGTAGAAAAAACAGAAAAAAGTGGGAAGAGGCAGTTCACAGAAAAGTAATTCAGAGTCCTTAAGCATTTGAAAAGATGGTCAGCGTCATAAATAACAAGAGAAATGAAATGAAGAAGACACTAAATTAACATTTCTCCTGTAACAGATAACACAGGTCTAAAGGCAACACACAGTTTTGGGGAGGTGGTTCAGTGGTTAAGCGCTCAGCTGTTAATTGAAAAGTTCGGAGGTTCGAATCCACCAGCCGCTCCACAAGAGAAAGATGTGGCAGTCTACTTCTGCCCTATGGGGCAGTTCTACTGTGTCCTATAGGGTCACTATGAGTTGGACTAGACTGAATGGCAACAGGTTATTGTGAAATAGTCATTCACACACATTGCTGATGGGAATGCAAAATGATACAACCTCTATCTTGGGTCATATAAATAGTTGACAATATCAATCAAAATTTTAAATACGTTTACCTTTTGATCCAGAGATCCCACTTCTGAGAATTTACACTACATTTATACCTGCAGAGGCATTAAATAACATTTGTTCAAGGTTGTTCATTGAGCTTTTATTTACATTAGCAAAATTGCTTGGGAGAGAACCCAGTGTTCATCAACAGACAAGCTGTTAAACAAACTATGGTAAGACCAAAAATTGAACACTATCCAGCTAATCAGAAAAAAAGGAAGGAAGGAGGGAGAGAAGGAAAGAGGGAAAGAGGGGAGGGAGTAAAGAGAGAGATAGACATAGACAGGAAAGAAGGAAGGGAGGGAGGGTGAAAGAAAGGAAGGAAGAAGGAAGGAGAAAGGGGGCGCTCTTTATGCACTGATATGGATATACCTCTGAGACATACTGTCCAGTGAAAACAGGTTTGAAACAGTAGGTAGTAGGGTCATTATGAGTCGGAATCCACTTGAAGGCGACATTTTTTTTTTTTTTTTTGGTATACTGTGCTTTTTCTCTAAGAAAGAGAGAACTAAAAATATATATGCATATTTCTTACATTTGCCTGAAGAAACATTAGTATCAGCAGATACCTATAGGATATGTTGTTGTTATATGCTCTCGAGTTGATTTCTACTCCTAATGACCCTATAGGACAGAGTAGAACTGCCGCATGGGGTTTACCAGACTGTAATCAGGTGGAGCAGATCGCCAGGTCTTTTCTCCCGACGAGCAGCTGGTGGATTCAAACTGCCAACCTCTCAGTTAGCAGTGGAACACTTAACAATTGCGCCACCAGGGCTCCCTTCTCTATAGGGTATAAGGAAAGGCATATGTATCAGTAAAGGTTCTTACCACAAGCTGTTGGCCCACTCAGATGTGTTTAACTAAGGAGTTTGCTAGAGAGAGATTATATACGTAAACGTAAGCAGGACTAAGAGAACCAACAGAGGAAGTTAAAACGTCGGGGACTAACAGCTTCAGGAAGCTAAACACCACCTCTTCCTCCTCCACCTGCACCTCCACCTGAAGGGAAGGAACAGTTACTTGAGTCCTGCGAGAAGGAGATGCAAGGAGCGAGACCACCCCATAGGAACTATGGCCATAGAGAACTGCAGCCACCCCTGAATCCGATGAGTCATGGAAGCGGTCGTGAGGGAGATTCTCTGGAACACCTGGGCTCTCCCCTCAGTGTTCTGCCCCATCTCCTGTCAGGATCTCCCATGGGCTACCTGAAGCTGAGAAGTGAGGTTGGTTCCGTTCATAGAGGCAACTTCCTGGGCTGAGGCTGTAGATGAGGGTCGAGAATGGGCACTGAGGGCAAGGGGTAGAGGAGACAGGGTGGATGTGAGATGTCTTGGTATACACCTTTTTATTTATTTATTTATTTTTGAGCCTGGAGAACTTACTTCCTATTCAAAAAATTAAAATTAAAGAAAAATATCTAAATGATTCCATCACTGGGACGTAATATGACCCAAGATGAGATAGATGATTAGTGTACCTTGTGGAATCACACCTGTCTGCACTAGTCTGCCCCAAATTTGGTCCCTGTTGGCTTGGGGTGGGGGGGCGGTCTCTCCATGCCCAAAAATAGAATCAAAAAAATAAAAGTGGCTGAAAGGTGAACTTCGGGAGTGAAGTTAGCCCAGTGTCTGGGGCCATTGTATTGGGGGTTCCTCCAGTCTCTGTCAGACTAGTAAGTCTGGTCTTTTTTCGCGAATTTGAATTTTGTTCTACATTTTTCTCCCGCTCTGTCCAGGACCCTCTATTGTGATCCCTGTCAGAGTAGTCGGTGGTGGTAGCCGGGTACCATTTAACTCAGGCTGGTGGAGGTTCACGTGGTCCATTAGTCCTTTGGACTAATATTTTTCTTGTGTCTTTGGTTTTCTTCATTCTCCCTTGCCTCATACATGATGGGACCAATAGATGTATCTTAGATGGCTGCTCACAAGCTTTTAAGATCTCAGACGCTACTCACCAAAGAGGATGAAGAACATTTTCTTTATGAACTATGTTATGCCAATTGACCTAGATGACCCCCAAGACCATAGTCCCCAGCCCTCAGTCTCAATAACTCGGTCCCTCAAGGTCTTTGGATATGTCTGTGAAGCATCTATGACTTTGTCTTGGTCGAGTTGTGCTGACTTCCCCTATATTGTGTGTTGTCTTTCCCTTCACCAAAGTTAACAACTTGTCTACTATTTAGTTAGTGATTTCCCCACCCCACCCTCCCCCAAAACCATCGAAGATTTTTTTTTGTGTGTGTAAGCCTTTTCTTGGATTTTTAAAATAGTAGTCTCATACAATATTTGTCCCTTTGTGATTGACTTATTTCACTCAGCATAATGCCCTCCAGATTCATCCATGCGGTGAAATATTTCAAGGATTCATCATTGTTCTTTATCATTGCGTAGTATTCCATTGTGTGTATGTACCATAATTTGTTTATCCATTCATCTGTTGATGGGCACTTAGATTGTTTCCATCTTTTTCCTATTGTGAATAATGCTGCAATGAACATGGGTATGCATGTGTCTATTCATGTGACAGCTCTTATTTCTCTAGGATACATTCCTAGGAGTGGGATTCCTGGATCATATGGTATTTCTATTTCCAGCTTTTTAGGGGGCAGTGCGTAAGAGTTCCAGCCTCCCCAAAACTTCTCCAACATTTGTTATTTTCTGTTTTTTTGGTTAGTACCAGTAATGCCGGAGTGAGATGGTATCTCCTTGTAGTTTTGATTTGCATTTCTCTAATGGCTAATGCTCTCTTTGAGCATTTCCTCATGTGTTTGTTAACCACCAGAATGTCTTCTTTGGCAAAGTATCTGTTCATATCCTTTGCCCATTTTTAATTGTATTATTTGTCTTTTTGTTGTTGTGGTGTTGAAGTATTCCATAGATTTTAGAGATTAGACCCTTGTTGGATATGTTGTAGCCAAAAAAATTTTCCCAGTCTGTAGGTTCTTACTCTTTTGGTGAAGTCTTTTGATGAGCATAAGTGTTTAATTTTTAGGAGCTCCCAGTTATCTACTTTATCTTCTGGTGTTGGTGCATCTTTAGTTATGGTTTTTATTGTATTTATGCCATATATTAGGGCCCCTACCATTGTCCCTATTTTTTCTTCCATGACCTTTATCGTTTTAGGTTTTATATTTAGGTATTTGATCCATTTTTCAGTTAGTTTTTGTGTATGGTGTGAGGTAAGGATTCTGTTTCATTTTTTAGACAGACTTATAAAACAAACAATAACACACGTGAGGAACATGCTTCTTAGTTCAATCAAGTATAGTGACCAAATGGGCAACACCTGCCCAGAAGGAAAGCAAGAAGGGAGGAAGGGACAGGAAAACTGGACAAACTCACAAGATCCTCAACAACCCATCACCCATGAATTGTGGGAGACCCAACCCAATGGCAAGTCCTTCATAATACTTCTGACCTCCATTCTGGGTTCAACTGGTGCTCCTCATGCAAATCTGTGCCTCAGTACACCATGTGTCTGCTTCTTGGCTTTCTCTTTGGCTACATCCAGGCCCTGGTGCTGCTTCTTTCTCTTTCTGTCATCTCTTTCCCCATGGAGTCCTACAATGCACTTCCCTCACACAGTGAATTAGTACAAAATCTGCTATCTCAATGTATTTCTCCAACCTTCCCTCGGTGTCTTTATTTCACTCATCACTCTTTTATTCATTAATTCAACCTTATTAAGAGCCTACCTTCTAACAAGTGTCTTTCCAAATTGCCTAAAGTGTCTGTTCTTCTCTGGAAAATGTATTTAATGACCTTTTGATTGCAGTTTCATCTCCAGGTCATCTTTGAGGTTCCAATTACCCATCCCTAACACCCTCTGTTATCATTATCGCTTCCTAAATTTAAGTAGTCTTTGAAAACCCATTTCTTCCAAAGAACTTAATGAAAACAGTAAAAAACTCCCCAACCCACTCTCACCTAAGTGAATTTGAAATTTCATAACCTTATTCACTATCTTTGCTCTTTCATAACAATGCCAATAACCCACTTTTTAAAACATTTATTTGACTGTATACACAGTTGACTTGACATTATTTTGTCTCTCACATCAGTGGTCTGCTCTATATTTTAAGATTTTAAGAAGACATAAATCATTGCTTTATTTTATGTGGTGTCACATTCAGACAGCTGTCATTAATTATTTTTATCTTAAAGATGAAATAAATAAGTCAAGAGTGTGTTGATGGAGCTGGGGCCAAGATGGCAGAGTAGTCAGACACTTCTGGAGGTCCCTCTTACAACAAAGGCCTGAAAAAACAAGTGAATCAATTATATTTAACAATCTAGGAGCCCTGAACATCGAAGGAAAAGTTGAGGAATCAGACTGAGTGGCAGGGGAGGGAGAGACAGTTCAGAAGCAGGAAGGAGTTGCTGGACCTGATCTGGCAGGAGCCAGCACCCTGTGGGCCAGATTTGCTGGTGTGAGCAGTGAGGTGGGCAGTGGCATTTGGGACACATTTTCCACATCGGGAGAGACCTAGTGACAGAAAGTCTGCTCAGGCCTCCAGAGCCAGTGAAAAGTGATGCTCAATCAGCAAAAGATAAGTACATGCATTTAACCTACAGCATGGATAAAAACATCCTATTTGGGAGGAAACTCTCTCCCATTTACCTGCTCCCTCCCCACTCTGCACCAGGTCCTGGGATGGCTTCTTCAATAGTCATGTCCTCTGGGCCAGAAGTAGGACATGTCATGTGCCCTGAGCCATTCTCCCTGCTTTGGAGAGGGAACAAATTAACAAACAGGGAAAAATAATCTGCCATCTCCCCTAAGCCAGAAACTCAAGGCAGGCACAGTTCCTTTGCCTAGCCACAGGCATAAGGGGTTCATGGACTTTGAATGCTTTTCACTCCTGCGTAGACCTGTGTGGACCCATTTCAACAGCATAGGCCCTCATTAGCACAGTACAACAGGGTATATACCTGAACCCTAACTTCACTGTATCAGCTATATGGTGGAGTCTCAAGTTCGTGACATTTGATACCACTCTGACTATTAAGCAGGGTCCTCACCTACCCACATCAGGGACCTGAGGACTGGTGGCTCTACCCACACCACCTAGCCACCTGTGACAGGGGTTCAATAAAAAGTGGTACCTCCTAGTCCTTACAGCCAACAGCATTTGGTGTTCATAGTCCAGTTGCAAAACCCACCCACCTACGAGCTCCAGGGAACAGGGACACACTTTCTTCCTAGACATTCAGGGGCAGCCATCAGCCCCCTGCCATGCCCAGTGCATGAACCCCTACTGCAGCCAGATACCTGTGCCTACTCCAATCACCCCTGCCCATCTAGGACTGTAGGTGACAGCCTGAACCACACACTTGCTGACCAACTATCTGGACACCTGAGCTGAACCCATACAAGAAAAGTAAATGGACTCCTGGGCTCACATACCTAATAACAGATCTAACCACCTTGTAACAGGATATTAGAGCTTCAAGGATGTCAATAATCAAACTAGCTCACACGAAGAGCCTATTTGGGCATATCAAAACAAACAAACAAAAAACCAAGAATCTAGGTCACAGTAAGCAAACATAAAATAAATAAATATAATAACTTATTGATGACTCAGAGACAACAGTCAATATTAAATCACACAAACAGGTAGACCATGATCGCTTTGGCAAGCTCCCAAAACAAAGAATCAAGGAATTTTCTGGAGAAAGAGAACTTGGAATTACTGGAGATAAAATACAAAAGATTAATATACAGAACTCTTCAAGATATCAGGAAGAAGATCAGGCAAAATACAGAACAAGCCAAGAAACACCCAGACAAAGCAATAGAGGAACTTAAGGAGATTATAGAAGAGCACAATGACAAATTTAACAGGCTGCAAGAATCCATAGAGAGACAGCAAACAGAAATCCAGAAGATTAACAATAAAATTTCAGGATTAGACAACTCAATAGGAAGTCATAGGAGTAGAATTTAGGCAATGGAAGTCAGAATTAGTGAGATTGAAGATAAGACATTTGACACTAACTTATTTGAGGAAAAATCAGATAAAAGAATTTCAAAAAATGAAGAAACCTTAAGAATCATGTAGGACTTTATCAAGAGGAATAACCTATGAGTGATTGGAGTACCAGAACAGGGGGAATAACAGAAAATACAGAGAGAATTGTTGAAGATTTGTTGGCAGAAAACTTCCCTGATATCATGAAAGATGACAAGATATCTACCCAAGATGCTCATCGAACCCCACACAAGGTAGATCCCAAAAGAAAGTCACCAAGACGTATTATAATCAAACTTGCGACAATGAAAGATAAAGAGAGAATTTTAAGAGCAGCTAGGGATAAACGAAAAGTCATCTAGGAGAGTCAATAAGAATAAGCTCAGACTACTCAGCAGAAACAATGCAGGAAAGAAGGCAATGGGATGACATATATAAAGCTTTGAAGGAAAAAAACTGCCAGCCAAGAATTATATATCCAGCAAAACTGTCTCTCAAATATGATGGCGAAATTAGGGCATTTCCAGATAAACAGAAGTTTAGGGAATTTGCAAAAACCAAACCAAAATTACAAGAAATACTAAAGGGAGCCCTCTGGTCAAAAAATCAATAACATCAGATAACAAGCCAAGACTAGAATACAGAACACAGCAACCAGATATCAACCAAGATAGAGAAGTCACAAAAATAAATCAAAGCTAAAAGGCTGAAAATAGGGAAATGGAGATGTCACTATATAAAAGATGACTACATTAAAACAAGAAAGAGGGACTACAAAATGTAGTTGTAGATCTTCCATATGGAGAGGAAGTCAAGGTGATATAAAGAAATAAAAGATTGGTTTAAACTTAGAAAAATAGGGGTAAATATTAAGGTCACCACAAAGGAAACTGACAATTGTACACATCAAAATAAAAAACAAGAAAAATATAAGGACTCAGCAAATACAAAATCAACACAATGAAAAAGATGAAAAGAAAATACATAAAGAAAAACAACTCAGCACAGAAAATTAAGTGGAACAAAGAAACTGTCAACAACACACAAAAAAAGACATCAAAATGACATCACTAAACTCATATCTATCAATACTTACGTTGAACGTAAATGGAATAAATGCACCAATAAAGAAACAGAGAGTGGCAGAATGGAGAAAAAAACATGATCTGTCTGTATGCTGTCTACAAGAGACACACCTTAAAGACACAAACAAACTAAAACTCAAAGGATGGAAAATATATATATCAAGCAAACAACACTCAAAAAAGAGCAGGAGTGCCAATATTAATCTCTGACAAAATAGACTTTAAAGTAAAATCTACCACAGACGATAAGGAAGGACACTATATAATGATTAAAGGGTCAATACACCAGAAGGGCATAACCATAATAAATATTTACACACCCAATGACAGGGCTCCAAATACATAAAACAAACTCTAACAGCATTGAAAAGAGAGAGAGACTCTGCCAAAATAATAGAGGGAAACTTCAACCACCACTTTGGTGAAGGAAAGAACATCCAGAAAGAAGCTCAAAAAGACAAGGAAGAGCTAAATGTCACAATCAATAAACTTGGCCTCTTGGACATATACAGAACACTCCACCCAACAGCAGCCAAGTATACTTTCTTTTCCAATGCACATGCAACATCCTCCAGAATAGACCACATATTAGGACACAAAGCAAGCCTTAACAGAAATTCAAAGCATTGAAATATTACAAAGCACCTTTTCTGACCATAAAGCCATAAAAGTGGACATCATTAACAGAAAAATCAAGGAAAAAAATCAAACACATGGAAACTAAACAACACCTTGCTCAAAAACTACTGGGTTATAGAAGAAATTAAGGAGAGAATAAAGAAATTCACAGAATCAAATCAGAATGAAAACACATCCTACCAGAACCTTTGGGACACAGCAAAAGCAGTGTTCAGAGGTCAATTTATAGCAATACATGCACATATCTAAAAAGAAAAAAGGGCCACAATCAAAATGTTAACCCTACAACTCAAACAAATAGAAAGAGAGCAGCAAAAGAAGCCCTCAGGCACCAAAAGAAAATAAATAATAAAAATTAGATCAGAATTAAATGAAACAGAAAATAGAAAAACAATCGAAAGAGTTAATAAGACCAAAAGCTGGTTCTTTGAAAAGATCAACAAAATAGATAAATCATTGCCGAAACTGACAAAAGAAAAACTTGAGAGGAAGCAAATAACCCAAATAAGAAATGAAATGTGTGATATCACAACAGACGCAACTGAAATTAAAAGAATAGCAACAGAATCCTATGAAAAATTGTACTTTAACAAATTTGAAAACCTAGAGGAAATGGACAAATTTCTAGAAACACACTGCTTACCTAAACTAACACAAACAGAGGTAGAACAACTAAATACACCCATAACAAAAGAAGAGATTGAAAAGGTAATTTAAACACTCCCAACAACAACAAAAATGTCCCGGCCCAGACGGTTTCACTGGAGAATTCTACCAAACTTTCAGAGAAGAGTTAACACCACTACTACTAAAGGTACTTCAGAGCATAGAAAAGGATGGAATACTACCAAACTCATTCTATGAATCCACTATAACCCTGATACCAAAACCAGGTAAAGACATCACAAAAAAAGAAAACTACAGACCAATATCCCTCATGAAAGTAGACACAAAAATCCTCAACAAAATTCTAGTCAATAGAATTCAATGATACATTAAAAAAAAAAAAAAATTTCACCATGATCAAGTGGGATTTATACCAGGTATGCAGGGATGGTTCAAAATTAGAAAAATAATCAATGTAAACCGTCACATAAATAAAACAAAA
>NW_004444138.1:2377657-2409310 GCF_000243295.1 Trichechus manatus latirostris | reverse complement strand
CTACAAGATACTGCAAAACCTCAACAACAAAAAGACAAATAACCCAGCTGAAAAATGGGCAAAGGATATGAACAGGCACTTCACCAAAGAAGACATTCAGGTTGCTACCAGATACATGAGGAAATGCTCATGATCATTAGCCATTAGAGAAATGCAAATTAAAAGTACAATGAGATACCATCTCATCCCAACAAGGCTATCATTAATTCAAAAAACTCAAAATAATAAATGTTGGAGAGGTTGTGGAGAGACTGGAACACTGATGCACTGCTGGTGGGAATGTAAAATGGTACAACCACTTTGGAAATCTATTTGGCACTTCCTTAAAAGGCTAGAAATAGAAGTACATATGATCCAGCAATCCTACTGCTTGGACTGTATCCTAGAGAAATAAGAGCCATCACATGAATAGATATATGCACACCCATGTTCATTGCAGCACTGTTCACAATAGCAAAGAGATGGAAACAACCTAGGTTCCCATCAACAGACGAATGCATAAACAAATTATGGTATATGCACACAATGGAATGCTATGCAATGATGAAGAACAATGATGAATCTGTGAAACACCTCATAACATGGGTGAATCTGGAAGGCATTATGCTGAGTGAAATTAGTCAGTTGCAAAAGGGACAAATATTATATGAGACCACTATTATAAGAACTCAAGAAGTGGTTTACACACAGAAAAAAATATTCTTTGGTGGTTACGAGGGTGGGGAGGGAGGGAGAGGGATATCCACTAACTAGATAGTAGATAAGAATTATCTTAGGTGAAAGGAAGGACAACACACAATACAGGAGAAGTCAACACAACTGGACTAAACCAAAAGCTAAGAAGTTTCTTGAATACAACCAAACACTTTGAGGTACGGAGTAGCAGGGGCGGGGATATAGGGACCATGGTTGCAGGCACATCTAGGACAATTAGTATAACAAAGTTTATTGAGAAAATGTTCTGCATCCTACTTTGGTGAGTGGCATCTGGAGTCTTAAAAGCTTGCAAGTGGCCATCTAAGATGCATCAATTGGTCCCAACCCACCTGGAGCAAAGGAGAATGAAGAACACCAAAGATACAAGCAAAATATTAGCCCAAGAGACAGAAAGGGCCACATAAACCAGAGACTTCATCAGCCTGAGACCAGAAGAACTAGATTGTGCCAGCTACCACCAATGACCACCATGACAGGGAACACAACAGAGAGTCCCTGATGGAGCAGGAGAAAAGCAGGGTGCAGAACTCAAATTGTAATAAAATGACCAGACTTCATGGTCTGACTGAGACTGGATGGACCGTGGAAGACAGGGCCCCTGGACTCTCCGTTAGCCCAGAACTGAAACCATTCCCGAAGCCAACTCTTCAGACAAAGATTAGACTGGACTATGGGACATAAAATGGTACTTGTGAAGAGAGTGCTTCTTAGTTCAAGTAGGCACATGAGAGTAAGTGATCAGCTCCTGTCCAGAAGTGAGATGAGAAGGCAAAAAGGGACAGAAGCTGGTTGAATGGACATGGGAAACCCAGAGTGGAAAGGAGGAGTATGCTGTCCCATTATAGGGACAGCAGCTAGGGTCACATCGCAATGTGTGTATAAATTTTTGTATGAGAAGCTGACTCAAACTTTAAACTTTCACTTAAAGCACAATTAAAAAAAAAAAGAGTATGCTGGTACGGTCTTAAAATATGACCAACTGTGGTCAACATTCTCTTACCACAATTTTCCTTTCATTGGTCTTTGAAGCTTAGCGGTATATATTTTCCAAAGAACATGTTAGAACTTTGCATTTTGCAGGTTCTTATCACCTCTGACTGCACTTACCCTGAAAAGGTAAATAAATGTAAAGCATGGCACGCACATTAATTTTTAAGCCTAGTTACCCCTGTCAGCCTGTAAGAGAATAACCATTTGCATATCAGTGACAACAGAAGAATGCTCCTCAATACGCTTTGGCTTCTTCACTAATTTGTTTCTTTATAATTATCATAATCAAAGAGCAGCTGCAAGAATACTGCACATTTCTCAGCAGTTTGCCAATAAAGCAGAAAGACTTACAGTGTTCATCTCTTGGCACCAGAACTTGTGTTAGTCAACCTGGAGTTTTCAAATCCTCTGCTTCGCCTTTTCCCCTGATATTTGCTTGTTTGATTACAGAGTCAAACAGGAAAATGGAAAAGGAGGTGAACTTCCCTGAAGTAGATGTCTCAGGTGCCCAACTCACATCTCTACCTACTGGCCACAGATGTGGTAAACAGCTCTGGCAAGCTCAAATTCTTCTCACACTTGCAGCATCCCATCTCAGACAACCACCATGGGTTTTTCCCCTTTTTTGTTCTAGGTCTTCTCAGTTGTTGGGAGGGGAGAAGTGGGACGTTAATGTCTGCAATGTAACCTTCAGTTAATGGAGATAGGTGCAGGTGAATAAATGCTGTCACCTCCTGTCCTTCAGGTGGATGTTTCAGGGAGGCATCACTTGCTCTTTTAGAGGGTCCACCTGGCTTGAGTCTTCATTGTCCACAGCAGCAGCCTGCTGTTGGCTTTCTAGATTACACTGAGAACATGTTTTTGTTGTTGTTTGTTGCCATCCAGTTGACTCCCACTCATGACAACCCCAAGTACAACAGGACAAAATGTTGCCCAGCCCTGCACCATCTTCACAATCATTGGCATGCTCTAGTCCAATATGGATTTTGAGCGCCTTCCAACTTGGGGGCTCATCTTCCAGCACTATATCAGACAATATTCTGTTATGATCCGTAATTGCGGGGATTTTATTGGCTGATTTTCAAAAGTAGATCGCCAGGCCCTTCCTTCTAGTTTGTCTTAGTCTGGAAGCTCTGTTGAAACCTGTCCACCATAGGTGACTCTGCTGGCGTTTGAAATACTGGTGGCATAACTTCCAGCTTTATAGCAACACACAAGCCACCACAGTATGACAAACTGACAGGTGGTGGATTGGATAACACATCTACCCTCATACAGGCCTTTCCTCCTTCCCTGTCTCACTCTCCCTCTTCCTTAACTCCTACTTCCTGGAATCAGCCTTCTTTGGGGTATGGAGAGGAGATATAAATTAAAACCTTCCCCTCCATCAATTTTGCTACGGGGTCACATGTCTAGTCAGTAATTGGGTGAGGAGGTGACTGAATGTACGAGCCAAAGTGACTATTTGGTATCATCCGAAGATTTCACTAAGACCACAAAAAGTCCTGATTTGTACATTGGCTACAGTGTAGTCAGTCTTTGAAGAAATATAAGTAGGCAAAATCTGAGAATCAAAGGAGATGTTTCTCTTTTGCAGATATTATTAGACCATGTGATAACTCAAATACAAGTTCTCAGGGATAGAAACAGGGGCAGAGTATCCAATAAGCAGGGTAAGCATGGTGCTTACCTTCCTTACCATTTCATCTGTAGTGAACAATTTCCTTGATGTGGTGAAACCTACGTGAAATTGTTCACTACAGATTAGTAAGTAAGCACAAGTAAGGCCGTGCTTACCTTGCTTACTGGGTCATCTGCCCTGGTCAGAGATTATAAGTTTAAAAAGAAGCTTTGATTCTGAAGGAAAGTGTTGTGGGGCCGGGAGAGAGAAAGATGCCAGCCATACCTAGAAGCAGCATCTTTGATGTAGTGAAAAAATGTAAAATTGTTCACTACAGATGATCTGGTAAGTAAAGTAAGCACTGTGCTTACTTTGCCTATTGGATAATCCACCCCTGGGTAGAAACATAAGCAACAGACAACCTTAACACCCTTTCAAGACCCAATAATTTTCTGCTTTTCTTTTTTTTTTTTTGATACCATGTGTCTTAGTCATCTAGTGCTCCTATGACAGAAATACCACAAGTGGATGTCTTTAATGAACAGAAGTTTATTCTCTCACAGTCTAGTAGGCTAGAAGTCCAAATTCAGGACTTCAGTTCCAGGGGAAGTCTTTCTCTGTTGACTCTGGAGGAAGGTTCTTCTCATCAATCTTCCCCTGGGCTAGGAGCTTCTCTGCGCAGGAACCCCAGGTCCAAAGGATGAGCTCAGCTCCCAGTGCTGCTTTCTTGGTGGTATGAGGTCCCCTGCATCTCCGCTCATTTCTCTCTTTTATATCTCAAGAGAGATTGGCTCAAGACACAATCCAATCTTGTAGATTGAGTCCTGCCTCATTAACATTACTGCCGCCTATCCCATCTCATTAACGTCATAGAGGTAGGATTTACAACACAGGAAAATCACACCAGATGACAAAATGGTGGACAATCACACGATACTGGGAATCATGGCCTAGCCAAATTGATACACATATTTTTGGGGGACACAGTTCAATCCATGACACCATGTGTTTTCATTATAGGAAGCATGCGGAGTCATGGACTGTGTTTAAATTTTTGGTTGGTAATATGGATTTTGAGAAATATTATGTGGGAATACATTGTTGCCACAAATCTCTGGGGTTCTCGCATGCCATGACTGGTGAGTACCCTTCTGTTCCACTGGTCATGGGTTGCAGGTTGTATTGTGGGGCACCTACCATTGGGGAACATTGAGCACCTCTGGTTTTCCAAATATGACACAAAAAAGCAAAACCAAACCCACCAGATCTTCCTAACTATCACACAGGAAACCACAAATATCCTTACAAGGCTTATCTAGCTGTACAAAAGCCAAAAGAGACCATTTATACCCAATCACACTTCCTAGATACACTACCTTACATTTAGGCTTGATACCCCAGCTATTTTGCTACAATGAACATTTCTTTCATCTTTCACCATTATGCAAGTCCCCACTGGAGGGCACCAAATTCTTTCATTGGGAAAAGTAAGGTCCCAAGAAACCTGAGAGCTGGAAAAAGTGAGTGGGCAACAGTTATCTCACAAATCCTTAAAGAGTTAAAACAATACTTTGACACTACCAATAACTTAAAAATTCTATGAAGATAGTACCTTATTCTTTATGTCCTAAGGAATCTTTGAAGGTCAATAAATGTTTAATAACTGAATTTTAAGCTTCTACTGAAGATAGCAAAAAAAAAAAATGGTTCTGAAGTAAGTTTGTCCCTCGATAAGCATGATATGTTGTTTGTAGTCTCAGAGAGGTCATATCCTGGAGTGAATCAAGCATTTATCTTTAAAGTCAAATTGTCCAACTACAGTAAATCTTTCCTCAGCTATTCATTTTCAATTTTTATATAAATACCCACAGTATTTGCTGACTCATATGACAGAAAAACGTTTTATTGAAGTTTTCCTCTCTATTTTTTAAAAGAACACAAACCATAGCAACAAGTATTGAAATAACAGTCCTTGTGTATTAAGATGTATATTAATACAATTTGTAAAAATAGCTATGTTAAAATATTTATAGGGTTTAGGCATGAATTTCTATAACTCTAAGGAGTCCTGGTGGTGCACTGGTTAAGAGCTTGACTGCTAACCAAAAGGTTGGCCACCAGCTTCTCCTTGGAAACCCTATGGGGCAGTTCTACTTTGTCCTATAGGGTGGCTATGAGTCAGAATCAACTCAACAGCAGCAGGTTTAGTTTGGTTATTTGCAGGTTTTGATCATTTTTATTTTGTGTATGTTTCCTGGTACATGAAAGGAATGATCTAAAAAGAGAGAGAGAGAGATGTCAGAATTAAAGGAACTATTTCGTTATTGATAGGCTAATTTACAACTTTGAATTATTGGATATCAATACTAGTATCTGACACAGAACTTCATAAATTACTCAAATGAAGGAGTGCATTTGACTATCTTAGGTTTACAGATGACAGCAAAGTCAATTCGAAAGAGGTAGACAGAGGAAGTAAACAGCCAGAAAAGAGGCAGATGATTTTTAATATGGGAAATGGCAGACTGATGCATTAGTAGATATGTAATGCATGTGTATAAGAAGGGTCACATCCTTTGAGTCAATAATGTCTCTATTTAGGAACTATCCAAAGGGAATATTCTAAATTATGGAAAAATATGTACAAAAATATTTTTCCTTGCAGCAAAAGAAAATTGGAACTAGTCTAAAATGTGTAACAGTAGGAAAGGACATTAAAAAAATGATAAGTTCACGCAAAGAAATAGTATGTAGCTATTAAAAATGGCAGCTATTAAGACAATGCAGCAATAGAAAAAATACTTATAATGATATGTGATTTTCTTAAAAGAAAATAACATATTTCCAGTATCAGATATGTAAAAAATATGTTTAGAAGAAAAGGCTGGAGGGAAATAAGTCAAGATGCTAGTTGTGTTAGAATTACCATTATGATATTGGATTCTGGTTTTGGAGGGCCCCATTTTATTTTTTATGTCTATTCTAATCTGTTTGTAAGGAGACTATAGTATATTTTATAATTAAAAAAAATTTTATAACTCAAAGCAAATAGGCAGGAGCTTTATCTAACAGTTACGCAGTTACCCATTGTCTTAGTCATCTAGTGCTGCTATAACAGAAATACCACAAGTGGATGGTTTTAGCGAAGAGAAGTTTATTTCCTCACGGTCAAAGTAGGCTAAAAGTCCAAATTCAGGGCGTCAGCTCCAGGGGAAGGCTTTTTCTCTCTGTTGGCCTTCTTCTCTTCAGTGTTCCCCCGGACTAGGAGATTCTGTGGGCAGGGACCCCAGTCCAAAGGATGCGCTCTGCTCCCAGAACTGCTTTCTTGATGGTATGAGGTTCCCCTGTCTCTCTGCTCACTTCTGTCTTTTATATCTCAAGAGATTGCCTCAGGACACTCAGTCCTGTAGATTGAGTCCTGCCTTACTAACAAAACTGCCACCCATCCTCCCTCATTAACATCATAGAGGCAGGATTTACAACACAGGAAAATCACACAGTACCAGGAATCATGGCCCAGTCAAATTGACACACATATTTTCTGGAGGACGTAATTCAATCCATGACACTCATGTTGTTGAAATGAAATGTCTATGAGAGGAAACCTTTTATTACCTACCTCTAGGCCTGAAGGAGTCCCCTGGGTGGTGCAAATGATAAATGCACTCAGCTGCTAACTGAAAAGGTTGGAGGTTGGAGTCCACCAGGATGCACCTCAGAAGAGAAGTCTGGTGATCTACTTCCAAAACATCACCATTGAAAACCCTACGGAGCACTGTTCTACTCTGACACATATAGAGTCGCCGTGAGTTGGAACCAGCTCAATGGCAACTGGGTTTTTGTTTGTTTTGTTTTGAAGTCTTGAAGTCTTGGTGATAGAATTGATGCTAGAGATCTCAAGATAGAATTTTGCAAGACCAACAATTTCTTCACTGTGAATACCTTTTTTCAACAACATAAACGGCAACTATACACGCAGATCTCACCAAGTGGAAAACACAGTTATCAAAGTAACGACATCTGTGGAAAGAGACAATGGAGAAGCTCAATTTCATCAGTCAGAACCAGGCCAGCGGCCTACTGCAGAACAAACCATCAAATTTAAGTTCAAGTTGAAGCTGAAGAAGTTAAAACAAGTCTTCCTGAGGCAAAATAGGACCTTGAGTATATCCCACCTGAATTTGGAGACCATCTCAAGAATAGATTGATGCATTGAACACAAATGACCAAAGACTAGATGAGTTGTGGAATGACATCATACAAGAAGAAAGCAAAATGTCATTAAAAAGACAGGAAAGAAAGAAAAGACCAAAATGGATATCAGAAGAGACTCTGAAACTTCCTCTTGAATGTAGAGCAGATAAAGCAAATGAAATGATGAAGAAAAAGAGTTGAACAAAGGGAGGCTCCAGAAGACAAAGTAAAGTATTATAATGAAATTCAAAGACCTGGAGTTAGAAAACCAAAGGGGAAGAACATACTTGGTATTTCTAAAACTGAAAGAACTGAAGAAAAAATTCAAGCCTCAAATTTTGAAGGATTCTATGGGTAAAATATTGAACGATGCAGGAAGCATCAAAAGAAGATGGAAGGAATACACGGAGTCACTGTACCAAGAAGAACTGGTCGACATTCAACCACTTCAGAAGGGAGCATATGATCAAGAACCACTGATACTGAAGGAAGAAGTCCAAGCTGCACTGAAGGCATTGGCAAAAAACAAGGCTCCAGGAATTGACGGAATGCCAATTGAGATGTTTCAACAAATGGATGCAGCGCTGGAAGTGCTCATCTGTCTATGTCAAGAAATTTGGAAGACAGCTATCTGGCCAACTGACTGGAAGAGCTCCATATTTGTGCCTATTCCAAAGAAAGTGATCCAACAGAATGCGGAAATTATCGACAAATATCATTAACATAGCACACAAGTAAAATTTTGTTGAAGATCATTCAAAAGCGGTTGCAGAGTACATCGACTGGGAACTGCCAAAAATTCAAGCCGGATTCAAAAGAGGACATGGAACAAGAGATGTCATTGCTGATGTCAGATAGATCTTGGCTGAAAGCAGAGAATACCAGAGAAATGTTAACCTATGTTTTATTAACTATGCAAAGGTATTAGACAGCGTGGATCATAACAAATTATGAATAACATTGTGAAGAATGGGAATTAACACTGAATTGTTCTCATGAGGAACCTATAATAGACCAAGAAAGAGTCATTCGAACAGAACAAAGGGATACTGCGTGATTTAAAGTTAAGAAAGGTGTGCATCAGGGTTGTATCATTTCGCCATACCTATTCAATCTGCGTGCTGAACAAATAATCTGAGAAGCTGGACTATAAGAAGAAGAACAGGGCATTGGGATTGGAGGAAGACTCTTTAACAACCTGAGATATGCAGATGACACAATCTTACTTGCTGAAAGTGAAGTGGACTTGAAGCACTTACTGATGAAGATCAAAGACCACAGCCTTCAGTATGGATTTCACCTCGACATAAAGAAAACAAAAATCCTCACAACTGGACCAATAAGCAACATCATGATAAATGAAGAAAAGATTGAAGTCGTCAAAGATTTCGTTTTACTTGGATCCACAGTCATCTCCCACGGAAGGAGCAGTCAAGAAATCAAATGACATATTGCATTGGGCAAATCTGCTGCAAAAGACCTCTTTAAAGAGTTGAAAAACAAAGCTGTCACTTTGAGGACCAAGGTGCACCTGACCCAATTCACGATATTTTCAATCTCCTCATATGCATGCGAAAGCTGGACCATGACTAAAGAAGACTGAAGAAGAATTGATGCCTTTGAATTACGGTGTGGGCGAAGAATGTTGACTATACTATGGACTGCCAAAAGAACGAACAAGTCTGTCTTGGTATAGTCATATACCCAGCAACTGGCATTGAGGAAAAGGAACTACTCAGTAGCATTACATGTACCCTCTCACATGTGTCCTCTCTGAAAAAAATGATGGAGATGACATGCTTAAATTGTGCCAGTCCTACCAAAAAAAAAAAATTCTTGAAGCAAAGAGTGTTGGATGATTTCCCCTTCCCTTTCTGAACATGATACCAACGAGAGCAGGAACTGAAAATATATGGCCTCTGTTCCTTCTCCCTCCACTCACCCCAGCGGCAGACATTGACCACCAATCGCAAGTTCGTTATTCTATGGCACACATGTGCATAATGCACCCTGTGTGAGTGAGTGTGGATTCACCATGGCATGGTGCACATGTGTGTAATGCACACCGTGAGTGGATGTGGATTCCCCTTGTGTCTGGTTCTCCGAGACTTTCTCTGCCCTCGTGCTAGTTCATACCAGACCTTTGACAGTTGTTAGAATTTTAGCCGACATCTCTGAAACACTTTGATGGCAGAGGGGACTCCCTCCTGCCTTGTGCTACAGATGATCCGATGCTTCTGTCTAGCCATCTCTCAGGTGGCTGAAAGCCACTCTTTCTCCTTAGATTTCAAGCTACTTGATTGTCCTGTGACCTCAGCTCTCCGACTCTCTGATGGGTTCAGGAATAGCGATGATTTTGTAGTTTACTTTGCGTTTTCTCGTTGATAAAGTGGGAGTGTCATTCTTTCCGGCTTTCTATATCCTAGGTCAGGAGCCCAGGTGGCACAGCGGTTAAGTGCTCAGCTGCTAACCCAAAGGTCGGCAGTTTGAACCCACCCAGCATCTCCATAGGAGTAAAGATCTGAGGATCTGCCCCTGTAAAAATCACAGCCTTGGAAACGCTATGGTGCGGTTCTATTCTGTCCTATAGGGTCCCTACGAGTCAGAATGGATTCAACAGCACATAACAGCAACATATCATAGCCAGAGTGGAACTCATATCCAATTTTAAATGACAAGTTTTTCTGCATGTAAATGCTTAATTCAGCACCTGCAAAAAATATATTTGGAAAGCAAGACAGTGTCAAGCCCAACACTATAATTACCATGGAGCACAATGTTATTGATGCTTCTCCCTTGCTCTAGAACTTTTCAAATATGTAAACATCCAGTTAAGAGGAACAGCAGATGGAAAAAAAAATTAATACTTGATCCTGCTAATTTTGACTTTCCTTTCCTTTCCCTTTGCCAAATCTCCTTTGGGAGTTCAAATGTCACATTGTGGAATGGAGAAGATGCAGAGATGTTTCTAAAGTTAAAAGGACATTTGTGATCCAATAGTCTGAGGTTCTAACCCTTTCAAATGCAGCACCACTTTGAACAACAATTATCTGATATGCTTTCTGACTATTCTGAAATTAAATTCATGGATAGTGTAACTTGCCTAAATCCTTAAATTTCAAGGAAAAACCTTCAATATAATGCCCTGCATGTGACATAAAGGAGACATAAAAGGAAGTCGTTTGTAGTATCTTGTTGTTGTTATTATTAGCTACTGTCAAGCCAGCCCCCAACTCCTGGTGACCCACGCACAACAGAACAAAATGCTACCTGGTCCTGCACATCCACAGGATGGGTTGAGGATCTGACCGTTTGTGATCCATAGGGTTTTCATTGGCTTATTTTCAAAAGTAGATCATCTGACCCTTCTTCCCAGTCCATGTTAATCTGGAAGATCCACTGAAACCTGTTCAGCATCACAGCAACGCAAAAGCCTCTGCTGACAGATGGGTAATGGCTGCTCATGAGGTGCATTGCCCAGGAATCAAACCCAGGTCTCCTGCACGGAAGGTGATAACGCTACCACTGAACCACCATTGCCCCCGTGTTTGTAATACAGCAACATATATTTCAATGTATGATGCCCAATACGACCACACCAGAATACATATGAAGCAGTGGAAAGTCTGCCATCTATATTTAGAATCACCAGGAATGCATCAGCTATAAATCCAGATAGACCCATGCATGTTGTATTGGCGACTCAAATATTACAAATGGCACTGCTAATGGTTTCCAAATCTGTAACCAACTCCTTCATCTTCCCATGATGTTCAAGGCAGCTGCATCCATGGAAAATCCGTACATGTCATATGCTACAAGCATGACAAACACATTCTATGTTTATAGTTACAGTGAAAAAATAGACTCAGATCAATAGGTTTATCATTTATATAAGTGATGGGACAATTGAAAGTTTTGCAGACTTTTCCCACGTATTGCCACACATCCAAGAACAAACCCCTAGCTAAAAGCCACTAGTACCTGTCAGTCATTAAGAAGCCAGGTGCTCACACACATAGGAGAAGAGTCACACCTTTGATCCTTGAGGATATTGCTCAGCCGAATCAGGCAACATACTCAAGGTCACACAGCAAATGGGTAGCAAGTTCAATTTCTCCTGTCCAACATCTTTCCTCTGCATCACACTTTTGAAGACTCCAAAAAGGGAAAATTCAACTTTAACATGATCTCCTGACACACACAAAAGTGCATAGTGATTACCTTAAAGGTGTATCTTTCAGCCACAGGTGGGTGCATACATCGTCTTGGCTTGAGACGCTGCATCGCCAGGTGAGCCTACGAGCAGAAGGTGCCACTAATGTGCATTCATCAATGGGTCTTTGACAGCCTAGAGACCCTGTAAACAATGTGAATGGCTGCCTAACAGCAAAATCGATTTTCCTGTGGCCTCTCTGCTTTTGGAATAATCATTCATTCTACAAGTACGCACTGACTACGCAGGATGTGCCTGCCTGATCTAAGTAGCGCCAGGACCACAGGGTGGAACACAGCAGACATGGAACCTGCCAACCTGTGTCATGAAGTTTAGGGGGAAAACAGGCATGGAAGAGATAATTGTATAAGCAAGTATGGCATAAGTTATCAGGGTAATGAAGGAGAAGTCCAAGGTGACATTTTAATATAGCAGAGGCACTAACCCAGCAAATTTGTTCTGTAAAGGGTCAAATAGTAAACATTTTTGGCTTTCTGGGTCATAAAGTCTTTGCCACTACTACTCAGCCCTGCCCTTCTCACTTGAAAGCGGCCACAGACAGTATGTAAATAAACAGAGTGGCTGCATCCCGATAAAGCCTTACTTGCAGACACAGAAATATGAATTTCACATAATTTTCACGTCGTGAAATAGTATTCTTTTGATTTTTTTTCCAACCACTTAAAAATGTAAAAAATCATTATTTGCTTGCAGGCCGTACAAAAATAGGCAGCAGGCTAGATTTGTACCTTGGGTTATAGGTTGTTGGCTTCTGTAGAACACATGCAAGAGATATCTCTTCCTTCTCTTGCTCTTTGCGCACGTATATGTATATTCACACACTCACTCACGCAAACTCATCCAGAAGCATACATAAACATACAGACCTATACACACACCTATATGCTTACACTAAACATACAGGAACACAGAACACATGAGAAACACGTACAAACACACACATATACACGCAGACATACACACAGAAGTGAAACACACAAGCACACACAAATATACTCATACACAGTCATATGCACACACAAACACATGTACACACAGCACACTCAGGCATGCATGCACAGCTGGAAGGACAGAAAAGGGTCAGATGCATTGTTCCATCACCTTCAGATGATCACCTTTCACTCAGTCCAGTCCAACTAACACTTTCAGAGGGAAAAAAAATAGGTCCTCCTTTGTTTTAGATTTAGACAATAATTTTCTATTATTTGAACCACCTCAGACTTTATTAGCCATGAAATTGAAGTGTAATATCACCAATTGTTCCCAAATTAAGTTACCCTGTGAAATATCATCCATTTTTAAGGCTTCTGAAGAGAAATATAATCGATAGACTCTGTGTTGTGTTTCCCTGGAGTTTACTGGAGTCCTATAGAGTTCTCTGGTTCATCAACCCAATGTTATTAGGAAGAATGTATGCATTCTTCAGTCTGAAGACTTGGGTTGGCAATAGTCCTCACCAATCTTCCCACCAGCCTGGGGTTTCAGAATCTCATGGTGTTTTTCGAAATAACATGGCTCTTCCAAAAAAAAAAAAGAGGAAAGACAACGATGGGGTTGTTCCCAGCTGAGGCCTCAGCCTGCTGCCTCAGATTCTGCATTTTGTCAAGATCAGCACTGAGAGCTTGGCGCGCCTGTGTCAGAAATGCTGGAGAGCGAGGCTCGCTGGAGGCCACATCCCGTGCATGATTTACAGGCTGTGCTAGGTGAGGATTAAATATTTACCATCTGCAGATGAGCATACCTCCCTCCAGTACTGCAGGGCGGAAGTGGTGCTGCACGCACCTGGAAAGGCACAGCCTCAGCCCTGACACAGGTGACACGCAGTGAGGCTCTGAGGACGACCAGAGCAAAAATACCACAAGTGGGAGGTTTTAAAGAATGGAAATTTGTTTTCTCACAGATTTGGAGGCTAGGCATCCGAATTCAGGGCATTAGCAGGGCTATGATCTGTCCACTCTACGGGAAGGTCCTTCCTTATCACTTTCAGTTTCTGTAGACCCGGGAGCTTCTTGACATTCCTTTGCTTCTAGGTGGATGTTCACATCTTCCACTGTGTGTGTCTCTCTGAGTCTGTTCTTCTCTTTTATAAAACACCACTCAGAAGGGATTAGTAGGACCACAATAACATTAAAAAAAAAAAGTTGCCATTGAGTCGATTCCAACTCAGGTGTGTCAGAGTAGAACTGTGCTCCACAGGGTTTTCAATAGCTGATTTTTCAGAAGTAGATTGCCAGGCCTTTCTTCTGAGGCACCTCTGGTGGACTCAAACATCTAACCTTTCAGTTAACAGCAGTCACAGTAATTGTTTACACCATCCAGGGACTCCTCATCAACACAACAAAAGAAAAATCCTGTTTCCAAAGAGTGTCACTTTCATAGGTATAGGGGTTAGGACTTCAACACATCTTTTTGGAAGACACAGTTCAATCCACAGCAAAGGATGAACATCTCTACAAAGGTAAGTGCCAGAAGGGACTTCAGCAGGCAACCATTCATCCAAGCCCTTTGTTCTATTGATGTGGAACCAGTCAGCAAAGAAATCAGCTACTCAAGGTCAATGCAGCCAAATTTCCTTCCTTCAGCTGGTGTCCTCTTGTGATAAATGACTTCATCCTTAAGGAAGGAAAAGTGGAATACTGCTGGTCAAAATGTCTTTCTCTGACTTTAGAACACATTTTCCTCCAACTCCATTCCTTGATTTCTGTTCCCTAAATGTTTCCCAATCCTCCTGGCTGTCCCTCCAGGACCATTTTCCACCTTTTCCATCCACCTAAGTCCTCCCAGGAGGTTGACCTATACAAACCACAGAAATGGGATTCCTGGCCCTGTGGCTTCTGGTTGGGGTTGACCAACAGAGGCATGAGCAGGAGGTCCAGAGGACTGGAGCAGGAGATGGGAGTCTTCTTTATCCTGGAACCCTCCCTGCCACGTTCCCATGGGTTGGCTGTGTCCCTCTACCAAAGGCTCCAGCTCCTGTTGGAAGCCCTGTCCATACATATCTAGCACCGTCACACTGTCCCTGTGTCCTATGGATGGTATTGGTCCCTCAGGTCCACAGGTACTGCCCAAGGCCTGCCAGACCTCTCATCCACAAGACCCACATCATGTTCCACCTTCCCGGGACCCTTTCTTACTTTTCTGCTTCTCACCTATTTCTCTCTCTTAACTCTTCAAGTTTTCATGTGCCCCACAGAGCGGGCTATCTTCCATCCTTACACAAGGATGGTGTCATAAGTACTTAAATGGCAGGAATTGGATACTGGGACAGCATCTCTTATATCCCCTGCAACACCCATCAACATTTTAGGTTAACAAACTCTTAGGAGCTGCCAACACAACTGTTACGGATTTAATTTTGTCCCCCCGCCCCCCACCAAAATACGTGTTGTAAATCCTAACCCCTATACTTGCACATGTAATCCCATTTGGGAATAGAGTTTTCCTTGTTATGTTAATGAGGCCATATCAGTGTAAGGTATGTTTTAAGCCAATCACTTTTAAGACAGAAAAGAGCTGATTAGGCACAGAAGCAAGGAAGCACAAATGGAGAAAGATTAATCATCAAGGAACCGAGAAAGAGAAGCTAAAAGAGATGAGGATGCAGCCTTCCACTAGAACCAGTGCCCTAAACTCATACTTTAGCCCCCTAAACTGGAAGAAAATAAATTTCTGTTTGCTAAAGGAGTCCTGCTGGCACAGGGTTAAGAGCTTGGCTGATAACCAAAAGGTTGTTAGTTCAAACCCACCAGCTGCTCCACCGGAGAAAAGACTTGGTGATCTGCTCCCATAAAGATTACAGCCTAGAAAACCCTATGGGGCAGTTCTGTTCTGTCACATGGGGTCTCTATGAGTCAAACATTGACTTGATGTCACCTATCAGCAACCACAACAAAACCATTCACTTGTAGTATTTCTGTTACAGCAGCACTAAGAAACTGGACACTAACTTCAATACCCTTAACAGTTTTCCAAGGTCAAGGCCACACAGAGCAAAAGAAGTGTTTCTACTGGAGTCTGCAATTATTTTGGGTACATTATGACATGGCCACTTAAGTGCTACTCTAAGTAAACTACAGAAGATCCTTGATTGCACAGAGCAGGTTTGGGATCTGACAGTAACCAAGGTCAAAGACCCCTGGGAAGAAAGGAGAGGTGGGGTTTCGCTGGCTAGGATTTTATGACCCAAGGATTTGGGGGATATTTGTTTAAATAAATGTGGAGGCTCATCAGCCATTAATTAGCAGACAGCATATCTATCTTTCTGAGAAACAACCTTGGTAGCATTTTACTGTGATTGACTCCCCTCACCCCACCCCCTTGAGCCTGCCTCAGCTCTTTGCACTGCAGAAGTGAGAGATGAATTTCCCACATCAGCAAAACACCATTTTTGGTTGAGAACTCCCTTGGGGTTTGCAGGATCCCTAAATAGAAACTGGCCGAGCACACATAACACTGTCAGAAAACACAGACTGCATGTTTGTGCAAAATAGCCCATCCTCAACAGCACAAGGTCATTTCCAAGTAGCTAACTCTACAACAGCACTGTCCAACAGGATTTTCTGTGATGGTGGAAATCTATAATCTGCACTGTCCCCTACAGTAGCCACTAGCCACATGTGTCTATTGAGCAGCTGAAATGTGGCTAACTCACTGAGGAAGTGAATTTTAAATTTTTATTTTAAATAATCTAAATTTAAATAGCATCATGGGGCTTGTGGCTACCATATTGGATAGTGCAACTCTAGGTAGTTCTGTTCAAATAACTTATCTACCTCTTATGAAATAAAAACTGGCTTGGGGACGCCTTTGAGAAGCCTTAATCATAGAATAGAATAAGCTATTGTAAGAGCAACCTACTCATTAGTGACATAGGGGGAAAAATCCTACACTCTGATACGTAAACAAATATTTTGAGAGTGATTGAACAACAAGTACTAAATTGGAGAAATGCCTATGAAAATCATTTGGCACTGTTCTCCATAGTTAAAAATTTAAACTTCAGTTATATTCTATATGCAATCCCCTGACTCCTAAAGTAACCCTAGAAATAAGATTTTTGTAGTAGGCAGATGGCAAATATTCATTATACTTCAATATACTACCCTTCTCCGTATCGACCTGTTTGATGTCAATATTTACTGAAAATCTGCAGTATACTAGGTGCTATAAAGGTTACAGAAGGCATAAAAGACATGGCATTTGTCTTGCTTTAGGATCTGGATTCTATGATGTTTTAAGGAGAGTAAACTATTAAGTGAAAAATATGAAGTTAACTCATTGAATAGTTCTGCCCGAAGGGTCTCTTAAGCCTTCTTGTGTTTCTCTTCTCCTTGTACCTATTCAAAGACGGCGGTAGGGAGTAAAAAAGTTTCTATAATAAACAAAAGTCTCATTTTTTAGTAGTTGGATTGGCAGATTATTTTCATAGGAAGGACACTTAGAAAAGTGATGTGGCAGTATTCAAAGGTTTTAAAAATGTAGCATTTTAGTTCCACTCCCAAG
Organism: Trichechus manatus latirostris; assembly: GCF_000243295.1. Taxonomy (NCBI): domain Eukaryota; kingdom Metazoa; phylum Chordata; class Mammalia; order Sirenia; family Trichechidae; genus Trichechus; species Trichechus manatus. The sequence continues at coordinate 2,392,049 of NW_004444138.1, read as the reverse complement.
AAAAATAGGCAGCCAATTCCCTCCCATTAAAGAGGCAGTCCTAGAAGAGATGACATTTTTTAGGATCTTCTAAGCAGCGGTGGAGTCCCTGGGTGGTGCAAATGGTTAAGCACTTGGCTACTAACCAAAAGGTTGACAGTTCAAATCTACCCAGAGGTGTCTCACAAGGCTTGGCAGTGTGCTTCCAAAAGGTCACAGCCTTGAAAACTCTACAGAGCACAGTTCTACTCTGCAACACAGGAGGTCTCCATGAGTTGGATTTGACTTGTGGCAACTGGTTTGGTTTGGTTTTAAGCAGTGGTGATATTCAAAATATTTGGCAACCAGTATGGCATGGACAATACTCTATCACAAAGGTTATTGTATGGGCACTGGCCAATCAGAATGGACACTGTATTGGCATTGGTCAATCCCAGGAGGTCCCTATCGTGCTAAGAGATAGTCCTTTAGTTAGTTGGTGGCGCATAGAAGGTCCAAAGTAGTGACCGAATGTCAGGTAAGATAATAAAAATATTTAAAGGTAACACCGAAGGTGGGTGAAGCACACAGCCTCACCAAGGTAAACGATGTCACTAAGAAGTACGCACACACAAAAAGGACATTTTTGGTAAATGTTAGGACATATATAATTTTGCATTAATAGCAACAACCAAAAAACGTATGTGTGGTTACATGTGTTTGTTTATATGCATATATGTGTATAGTTATGTATATATGTGTCCATATACACATATATGTATATCTATATGTATATGTATATACGTGTGTTCTTGCATTTTCATATATATAATAAAACACATAGGGGGCATAGTTATGGGTACTTCTTACACCTAACCAAACACCTCATGGGATTGGTTTCCTGGGTTTGAAGACTTAGGACAATAGTCTTGTGGGACAGCTGAGTCAATTGGCATAATATAGTTCATAAAGCTTATGTCCTACATCCTAATTTGGTGAATAGTGTCTGGGGTCTTAAAAGCTTGAGAGTGGCCATCTAAGATACAACTATAAAGTCTCTTCTTGTCCAGAGCAAAAGAGAAAGAAGGAAACCAAAGGATCAGAGAAAAGAGTAGGCTACAAGACTAACAGTGTACACAAACCACAGCCTCATCTACCCTGAGAAATAGATGGTGCCCCTATACCATTACCAACCATTCTGATCAGGGCCACAATACACGGACCCTTACAGATGGGGAGAAAAATGTGAAACAGAACTCAAACTCTTAAAAAGTCCAGACTTTTTGGACTCGTTGAGACTAGAGGACTCCCTGAGACTATTGCCCTGGGATACTCCATAAACCTTGAAACAAAACTACCCCCTGAGGTCACCTTTTAGCTAAATAACAGATTAGCTCATAAAATAAAGAATATTACCAGTGAGTACCAAGCACCTTTAAAAAAACCATCCATATGAGATCAAAGAGCTCTGGTGGTGCAGTGGTTAAGAGCTATGGCTGCTAACCAAAAGGTCAGCAGTTTGAATCCACCAGCTGCTCCTTGGAAACCCTATGCGGCAGTTCTACTCTGTCCTATAGGGTCACTATGAGTCGGAATTGACTTGACAGCAAAGAGTCTGGGTTTTTTTTTTTTTTTGGTATATGAGACCAAACGGTCGTCAATTACTCTAAAGCAAAGATGAAGGGTAAGGGCTCAGGGAAACCAGATTACTGGAAACAAACTATACAGAATGGAATTAATGAGAATGTTGACGCATTGTGAAAAATGTAACCAATGTCATTGAACAATATGTGTAGTAATTGTTGAATGGGAATCAGATTTGCTGTATAAATTTCACCAAAAACACAACAAAATATAATTTTTCAAAAAAGACAATAAAGTGTTTTACAAATCACAGTAGTATAAATACTTCTTTAGCATTTATTGGATTAGTAAGCAGGAGTTCGAGTAACTAGAAAGATCATCATGATGAATTTTCTTCTTTTACTTAGTGACTTAAAAGAATTCACTAAAACCTTGACACATTTTAAAGGTCAAATCTACTTTGAAAATACTGGGATTGGGCCTGGCTGGGGGGCCCTCAGATCAAGGACTATTTACTAACTGGTATATGAATCTGTCCCCATAGTGGACAAGTTTCAGTAGAGCATCCAGACTAAGAAAAAGAAGAAAGACCTGGCAGTCCACTTCTGAAAAAAGTGGCCAGAGAAAACCTTAACAATAGCAGAGGGACATTGTCTGATATAGTGCCAGAAGATGAGCTCCTCAGGTTGGAAGGCGCTGAAAATACGACTGCGGAAGAGCCGCAACCTCAAAGTAGAGTCGACTTTAATGATAAGGATGGAGTAAAGCTTTTAAAACTTTCATTTGCTGATGTGGCGTGACTCGAAATGAGAAGAAATAGTTGCAAACATCCATTAATATTTGGAACTTGGGATGTACAAAGCATGAGTCTAGCAAAATTGGAAGTCATCAAAAATGAAATGGAACACTGGCAGATCAATATCCTAGGTGTTAGTTGGATGAAATGGACTGCTATTGGCCATTTTGAATCAGACAATCATATGGTCAGTTATGCAGGGAATGACAAATTGAAGATGAATGGCATCGCATTCGTTTTCAAAAAGAACATTTCAACTGAAGACAAATACTTGGATACCACTTTGTTTGAGGAAAAATCAGAAAAAAAATGAAGAAACCCTGAGAATGATGTGGGTATAATCAAAAGTAAAATTTGTGAGTGAGCAGAGTTCCAGAAGAGGGGATAAAACATAAAATACAGAGAAGATCGCTGAAGAATTGCTGACAGAAAACTTCCTTAATATCATGAAAGATGAAAAGACCATCCAAGAAGCTTAAGGAACGACATATCGGATAGACCACAAAGAAAATCGCCAAGGCATATTACAATCATACTTGCTAAAATCAAAGGCAAAGACTCCTGAGAGCAGCTTGAGAAAAACAAAAAGTCACATACAGAGGAGAAACAATAAGACTAAGCTCTTATTACTCGCTGGAAACGATGTAGGCAAGAAGCCAATGGGAAGACATACATAAAACCTTGAAAGAAAAAAATTGCCAACCAAGAATAGTATTACCTGCGAAACTCTCATTCAAACATGATGGTGAAATTAGGACATTTCCAGATAAACGGAAATTAAGGGGATATGTAAAAACCAAACCAACCTTACAAGAATTATTAAAGGGAGTCCTTCAAGTTGAGAGCAAACAACATCAGAGCACAGCCTAATTCTAGGATGCAAGATTACACCAGCCAGATACCAACCTAGGAAATGACCTCTCGAGGACTATTCAAAACCAAAAGATTTACAACAGGGAACCGAGATGTTAATCTGTAAGTGACAACAACGTCAGAACAATAAAGGAGGGAATAAACAGTGTAGACAGAACTTTCTAATGGAGAGGAAGGCAAGGTGATACCAAGTAATAATAGACTGGTTCAAACCTAGGAAGATAAGGGTTAACTTCAAGGTAAACACAAAAAATTAACAAATTTACTCATCAAAACAAAGGAGAGAAACAAAAAGTCTCAGTAAAAATAAAAGCTACAAAAACAAAAGAAATGAAAAAAAAATCTACAAACAAAAGGAATTCAGCACAGGAGATGAAGAGGAACAAAGAAAACATCAGCACCACAAAAAAAAAAAAAAAAGCACTACAAAATGATAGCAATAACTCACACCTATCAATTACACTGAACATAAATAGTCTAAATGCTCCTGTAAAGAGACAGAAAGTGACAGAATGGGGGGAAAAAAAAACAACGGGATACATCAATACGCTATCTACAAGAGACACACCTTAGAAACAAAGATGTAAATTTATTAAAAATCAAAGGATGGCAAAAAAAATATACCAAGCAAACAGCTACCATTGGCAATACAAATTTCAGATAAAATAGACTTTAAAACAAAATCCACCATAAAATACAAAGAAAGGCAGTATATAATGATTAAAGGGACGATCCACCATGAAGACATAGCCATAATAAACATCTATGCACCAATGACAGGGCTCCAAAATACATAAAACAAACTCTAACAGCACTGAAAAGAGAAGCTGACAGTTCCACAATAATAGTAGGAGTCTTCAACACACCACTCTCAGTAAAGGACAGAATCTCTAGAAACTCAACAAAGACAAAGAAGATTTAAAGGACACAGTCAACCAACTTGAACTCATAGACATATATAGAACACTGCACCCAACAGCTGCAAAATACACATTATTTTCCAACACATATGGAACATTCTCCAGAATAGACCACTTCTTAGGCCACAAAGCAACCCTCAACAAAATCCAAAACATTCAGATAATACGAAGTATCTTCTCTGATCACAATGCCATCGAAGTAGAAATTAACAACAGGAAGAGCAAGGGAAAAAAATCAATTACATGGAAACTGAATAACACCCTGCTTACAAACCACTGAGTAATAGAAGAAATCAAAGATGGAATAAAAAAATTGCTAGAATCAAACGAGAATGAAAATACATCATACCAAAACCTTTGGGACAGAGCAAAGGCAGTGCTCAGAGGTCAATTTATAGCAATAGATGCACACGTCAGAAAAGAAGAAAAGGACAAAATCAAAACATTAGCTACACAACTTGAACAAACAGAAAGAGAACAGCAAAAGAAGCCCACAGCCACCAGAAGAAAGGAAATAACAAAGATCAGAGCAGAAATAAATGAAATAGAGAATAGAAAAACAATAGAAAGAACCAACAACATTAAAAGTTGGTTCTTCGAAAAGATCAACAAAATCGACAAAGCATTGGACAAATTGACAAAAGAAACAGGAGAGGATGCAAATAACCTAAATAAGAAATGAAATGGGGGACCTATTAGAGTACTGTGAAAAAAAGGATCATAACAGATTATTATGAAAAACTATACTCCAACAAATTTGGAAACCTAGAGGAAATGGACAAATTTCTAGAAACACACTACCTACCCAAACTAACACAAAATGATGTTGAAAATCTGAATAGACCCATAACAAGAGAAGAGACTGAAAAGGTGATTTAAAAAACTCCCAAGAAAAAAAATCCTGGCCCAGATGGCTTCAATGGAAAATTCTACCAAACATTCAGAGAAGAGCTTACGCCAATACTACTCAAATTGTTTCAGAACATAGAAAAGGAAGGGATACTTCTGAATTCATTCTGTGAAGCCAGCATAACCCTGATACCAAAACCAGGCAAAGACACCACAAAAAAAGAAAATTACAGGCCAATATCTCTTATGAATATAGATGCAAAAATTCTCAACAAAGTTATGGGCAATAGAATTCAGCATCATGTCAAAAACATATGATACACCAAGACAAAGTAGGATTCATACCAGGTATACAAGGATGGTTCAACATTAGAAAATCAATCAACATAATCCACCACATAAATAAAAGAAAAGAATTACATGATCATCTCAACTGATGCAGAAAAGGCATTCGACAAAGTCCAACACCCATTCCTGATAAAAACTCTCAATAAAATAGATATAGAAGGGAAATTCCTCAGCATAATAAAGGGCATTTATACAAAACCAACAGCCAACATCATTCTTAATGTAGACAGGCTGAAAACATTCCCCTTGAGAACAGGAACAAGACAAGGATGCCCTTTATGACAACTACTACTTAACATTGTGCTGGGTGTCCTAACTAGAGCAATAAGGCAAGAAAAAGAAATAAAGGGCATCCAAATTGGTAATGAAGAAGTAAAACTGTCCTTATTTGTGAATAATATGATCTTATACATAGAAAACCCAAAAGACTTCACGAGAAAACTACTAGAACTAATAGAAAAATTCAGCAGAGTAACGGGATGCAAGATAAACATAAAAAGCTGTTGGATTCCTGTACACCAATAAAGAGAATGATGAAAAGGAAATCAGGAAAATAATACCATATATAACAGCCCCTAAAAAAATAAAATACTTATGAATAAATCTAACCAGGGATGTAAAAGACCTATACAAACAAAACTACAAAACACTACTGCAAGAAACCAAAAGAGACCTGCATAAACGGAAAAACATACAGTGCTCATGAATAGGTAGACTCAACATTTGAAAATGACAATTCTACCCAAAGCAATTTACAAATACAATGCAATCCTGATCCAAATACCAAAAACAGTCTTTAAAGAGATGGAAAAACTAATCATTAACTTTATTTGGAAAGGGAAGAAGCCCCAGATAAGCAAAGCACTATTGAAGAAGAAAAATAAAGTAGGAGGACTTGCACTACCTGACCTCAGAACCTACTATACAGCTATGGTACTCAAAACAGTGTGGTACTTGTACAATGACTGTTACATTGCCCAGTGGAACAGAATTGAGAACCCAGATGTAAATCCATCCACCTATGGTCACCTGATCTTCAACAAGGGCCCAAAGTCCATCAATGGGGAAAAGACAGTCTTTTTAACAAATGGTGCTGGCGAAAGTGATGTCCATCTTCAAAAAAATGAAACAGGACCCATACTTCACATCATACACAAAAACTAATTCAAAATGGATCAAGGACGTAAATATAAAACCTAAAACTATAAAGATCGTAGAAGAAAAAATAGGATCAACGCTAGAGGACCTAATACATGGCATTAACAGGATACAAACTGTAACTAACAACACACAAACTCCAGAAGATAAGCTAGATAACTGGGATCTTCTAAAAGTTAAACACTTAGGCTCATCAAAAGACTTCATCAAAAGAGTTAAAAGAGAACCTACAGACTGAGAAAAAAAAAATGGCTATTACAAATCTGACAAAGTTCTAATCTCTAAAATCTACAGGAAAATCCAACATCTCTACAACACAAAGACAAAGAAAATGAACGGACATTCATGGAAGAAGACATTCAAGTGGCTAACAGACACTTGAGGAAATGCTGGCTATCACTAGCCATTAGAGAAATGCAAATCAAAGCCACAATGAGGTACCATCTCAACCCAGCATTACTGATATGAATCAAAAAAACAGAAAATAACAAATGTTGGAGAGGCTGTGGGGAGATTGGAACTCTTATGCACTGTGGCTGAGAATGCACAATGGTACAACCATTCTGGAAAATGATATGGCGCTTCCTTAGAAAGATAGAAATAGAAATACCATATGATCCAGCAATCCGACTCCTAGGAATATATCCTGGAGAAATAAGTTTCGTCACAAGAATAGACATATGCACACCCACGTTCATTGCAACATTGTTCACACTAGCAACTAGAGGGAAACAACCGAAATGCCCATCAACAGATGAATGGATAAACAAACTATGGTACATACACACAATGGAGTACTACACAATGATAAAGAACAGTGATGAATTTGTGAAGTATCTGACGACATGGATGTATCTGGAAGGCATTATGCTGAGTGAAATAAGTCAATCACAAAAGGACAAATATTGCACGAGACCGCTACTATAAAACTTCATAAAAAGGTTTACACACAAGAAGAAACAATCTTTGATGGTTACAAGGGAGAGGAGGAGTGAGGATGGAAAAACACTAAATAGACAATAGATAAGTGGTAACTTTGGTGAAGGGTAAGACAGTACACAATACTGGGGAAGTCAGCACAACTTGTACAAGGCAAGGTCATGGAAGCTCCATAGACACATCCAAATTCCCTGAGGGACTGAATTACTGGGCTGAGGTCTGTGGGTACCATGGTCTCAGGGAACATCTAGCTCAATTGGCATAACATTTTATAAAGAAAATGTGCTACATTGCACTTTGCTGAGTAGCATCTAGGGTCTTAGAAGCCTATGAGCGTCCATCTAAGATCCTCCACTCATCTCACCCCTTTGGGAGCAAGAGAGAATGAAGAAAGCTAAAGACACAAGGGAAAGATTAGTCCAAAGGACTAATGGACCACTGCTACCACAGCCTCCACCAGACTGAGTCCACTACAACTAGATGGTGCCCAGCTACCACCACTGACTGTTCTGACAGGGATCACCTAATCGAGGGTCCTGAACAGAGATGGAGAAAAATGTAGAACAAAATTCTAACTCACAAAAAAAAAAGAAAAGACAAGACCTACTGGTCTGACAGAAACTGGAGAAACCCCGAGTTATGGCCCCTGAACACCCATTTAGCTCAGTAATGAAGTCACTCCTGAGGTTCACCCTTCATGCAAAGATTAGACAGGCCCCTAAAACAAAATGAAACTAAGAAGCACACTAGCCCAGGGGCAAGGACTAGAAGGCAGGAGCGGACAGGAAAGCTGGTAATAGGGAACCCAAGTTAGAAAAGGGAGAGTGTCGACATGCTGTGGAGTTGTTAACCAATGTTATAAAACAATATGTGTGCTAACTGTTTAATAAGAAGCTAGTTTTTTCTGTAAACCTTCATCTAAAGTACAATTTAAAAAAAAAAAGATACATACAAGAATGTTTATAGAAGAACTATAAGTTAAATCCAAAAACTAAAAACCCTCTCAAACTTCATCCTTCAGCCAAAGATTAGACAGATCTTTAAAATAAACAATAACAGATGTAAGGAACGTGCTTCTTAGTTCGATCATGTATATGAGACCAAAGGGCAACACCTGCCTAAAAGCAATGATGAGAAGGCAAGAAGGGACAGGGAAAAAGGACAGATAGAAACGGGGAATTGGGTTGTGGAAGGGGAGAGTGTTGGCACATCTCAAGGATTGCAACCAATGTCACAAAACAATTTGTGTATAAATTTTTGAATGAGAAACTAATTTGCTCCATAAAATTTCACCTAAAGCACAATAAAAAAAAAAAAAGAACATTTCTGGGGGTTGGACCTCCCCATAGAACAAAACGGGATGAATGAGGCACAGCAGTCCAGTGACAAGGACTAGAAGGCAGGAGGGTACAGGAAAGTTGGTGATAGGGAACCCAAGGTTGAGAAGCAACAGTGTTGACATGTCGTGGGGTTGTTAACCATTGTCATAGGGCAGTATGTGTACTATCTGTTTAAAGAGAAACTATTTGTTCTGTAAACCTTCATCTAAAGTACAAAAAGAAAAAGAATTATCTATGTGAGATCAAATTTGACAACAGTAACTCAAAAGGATTGATGGGAAGCCTAGGGGGCAGTGAGTTGAAGATAATGGTGACGGAATAATTTGGAAAAGGATAGTGAGAGTAGCAGCACAACTGGAAGGATGTAATCAGTGTCACTGAATTGTACTTGCAGAAATTTTTGAAATGGTGTATCTTTGGCTATGTATATTTTTACCCCCCCCCAAAAAAAAAAGTACTCCAAGATCAAGAAGGGAGAGTGTTGACATGTCATGGGGTTGTTAACCAATGTCATAAAATATGTGTACGGACGGTTTAATGAGAAACTATTTGTTCTGTAAATCTTCATCTAAAGTACAATAAAAAAATAAAAATTAAAAGAAAAAACATTCCAAGATCTATCCTGAAGCACAATGCTGTTATGATAAGATCATATCCTTATGTCTACAAGGAAGACCAGTTAATACAACTATTACTGAAATTTACGACCGAACACTAATGCGAAAGATGAAGAAATTGAAGATTTTCACCAACTTCTGAAGTCTAAAATTGATCAAACATGCAATCAAGACACATTCATACATTATTGGCCATTGGAATACGAAAGTTGGAAACAAAGAAGAAGGATAGTTAGTTGGAAAATATGGCCTTGGTTGATATACACAATGACAGAGATTGCGTGATAGAATTTTGCAAGACCAACAACTTATTCATTGCCAATACCTTTTTTCAACAACATAAACAGTAACTATATAGGTGGACTTCACTGGAAGGAATACACAGGAATCAAACCAACTGTACTGGTGAAAGAGATAATGGAAAAGCTCAGTATCATCAGTCAGAACAAAGCCAGGGGCCAACTGCAGAACAGACCATAAATTGCTCATATGTAAGTTCAAGCTGAAGTTGAAGAAAGTTAAAACAAGTCCACGAGAGCCAAAATATGACCTTGAGTATATCCCACCTAAATTTATCAATCATCTCAAGAATAGATTTGACACATGGAACACTAATGAACGAAGACCAGACGAGATGAGGAATAACATCAAGGACATCATACATGCAGCAAAAGGTCATTAAAAAGGAAGGAAAGAAAGAAAAAACCAAAATGTATATCAGAAAAGACTCTGAAACTTGCTCTTGAACATAGAGTAGCTAAAGCAAATGGAAGAAATGATGAAGCAAAAGAGTTGAACAGAAGATTTCAAAGGGCGGCTAGAGAAGACAAAGTATGATCATGAAATGTGCAAAGACCTGGAGATAGAAAACCAAAAGAGAAGAACACATGGGCACTTCTCAAACTTAAAGAACTGAAGAAAAATTCCAAGCCTTGAATCGCAATATTGAAGGACTCTATGGGCAAAATATTGAACGACACAGAAAGCATCAAAAGAAGATAGAAGGAATACACAGTCACTGTACCAAAAAGAATTGGTTGACGTTCAACCATTTCAGGAGGTAGCATACGATCAAGAACATGTGGTACTGAAGGAAGATGTCCAAGCTGCCTGAGTGCATTGGTGAAAAACAAGGCTTCGGGAATTAATGAAATACCAACTGAGATGTTTCAACAAGCAGATGCAGTGCTGGAGGTGCTCACTCATCCATGCCAAGAAATTTGAAAGACAGCTACCTGGCCAACCGACTGGAAGAAATTCATATTTGTGCCCATTCCAAAGACAAGTGCTCCAACAGAATACGGAAATTATCGAACAATATTAATATCATATGCAAGTAAAATGTTGCTGAAGATAATTCAAAAGCAGTTGCAGCAGTACATGGATAGGGAACTGCCAGAAATTCAAGCCAGATTCAGAAGAGGATGTGGAACAAGGAATATCATTGCTGATGTCAGATGGCTCTTGGCTTAAAGCAGAGAATACCAGAAAGATGTTTACCTGTGTTTTATTGACTATGCAAAGGCATTCAACTGTGTGGCCTTGGTACTTTGGACATGTTATTAGGAGGGACAAGTCTCTGGAGAAGGACATCATGCTTGGTAAGGCAGAGGATGAGCGAAAGAGAGGAAGATCCTCAGCAAGATGGATCGACACAGTGGCAGCAAGGATGGGCTCAAGCATAACAAGAATGGCACGGGACCAGGCAGTGTTTCGTGCTGTTGTACATAGTGTCCCTATGAGTTGGAACTGACTTGACGGCAGCTAAGAAAAACAACATAGAAATCTTTACCAGTCAGTTCAGAGTTCAGCCAAATAATATGCTGCCTCTGTAGATATGAAAGGGTGGGCAGTGGAATTCACTGAGTATGTCTGTATTAGGATCTCTAGTGGTGTAACGATTAAGCACTTGACTGCTAATGGAAGGTCATCAGTTTGAACCCACCAGAACCCACCAGAGGCTCCGAGGGAGAAAAGAGCTGATGATCCACTCCCATAAAAATTATAGTCTGGGAAACCCTATAGAGCAGTTCTTCTCTGTCATATAGATTCACTATGAGTTGGAATCGACTCGGCATCACACAACAACAACATTATCTATTTTAAAAAAGAAAAACGTTTGGAAAAAGCATCAGTCTCAGTCTGAATAATAACGTTCATATTGACTTTAATAAGGCAGATAGATATACAAGCATCAAAGACAGATAGGCAAGGAGATGTGATGGTGTTTTATAGGGATCTCCTGTTTTCCTTCATGGAAAATGCTTGACTCCAACACAGCTGAATTGTTGTGTTAGCTTTTGTTAACAATTGTCATTAGCTGCCATCACATGGATCCCCGAATCATGGCAACCTCATACATAACAGGATCAGACTGTTGTGATCCATGGGGTTTTCACTGGCTAATTTTTGAAAGTAGATCACCAGGCTTTTCTTCCTAGACTGTCTTAGTCTGGAAACTCTGCTGATAGTAAAGGTTAAAAAAAAAAAAAGCAATACAAGCTTTTGGTTTTTTCTTTTTTATATATTAAAGAACACAGTGCCCATTTGCAATTTTTTCCAAAGCGTTTGTAGTATGTGAAATACATTCCTACAAAGCATAAATTCACATCTAACTCATTTGAAGACACAAGAACAGCCTGATAAGGGAGCAGATAAAAATGAATGTCTTCCTGTAAATATTCAACACTGAGATATTCAGGAAGGTGTACATCAGCTTTAGAACTTAATCTTATTTTTAACCTATGAAATAAGAGTTCTGACTTGCCAGACAATTTTAGATGTCTGATTGACTCCTAATATTTATCCTCTTCTTTCACTGATAGCCTACCGACAATAATGCCCCACATATTAAAAAACACATAAATATCATCTCAGTGTGATTTAGGATAATAAAAACACGTTTTACATCATGGTAAAATATAGACTTGGCTATCACTTATTGGATTCGCGAGCAGGAGTGCTGAGCGATGAGAAATTTTATGATGAGTTTGTATTTTTTATTTAGCATCTTGAAGGAATTCACTGAAATCTTCAAACATTTTAAAAGTCAAATTCTACTTTGGAAGCTGGGAAGGTTGTTTCTTTCTCTCACTATAAAATATGAGTTTCAATGATTCCAACATCAGTTCTTCTAGATAATGTTGGCAAACTTGAGCCCCGTGTTAGGACGAAATATTGACATCTTCATGCAAAATGGAGCCCAAGGAGAGTCTTCACTATACCAGCGTTACGTTCCTGACCTTCTTCGGACTGGCCATAATAAACGAAACATATGGACGAGTAGCTTGGGCTGGCTGACGTTCATCAGGTCCCTGGTAACAAAGAGAAGAGATCCAGTTTAATTGGTTGATATTATAATAAAATGTACACTTGACAAGGAAGCTTCACTCATCAGATAGGATAAAATTAAGGTGCAAGAGGAATAACAAATGTTTAAATGTATTCTTCTTTTACTTTATTATTTTTAATAACACAACACTCTAGAAGGTTTCCAAGTCCAGGGCTCAAAGAGCAATCCAATTCAAATAGTCCAATATTTGTTTCTTTGAAGGCAAATGACTGGAAGGTTCATTGTTTTTTGTTTTATCTGTTTCAATTTTCCTATGGAAGTTCTGGCTTTACATAGCCAGATTTTGAATGAAAATATAAACGATTTTTAACCTACAAAAGGAGAGGGCAAGAACTGATCAGTGGCATCGCTAGACAAGTTCAGGGGGTTCAGACCACACCCTCTGACACCAGGGCTGTGAGGGCCCTAAGCACTGACAATCTGTGGTGCCCCCTCCTCTAATTACTCATACAATGGAATGGGATATGTGAGTTAGACATACCAAAAAGAAAACCCAAACCCGTTGCCGTCAAGTCCGTTCTGACTCATAGTGACCCTAGAGGACGGAGTAGAACTGCCCCAAATGGTTTCCAAGAAGCCCCTGGTGGATTTGAAAGTATGTGTGTGTGTGTGGGTGTCTTAGCTATCCATGATATAACTTCTTTTTAAATATAACTATAATATTAGTGATTGAACACAAAAGTGGCGTATGCCATTTCGGTGGAATGAGATGAACTGGATTATAACATTTTTAGTGAATGTGGGGTACTAAGATTTTTACTATATACCACATTTTCTACAAAAAGGATATTTCACAAATTCTACAACAAAGGCAATGAGTCAGTGAACTTAGTTACTTCAACAATCAATGTAAAATTCTGTTGATCTCCCACAACGAAAAATTGACTTTCAGCAAGTTTGTTTTAAACAGCTCATGCTTCAGTTTTGATGCTTGCTTTGTAATAAATGCTATAATTATAAACGAACAAATGAAAAGATGTCATCAAAGAAAATTTAATCATCAGAAAACAAATATTACAACAAATTAATACATTTTATTTTTAGATCTTTCATCTCTAACATGTTATAACTAAAAACGTTTCTTTCTATTCTTTGCTCTTACAAATTCTTCAATGATTTCATCACAATTAAGCTGCCAAACATTATTTACTGCTGTACATAATAAGGATAATGAATTGAGTCTTTCTTGAATCGTTGCTGTTCACTCACTTTTTCTTGTGTCCTCTCTGCTTGGATCTATGGGTCTTTGCTTTGGACAACTGATGCCCGTTTGTCGATGCCCTAAACACTTGCTTACCTTGCTGATCGGGTAATCCATTCCTGCCTGACTGTCAGAGGGGGTGACACCAAAATGACTCCAGTGCCACCACGGACCCGAGCTGCCACAGGAGGGTCCGCCAAGACAGTGGCGTCAGGATGGTGGTGTCAGCCATCACCCAGCGCAGTAACTCGTCAACCCACCCCATCACCTGCCAGCCAGGACTCAGCTAGCAGGGCAGCAGCGCCACCACTGGGCGGAGAGGAGGGACTATGCCTCAGTCAGCGAGAGAGGGGAGGAGTTTCAGGGCGCCTGGGGGCGTGGCTGGGAAGGGCGGGACTGCATAGCCCAGCGCCTGACCCTGCAAGGGGAGGCGGGGGTTGAGGCCAGGCTGAGCCCT
>NW_004444138.1:2374204-2377557 GCF_000243295.1 Trichechus manatus latirostris | reverse complement strand
TGGGGTCGGGGGGGTGGGATGGGGTCGGGGGGGGAGTCCCACCAGCTGGCCCCGCACCATGAGTTAACCACACTGGGTGACACCAACACTAGTAACACCGCTGGAACTGACTCCAAATACATGACCCATTGCCTCCTTATGCAGGGCTTGCTGCTGGTTCCTATCAGGAATGCACTGGGTGCATGCCATTTTTATTCTGAAATGTAATCCCAAACAAACGCTGAATTCTCCAGAAGGGCCCATGCCTGCCTAATAGTGTTGCCCTTTAACGCGTGAGGCGCCCTGGTGGCGAAGTGGTGAAGCACTAAGGTCAGCGGTGGGAACTCAGTCACTTCACAGGAGAAAAATGTGACAGTCCGTCTCCGTAAAGATTTACAGCCTTGGAAACCCGATGGGGCAGTTCTGCTCTGTCCTCTAGGGTCGCTGGGAGTGAAAATCGACTCGTTGGCAACAGATTTGGTTTTTTGGTTTACTAAAATGCGTGCGACATATTTTTCCTGCCAGTCCTGAGGAAGCTAGCTCAGATTCTAGAGCACCATAGCTGCATTTAACATCTTAAATAATGTAACTGGGCACAATAAATTATTTACATTGCAGTGAAATGCCACTAAGTCTTGCGGATAGAATCACTGGCTCGTGGCTTTAATTTATGGACTCCCAATAGCACAAGGAAAGCAAGAGGGCTGTTGGAACCATTTCAGAAATGTGCCAGAAGAATCCCAGCCTTCTGCTGGCAATGTGCTTGCAATTTTTGCTGTGGTCGTTTGCCTTTTGTTTTCACTGCTGGGTTGCACAAAGGTATTGCTGTTTGCTAAATTTATCAAGAGTTTATTTCTGTTTATCTCAATAGGGGAGTAATTAGCGGGGAAGATCTGATCCAGGTTTCAAGGTGTTCCATATGCTTACTTTCCATAACTGACAGACTCAGGAGAGAAAGAAAGACGGAATTGCCTAAAATAACCAGAAAAATTGACTGACAGCAAGTTGAGGAGTGGAAAGGGGAGAGGAGAAGGAAGGTTGTTTGTTTTAAATATTCATCAAGATGCACGACATTTGCCAAACCCATGGCTTCGTATAAAAACAAAAGCTGCTCGCCTTTCGCCGTTAACTGATTAAAATTTTTAGTAAGAATTTCTCATTTTATTTATTAGTTTTTTCCTAATGTATTCCAGCTGAAGTTACACTCTTTTTCATGAGACAAAAACTCTTATCTAGAAACTCATGTCAGGCAGGATTACATATCCTAACTATAGATTCAGCCGTAATAGAAATAATTTGTGAAAAAAGCTGTTCTGTTTCGGTATATGAAAGCTTTGAAAATCAATCCCTTTTTTCTTTCTGATCCTTGATTTAATGCATGTTTTGGAGTCATAAAATCCTATTCTTTTAATTCACATTGACTGCAACGTGCCTTAAACTGGTTACCATCAAGTCAACGATGAGTCATGGCGAACCCATGTGTGTCAGAGTAGAACTGTTCTTCATAGAGTTTTCAATGGCTGATTTTTTGGAAGTAGATCTTCAGGCCTTTCTTCTGTGTCACCTCTGGGTGGACTCAAACCTCCAATCTTTTGGTTAGCAGCCAAGTATGTTAAAGGTTTGTACCCCCAGGGACTCCACAATGTCCCTCAGGACCCATCCAAAACAAAAGACTGCAAAAATGTGTACCCCATCTATGGCGTGGCATGGATTATGGAGCATTCCAGCATCAAGACCTTTTCACTGGACATTCTTTAACAGCACCACAGTAGCATCTAAAGCCCTTCCCTGTGCTTTGTGGCAAGCTTAGCACTATGGGATCATGAGGTACGAGTAATTCCAAACGCACAGTTGTAGGGAAACCCCTAGAACTCAAAGATTGCTTTCCCTTAGAAACAGTGCCATACATGTCTGTCATGTTTTCATACTGGGCCCCAAAATATTTTTCTTAAAGCAAATCACCTGGGTCACGTGGTAAAAATACGGATTCTTTGGCCCTATCTCCCAGAGATTCTGATCCAGAAAGGCTGGAAGAGGGCCCAAGAGTTTGCGTTTTAACAAGTATCCGAAGCCTTCTGACACCCCACTGTATTAAGAACTACTGCCAAACCAGCAGGATAAACATGTTACTAAGTACTGGGCATCCCTCCACGTTCAACAGGGATTCTTGCTTGGGGAAAATAAGGATCCAGGATACAGAAAACACACCCATTGCTGCCACCTAGTGGCAGGAGCAAGTACTTCCCCATCCCTGAACCTCCAGTAAGAGGTCCCCCTTTCTGGGAAAAGCCTAGTGGGCAGAGAGGTGGGAAAGCCTGAGAGGGAGCTCCAGGTAGCCAGCAGGGCAAAATGCTGAGGGGAACAGATTCCTCTTCACCATATACAACCCAGCGCCACCAGACTAGGCCTGGCCTACATCAGCCCTCACCGTGTCGATTTTGACCTCAGTGGCTGGCCTTCCAGGGGACAAAACTCTACCCCAAAACCTGCCCTTTATGACACTGTCCCCGAGACCAGCCCTCATCCCTTTGAAAGTTGTCTAAGGACTCTCAGCACTGAACCATAAAGAGATAAATAAGGGTTTGGAAACAGGTCCCCACTACTTCTCATCTTGACTGCTCTGGGGCAGTGTGGGCCTCCGGCATTCTGGACCTTAATCAAAAAGAATGTCAAAAGAGCAAGAATTATGGGAAACTAATGCAGCAGCAAATGGGGTTTGGAACCCCTCCTAAGGAGTCCCTGGGTGGTGCAAACGGTTAGGTGCTCTATTACTAGCTGAAAGATTGGCAGTTCACATCCACCCAGAGGCACCTTGGAAGACAGTCTCGGTGATCAGATTTGAAAGGTCTCAGCCATTGAAAGTCTCATGGGGCACAGTTGTCCTCTGCACACATCGGGTTGCCACGAGTAGGAATTTACTTAATGGCAGCGGACAACAACAACAACCCCTCCTAAAATACTAAAATTCCAGCCTCTTGTTTTAGTAACTGTTGAGTTTAGGATGTACTTAAAATTGTGTTTGGTGATTCATGACAAAGATGTGGTGTGTAGATGCTGGCGTGCACAGTCAGGTAGGATAGGAGGATGGCACTGAAGGCCAGGGGTGAGAGCAACCCGGAAACGCTGCCTGCTTCTCACACCACCATGCACAGCCCTGTGCCAGATGCAGCACCTGTCTGGCCCCTCCTCTCCTGTAGGGAACTCACGCGGCTCTGGGCAGAGGAAGCAAGTATATGGCATCATCACCCCTGGGTGTAAGCCTTCAATAATGTATTTAAGCACAGGCAATCATGAATGGGTGGTGCCCTGGTGGCACAGTGGTTAAGAGTGGTTCAGAACTATGGCTGCTAACCAAAAGATCAACAGTTTGAATC
>NW_004444138.1:2360844-2373774 GCF_000243295.1 Trichechus manatus latirostris | reverse complement strand
AGTCTCATTTTGTTTTATGGGGCTGTCTAATCTTTGGCTGAAGGGTAAACCTCAGAAGTGACTTCACTACTGAGCTAAAAGGGTGTCCAGGGGCCATACTCTCGGGCTTTCTCCAGTCTCTGTCAGGCCAGTAGGTCTGGTCTTTTTTTGGGAAGCACAGTTCTATTCTGACACACAAGGAATCACTTTGAGTGGGAATCAACTCAATGGCAACTGGAATCGTAAATGACTTGGGACTCTGAGCAAACCATAATCGTGAAGCATAAAATATAGGTATTAAGAAATTACAAAGTAGACAAGTTGGTCTTTGGTGACCTCTCACTCTTTCCTTTCAGCAACCCCCCTCTCCCATTTCTATCTTGGTACAAAAGTAATCAGTAACCCTCAAGCCCAGGAAACATCAGAACCACATCAAGTCATTCTAAAAAGCAGAAATGCTCAGATGCCACTCCAGCCTCCTGAGCAGGAGTCCAGAGGTGGGGACCAAGAAGCAGGGCTTCCCAAAGGCCACACGGATGGCTCCCACCTACGATCCCTGGCAGTTCTGGCTCGCCCTTCCTTGGGGTACATTTGAACAAGGACCCTGGAAGAAGTCCAAGTGCCCTAGACTATGAATAAATGAAATGGCAATGGGACATGGAATGATTTAACTTTTTGTAAAAGACCTCAAAACATCACGTTACTTTTATGTTGCATATTCATCTCTGCGGGTCTAATATTTCTTGTCATAACTGGATTGTGATCAACAGCTAAAGTAGCTGTATCTCTTCCTACACATATGCAAGCACGTTCCTTGCACAGCATAACTGTGGGGACTGAAGATGTTCTCCGCTTCAATGAATAAGTGTTTAATAAGCACGTAGTAACTCTGTGCTAGACTGAGGATGGAGTGCTTGGGTGGTGGAAAAGGTTAAGTGCTTGGTTGCTAAACAAAAGGCTGGAGGTTAGAGTCTACCCAGAGGCTCCTTGGAAGAAAAGCCTGGTGATCTACTCGAGAAAAATCAGCCATTGAAAACCCTGTGGAACACAGTTCTACTCTGACATACATGGTGTTTCCATGAGTTGAAGTCAACTTGACAGCAGCTGGTAGGCTGTGTGCAGGCAATGGCCATGTGTTAGTTAGACCTTCTGAAAATGCTGAAGGTAAATCCCATCACCAGGTTAAGCAGATAAGAGTGCCGGCCAACTGAACAGAAAAAAGTACATGTGTTCACCAGTTGCTATTCTGTTTACAAAACCAACATCATCCTGCTCTAAGACCTAGTGACACAAAGCAGGAGCTTCTTGTTCCTGTTGTAGATGCCCTGTCACCGTGGATAAGACGTTCATCTGACCCAACTAGCCCCACCGTGACAGGGACTGAGAAGAGCGTTTGCTGTGGCAGCTGGAGATCTCTCCGTTTAATCTACAGGCTTTGCAGGACCCACGCCTAGTGCAGCTTTCTGCCAAATAACATCATCTGTAGTCAACGACCTTCAGCTCTAACCAGCAGTTTCTTAGGCAGGAGTCCCGCTGGATGTGGGTTCTGCCCACGATCACAGGTGTACAGAAATATTCACAGCAGCGGAGAGGGCAAACACTCAAATACACGCAGGTGTGTGCACGCCAGGCCCAGGGCTCAGCACCTCCATGGCTACTGTTCTTTTTCCACCAATAGATTATTTAGTTCATTGCATGTTCTTAAGTTTCTCTCCCTGAGTATGTTCGAAACAGCACTTCAAGCTTTAAGAAGCATCACTCAGAACTCCTACGCTCTTGTATCCAGACGCGTCTAGAGTTCCCCTTTTTCTTCATTTATACTTCAAAGGGAACCATCTGACACCACCCTATTGTGAATTTCTTCCCAGCCTAGCCCTAGACCTGAACACTTTGGCTTGTCCAGTGGAAACATGGAACCACAGAAAGGCCATGGTGACAATGGCTGGTTTCCATGTGCTCTTGGGTGTCCATGCTTGGCGCTGTGTGGGAGACAGCCACTTGGCCAGATGTCTTCCTCCCTCAGCCTGTGCCCCACCCCAGGCCCAGGCATGAGGGTCTGACATATAACATGCAACACCCTTCTACAATTACAGCCTGGCAATTATTCCTTCTAGCTCCAGATTAAATTCAAGAGACGTATGTGCCAAAGAGAACAGACTTGATGGAAAGAAATTGACCTCTCCATTTTCCTGACACCCAGCCCTGAGAAGAGTAGCTTGAACTCCTACCAGGAGCCAACCATTTGTCACTTAGACCATCCTCTTTTGTAGCACAGACCTCTCATATGTCTTCCCACCTGGCGGTATCTGTTGCCACTGATAGCACCATTTAGCTGCTGCCGACACATGGGTGAGCATCAATCAAAGCGCCCCTTCCCCACTAGAGGCCTGGAAGGCACACATCACTGGCAAGAAGTATGCATCAAGCTGAATCCCCACCACAGAGAAGAATATTATGGCCTAGAGCTGCCTGGAAATGCAAGTAAATACCTTCTACCTCGGCTGAGAGAGTGATTGGAGGCCTGTAAAGGTAATTCTCAGCACCACCACCTCAGCCTAGTAACATCTTCGATGCAGAATAAACCCAAGGCTGTCTGATTCAGTGTCCTGCTGGAAAGCTCATCTGTGAGTCTGATTTTTCCAAACGCTAAAAAAGGAGAACATTCAATTTGATTGGGAACACTATTTGCAGAATTACATGAAGGAAATACTTCTTGTTTAAGTTGCTTTTGTAGAGGTCAGAAAAATGGTGCTGGTTAACAACTTGACCAAGGGAAGGTCGTGGAAGCTCCATGGACACGTCCAAACTCCCTGAGGGACCGAATTACTGAGCTGAGGGCCGGGGACCATGGTCTCGGGGGACATCTAGCTCAACTGGCATAACATAGTTTATAAAGAAAATTTTCTACATCCTACCTTGGTGAGTAGCATCTGGGGTCTTAAAAGCTTGTGAGCAGCCATCTAAGATACTCCACTGGTCTCACCCCGTCTCGGGCAAGGGAGAATGAAGAAAACCAAAGCCAAAAGGGAAAGATTAGTCCAAAGGACTAATGGACCACAACCACCACGTCCTCCACCAGACTGAGTCCATCACAACTAGATGGGGCGCGGGTACCACCGCTGTCTGCTCTGACATGGATCACAATAGAGGATCCCAGACAGAGCTGGAGAAAAACGTAGAATCAAATTCTAACTCACACAAAAAAAGACCAGACTTACTGGTCTGACAGAGACTGGAGAAACCCCAGAAGTATATCCCCTGGATACCCTTTTATCTCAGTACTGAAGTCACTCCTTCACCCAAAGACTGGATAGGCCCGTAAAACAAACAACGACACACGTAGCTCAACCATGTATATGAGACTAAATGGGCACACCAGCCCAGGGGCAAGGACGAGAAAGCAGGAAGGGACAGGAAAGCTGGACAAATGGAAACAAGGAACCCAAGGTCAAAAGGGGGAGAATGTTGACAACCAACATCACAAAACAATATGTGTATTAATTGTTTAATGAGAAACTAATTTGCTCTGTAAACCTTCATCTAAATCACAATAAAAAAGGAAACAAAAGTCTGGTTGTTAGATTTCAATAGTGAGAATTAGAATAATGAAGTAGATAATCCAGTTACAAACTTTTATGTATTTCATACTGTTTCTTTAGCCTTCATAATTGCCAATTCTTCGCTATTATGAATGTATTTCCCCCTCCCGCAACTGCCTGTATAGTAAAAATTGCATAGAATTCCTGTTCAGTCAAATCGCAAGCAATTGGAAAACTCATAAACCAAAATTTTTCTATGCTTTCTATTTGTGAAGAAAACCCCAATAAAAGTAAATTCGAATAAGCAAAAGAGGAAAAATGCTGCTGGTTATACATATACATATATATCTAGTTGCTGTTGTCAGCTGTTGTCAAGTCGGCCCCTGACTCGTGGCAATCCTGCGCACAATGGAAGAAGATGCTGCTGGGTCCTGAGCCATCCCCACGATTGGTTGCACATCAGAACACTGTAATCCACAGGGTTTTCAGTGGCTAATTTTCACAAGTAGTTCCCCAGGCCTTTCTTCCTCGTCTGTCTTAGTCTGGAAGCTCCACTGAAACCTGTTTAGCAACATAGCAACACACAAGCCTCCAATGACAGCCGGGGCGCGGCTGCACGTGAGGTGCACTGGTGAAGAATCAAACCCGGGTCTCCTACATGGAAGGTGAGAAGTCTACCACTGAACCACAGATGCGCTGGTTTTATATATATAGTCTAATATGTTTTGGAAAATAAAAGAATCTCATTTTCTGCATATGAACCCTAATTCATACATGTATGACAATTAATGCTGACTGTATCAGAAAATTATTAGACTATGTTCTCACAGTTCCTAATCCACTGTTTACTTTAAGTTAACCATCCTTTGGAAGGACCAAAACAAACAAATCCATTGACATTGTCGATTCCAACTTAGAGCAACCCTATAGGACAGTGTAGGACTGCCCCATGGGGTTTCCAAGGAGTGGCTGGTGGGTTCAAACTGTCAACCTTTTGGTTAGCAGCCAATCTCTTAACCACTGGGCCACCAGGATTCCACGTCCCTCAAATAGATGCTTAACAACCCACAATACCTACAGCTCTTGCATCTCACTAGAATTCCAGACTGGTGCATCGAACTGAGCATTTGAAATCTCCATATCTCAAAATTCAAGCTTCAAACTAAATTTCCGATGTTTGCCCCCCAAACCTGCTCCACCCACAACATTCTCCATTTCAGTTAATGGCAATCCTAGCCTTCCAGTGGTGTAGCCATGTTCCTTGGTCATCCATGACTCCACTCTCTCCCCTAAAATTCCAATCCCCCCAGGCTGTTTCCAGCTCTCAGTCTAACTGGTACCGATCTTGCACACAGAGCAAACCACAGTTTCTCCGTCCTGCTCCTGACCCAACACCCAGCATCTTTCCATGAGCCACGTTCCTGAGGGCCCAAGTACAGATAAGCATCCATCCTGTGGACTCTGGTGAACCAGGAGAGCGGAGAGCTGATGCTAAGTCGTGGCAGACATTGGCTCAAAAAGAACAAAGGGCAAACTATAAATGCTGCTTATTAGAATAGTGATTCAGACTGAGCATGTCCCAAGTCAAGTCATGCCCTCCCCAGACATGCACATAGCAGAGTTGGTGACTGGTACAAAGGGCAAGAGATACTCCATGTCTTAGCCCCATTCCCTCCAGGCCAACCAGCCGATAGGAGATGAGCAAAGATAAGGTTGTTCCATCCTGAATATAAAACATACACCATTTTCTAATCCCCAGAAGCCCCCGGGTGGCACAAGTGGTTTTCCATCAGCTACTAACCTAAAGGTTGGCTGTTCGAACCCACCCAGTTGTGCTGCAGAAGAAAGTCCTGGCAATCTGCTTCTGTAAAGATTACAGCCAAGAAAGCCTTATGGAGCAGTTCTACTCTGTAACACAGGCCCATCATGAGTCAGCATTAACTTAACAGCAACTGGTTAGGAGCCCCTGGGAGATGCAAACAGGTAATGCACTTGGCTGCTAACTGAAAGGTTAGAAGTTCGAGTCCACCCAGAGATGCCTCAGAAGAAAGACCTGGTGATCTGCTTCTGAAAAATTAGCCTTTGAAAACCCTACGGAGGACAGTTCTACTCTGACACACGCAGGGTCACCATGAGTCAGGTCAACTCCACAGCCCCTGCTACGGTATGTATACCAAGATAAAAGTTTTAAATAGCGAAAAATTGCCAAGAAAAGGAAAAAAAATTATCTAGCTCACCTGATGAGGATACCTGGTGTTGTGTTGTTCCAGAACACTGAGCTCATGGGACTTTGGAGGGAGAGAGGAAATTTCTGTAACAGAAGAATGACTTTAGAATAACAGCAACAAAAACCAAGCTCTGTGTTCTAACAATTCTGATTTGTAAAGAAATCTGTTAGCTCTTATTTATCATCCTTGCCTTAAAATAATCCTTAACTATAAAAAGACATTTAAAAAAAAAAAACCCTTAAGGGTACATAATTTTAGAACTTTATTAATTTAAATGAAATAAAAATATGGCAAACTGACTCAAAATCAAGTCTTTTCTGGACCCCCAAGTCTCATCTTAACACATGATGGATGCATAGGTTTAATGGCTGACCAAAGAAAATAAACACAGGGCAAGTTTAAGAATGCGGGGAACAGGGGTTTGTCTTGGTCAAGATTTTTGTCAAGTTACTTCATTAATTGCTCAAAATACAAATGAATCCATATTCACCCACAGGAAATTTCTAAGAAGTTGGGTTCGGATTATCAAAGGACACAGTCAGTGTTTTATGGAATTCTTTAAAATCTGAAGCATATTATTTGGAATATACATGAGAGGCTTGTTGTTGTTGCTAGCTACTGTGGGGTCAGCCTCCAATTTATAAGCCCATGCACAATAGGATTGGATCATTGCAATCCATAGGGTTTTCACTGGCTGATTTTCAGAAGTAGATTGCCAGGCCTTTCTTCCTAGTCTGTCTTATTCTGGAAGGTCCACTGAAACTTGTTCAGTATCACAGCAACGCGCAAGCCTCCACTGACAGACAGGTAGTGGCTGCGCATGAGGTGGGGACTCGAACCCCGGTCTTCCACATGAAAGGTGAGAACTCTACCTCTGAACCACCGCTGACCTCGTATGGAAGGCAGCTATGGTGAAATGAAAAGAATGAGGCTGCTGAGAATAGATTCTCAATCTTAGCTTAAAAAAAATTTTTTTTGCAGGCTACCCAGCAAGGGTTGACCGGCTGAAAATCTTCCATGAAATTTGCTTTGCCATGACACTTTAACAAGGGGGCCGGGCTTCCTTTCAGACTGCTAAGGAGTAATCTGGACAGCTTTCCCTTCTCACGAGCCCTAAAAAGGCTGTGGCTTACTAGTCACGTTGCCTTCAAGAGACACACCCCTCGTCACCCCCACTTATGACTCTACATCCTATAAAGGTTGGGAATGAGATCCTACAAAAAGACTTTTCAAACCTGGCTTGTAAAGTTCAATAGGAGGAGATTTCTTGCTGAGTTTCAATTTTATTCTAATCTCTTTGTAGTTCTGGGGAAGTTACTCCCAAGGTATTAAGGTGTCTCCTCAGACACTCTAAGGTAGAAACTGGCTCACGAAGAAACAGTAAGCACAAAAAAAAAAAATATAAATATGTTTTAAAACTCTAAGATTTCCACCTGACTTTATTTTAAGCTTTAGGCAAATAGGTGAATTTTTACTGTTATTATATTCCTAGAATATTCGTAGTCCTAACATTTCTCCTTCTTCCAAAAATTACCCAGAAAGCAATGACCACGAATCCCTCAGGTATCTTGTTTCACCAGCCCCTCTTCCAACACGCTGTTTTGAGGTCATTCTCTTGCCCAACATGTCCACTCACTTGCGGTCTTTGATTCGTCTGAGCTGTATCCGTAGTTTTCATTTCCACTTTTTATCTTTGTCTCAACCATTTCTTTGTTTGTTTTCACACTCGCAGATTTCCTAGAATTAGACCATTTTAAGAAGTAACATGTTAATCAGCGAAGGGCATTTGGCTCACAGTTATGCTCAGAGCATCCTGACACATAGAACTTAGGACCTAAGTCCACAGCTTGGTTGCTGGCTTCTTGGGAGATGATGAACATCAGAATGGAAAATCCCAGCCATCACACTCCCATTGTGGGGAGAGAAGGAACTTTCTTATAAGAGTCCATGGACTCCAATGACCAAATAAAGCAGGGGTTGGCAAATTATTACCCAGAATCCAAATCCAGCCCACTGCCTGTTTTTCTAAATAAAGTTTTATTGGAACACAGCCTCACCTACTTGCTTTCATAACGTCCATGCTGCTTTCGTGTTACAACAGCACTGAGTAGTTGTGAGAGAGACCATATGGTTGATCAAAACAAAAAATATTTACTATCTGGCCCTCTATAGAAAAAACTGCGCTACCCCCTGAAATAAAGCAAAAAAAAAAAAAAGGTGCATCTTCCTAGGGGAAGGAATTTGGCAATGAATATACAAAGGATTAAAAATATTCCTACTCAACCTCTAAGAATTTATTATAGGGAAATAATCAAGGATATGTGCAAAGACTTACTTGAAAGGATGTCCATTCATAAGTTATTTATTATATCAAAACTTGCAAACAACCCACGTGTCCAACAATTAAAAAAAAAAAAGAAAGTTGTGGTTGAGTTGATTCCGAGTCATGGCACCCCCATGAGTTTTGGAGTAGAACTGTGCTCCATAAGATTTTCAAGGCTGTGATCTTTCAGAAGTAAGTCTCCTGGCCTTTCTTCCAAGGTACTTCTAGGTGGATTTGAACTGCCAACCTTTCTGTTAATAGCCAAGCACTTAACCATTTATACCACTGAGGGACTCCATGTTCAGCAATAAAGGACTGGTAAAATGAAACTATTGATACATCTCTAAGATGGAATATCATACCAGCTATAAAAGCTGGTGGAAGTCTAAACTAGTATACCTACTTCGGAAAACTGTGTGGCAGTATCGTCTAAATCTAAACATGCCTACCCTATGACCCAGCCTTCCCTACTAGATATATAGCCAGAATACCAAATAGGAATGAGTACATATGTTCACCAAAAGACATGTATTAGAGTGTTCAAAGCAGTAATGGCCCCAGCCTGAATACTATCCAAATGTCCATCACCAGCAAAATGGATAAACTGCAGTGCATGCACAGAATATAATAGCATATAGAATCAGAATATAAACAATCTATATCTACACTCAACAATCTGGATGAATCTTCAATTGAAAGCTCAAGACAGACAGAAATGAGTACATACTAAAGGGTTCCATTTATACAAAGTTTATGTAAAACTAATCTGTGGGGCTATGAGGGATAGATGTCAGAAGAATATTTACCTTTGGGGAGGAGGTGTAGGTAGTGATTTGAAGAGGGCCTGAAGGGGGCTTTTGGGGTGCTGATGATGTTCTTGCTCTTGATTTAGATATTCAATGCCCAGGCATAGGTGCTTTGTGAAAATTAATCAGGCTAGACACTTATGATTTGTAGCCTTTTCTGTATTTATGTTAAAAAACAAAAACAAAAACCAAACTCAGTGCCGTCGAGTTGATTCCAACTCACAGCGACCCTAGAGGACGGAGTAGAACTACCCCATAGGATTTCCAAGGAGTGGTTGGTAGATTTGAACTGCCGACCTTTTGGTTGGCAGCCAAGCTCTTTACCAACGCGCCACCAGGGCTCTGTATTTATGTTACACTTCAATAAAAAATTTTATTTAATAAAATGTTGTAGGCAAGTATTATTCAAAAGAAAATAATCTTCAGAAGTGTCAAGTGAAAAGAGTAGTCTATAAAATAATGTGTACGATGACTCAAATTTTACAAAATATGTATGTGTGCCTGTGTATGTATATATATGTGAACATATGCACATGTAACAATAATTACTTCTGTACAATAGAATGATAGGTGATTTTAAAACTATATTTTTTAATTTTTCTATGCAATAAGCATTTATTGATTCTATAAGAAAATATAATTGTTATTTTAATGCAAAGGATATCTGTAAGCAGATGAAGTTAGCGCCGTGGAAGCAGTGAAGGACAAAGCAGGTGGGACATGTTCACCCAGTGAGCTGATCTTGTCTTACCTCCCTGGGGCCTACCTCACTCTTTGGTTTAAGTGCTAGAGCTGTACATGGAGAAGGGCCCAGGCCCTGGAGCAGAGCTGCCCAACTGCATTCTGACCCTTCCACTTTCTGGATGGGCGCTACTGGGCAGGTTACTTATCTTCTCTGTGCCTCTCAGTTTCCCCATCTACAAAATGGGACAGTAGCCTCATAAAATCACTGTGAGAATTAAATAAGATAAAAAAACATCTACAAAGCCAAGAAAACCCTATGGAGCAGTTCTACTCTGTAACACATGGGGGTGGTCATGAGTTGGGGCCAACTCAATGGCAGCTAACAAAAACGACCACCACAATATATTACCATTACTCTCTACCCATGACCCTGAATAGCTGCTGATCACTGCACTGTGAAACCACCTCTGATCCCAGAAAACAGAAATGGAAGATGATGGTTTAGTCAAGAATGGGGACCCCAAGGATCAGGCTGGGGTCTTTCCAGTGACAGCAGTCAAAAGAAACACCAGAATAATTATCAGCATCAGTTTTCTCTTGCCCTAGTCTGGCCTCAAACGAGGTGTGTTTTCAGATTGCTTGGTTTTGCTGCTGCGTGGTGTCCTCAGAGGACATCATTACCAGGGAGGAACTGAGGTCACAGGGAAAATGAATAGTGTCTGCCACAGGATGGCCGCACACATCCTCATTCGCAATGTATTTTAAAACCCCAATCTTCATTTATTATTTTTTTAATTGTTGTACTTTAAGTGAAAGTTTACAATTCAAGTTAGTCTCCCATACAAAAATTTATACATACATTGTTATGTGACCCTAGTTGCTCTCCCTATACTGTGACAGCACACTCTTCCTTTCCACCCCAGATTTCCCATGTCCATTCAACCAGCTCCTGACCCTCTCTGACTTCTCATCTCGTCTCTGGACAGGAGCTGCCCATTTAGTCTCAGGTATCTGCTTGAGCTAAAAAGCACATTCTTATTACATAAAACATTTTATGTCCTATAGTCCAGTCTAATCTTTGTCTGATGAGTTGGCCTCGGGAATGGTTTTAGTTCTGCATTGACAGAGACTCCGGGGGCCATGCTTTCTGGGATTCCTCCCGTCTCAGACCATTAAGTCTGGTCTTCTTAATAGAATTTGAGTTCTGCACCCCACCTTTCTCCTGCTCCATCAGGGACTCTCTGTTGTGTTCCCTGTCAGGGCGGTCATTGGTGGTAGCCGGGCACCATCTAGTTCTTCTGGTCTCAGGCTGACACAGTCTCTGTAAAACCCTAATCTTTAAAAAGCTCTAATAAAATATTGACATTTCAATTGCATATGATTGTACGCCCTTGATGTAGTTACCTTCAAAGTGCTTGCAGCTACTTCTGGACGGTGGTGGGAATGACAGGAATTTTTTTTAGTCCCCAGCTTGGTTGTCCAAGCAGTGATACTACCTAATGGGTCAGCCTGGTCAGTTCCATGTACCTTCCAGGCATCCAGCTAGTTTCATTCTTCTCCACTGCCCCAGAAATTCCAACAGGATCTCTGCCTGGTTCTTTTAACATCCTTGAAACAGTACTTGAGTTGCTAGCCTTAATTCAAAGCAGGAAGAATAGCAGTCATGGTGCACAATGCCCTCTTGTGGAACAAGTTGCAAATGCTAGACAAACCAGAAAACCAAACTCGTTGCCATAAAGTCAGTTCTGACTCCTAGAGACCCTTTAGTACAGAGTAGAACTGCCCCATAGGATTTCCAAGGCTATGGTGGAGCCCTGGTGGCACAGTGGTTAAGAGCTTGACTGCTAACCAAAAGGTTGGCCGTTCAAATCAACCAGCTAGCTGCTCCTTGGAAACCCTATGGGGCAGTTCTACTACGTCATATAGGGGCAATATGAGTCGGAATCTCAATGACAACAGGTTTTTTTTTTTTGGTTTTAATCTTTATGGAACCAGACTGCTTCCCTCAGAGCCACTGGTGGATTCCAACCACAGACCTTTCAGTTAGGAGCCTAGCACTTAACCACTGAGCCACCAGGGCTAATCGGACACATTTTACTAAGTGAGTGCAGGGCAAGTCAAAGGCAGTAGCAACTCCCCTAGTTTATTCGACCAGTTAATGTTGCTCCAAGAGTTTGTGATTGACATATACATTTTTCAGTCTTTTCCATTTTCAGTAACATAAATACTAAGATCCTTGGGTTTTTTGTTTTTTTTTCTTTTGTTTGTTTGTTTGTTTTGTTTTGTTTTGTGTATGTGTGTGTTTATTTTTGTTTTCAGAAAATTGATGTGACTTAAAACTTACCTTATTTCACTTTGATAACTAGATTCTGAAAAAGAACAAAATTGCATTAGTAAACTCAGGATACTTATTCTGAAAATATACGTATTGATTTTTATAGAACCCTTGATTTTTAGAGACCTCTCATTAGTAACTATTTGTAACCCAGTAGGCATTATTCAGTTCTCCCATCCCAGATTATCAAATGACTTCCAAGCATAAACATCTTGGAATTCACCATTAATTCTCAGAAAAATAAATAAGCCCTGGATACCAGAAGTATAGTAGGTATCCAATAAGTACTTAGTGAATGTTAGATTTGATTAGGAAGAGTATAAAGACTCTATTCACCCAGGAAAGCTATTCTGTGTTAACAATCCCAGCAGACATTCACTCAGTACCTACTGTGCGCCAGCACCACGCCAGCCACAGCTGTACAATGTATTATCTCATGTGATCACTACAACGATCCAAGACGTAGGCTTAGTGTTGCCATATTTTTATCCAATGAGTAATCATACAGTCATGTATTTCTTTAATTCTAAGAATTAAAAGTATCATATTTCTTGAATTCTAAGATACATTTTCAGTCCATATATGCCAATGGTTTCAATTCGTAGAGTTATGTTCCCTCCCACTACCAAAGAAAATGCTGTCAATAAATTGATCATGTCCCTGGGTGGTGCAAATGGTTACCAACATGTTCAGTTGCTAACCAAAAGGTTGGAGGTTCGAATCCACGCAGAGGTGCCTTGGAGAAGAGGCCTGGCAAGCTATTTCCAAAAATACATTTATCGAAAATCCTATGGAGCACAGTTCTACTCTGACACATATGGGGTCACCATGAGTTGGAGCTGACTTGATAGCAGCTGGTTTGGTTTGGTTTTAATCAATGGACAGGAGGAGATACAGAATTAGAAGATGGGGAGGAGCAGAGGCGTGGTCCAGTCCTGGGCTCCCACCCCCACCTCCAGCTCCAGCACCACTGTGCTTTCCTGCCTAGACTTTCTGGCCTATGAAACTTTACTGAGATCTAAAAAATATTAATTTT
>NW_004444138.1:2357888-2359152 GCF_000243295.1 Trichechus manatus latirostris | reverse complement strand
AGACAGGCACATACATTCAGCACTCGGAAAGACCTGAGCTGCCCACGTAACACAGGATTCTTTGGCTTCCGAAGTCACAAACTACCCAACTGTACATCGAATCCACCTCAGTGTTGAGCTCAACCCCCAAACAAGGCCCTCACTTTCATATATCTCAGAATATCTCAGAAGATCTCATACAGAAGAAATTTGGAATTATTTTTATTGATTTTATTTTATTATTTTTATTAACAGAAGACTATTTTTCCTTCTACCACTACATCAGTATTCATCTATAGAAAGAGATTTGGAATTCCACAAAATAAGAAATAGTCTTTTAGTGTGCTCAGATAGGTGGGTCTTACTCCAGAAAAGCCATAATATCTATATCACAGATTACAATAGCCATAAAAGCTTACAAATAGCATAAAAATAAAATAATCAGTGTCTTTGATGAGAAAGGTACCATGTTAACACCTTCTTAAAAGTGTAAACATCTCAGTTTCCTGGAAGTATAACGAGTTCACATCAGACCCCAAAGGAATGACTTCCTTCCTTGAGAAAGTCCTTTTTTTTTGCATATCTCCTTGTAAGAGCTTGGGAAGTTAATTTATCTTTTGAAAGAGCTGATGAGCTGATGAACTTCAAGTGCTCATACCAAAAGTCCAAAAATATATACAAATCTATATGAACAAAAATATTACCTTTTTTCTCTCTCCTGGAGACACAGCAGCAGCAGATTATAATCAGAACAATTATCAGGATCGAAAGCAGTGAACAGAATACTGCAAGGAGAATTATTGCCCAGGTAGGCAATGATGTGCCTGGTTTATCAATATTGCCTATAAGATTGAGAGGAGAAAAGAATACTTTAGCGATGCTTGTTACTGTCTATACGGTGTAATCACTGGTTCTGCCACATTATACATTATGTATTCAAATAATATTATAACTATCTGGCCTACAATGGTGAGGTGTTATATGCCAACTTCCCTTCAATTTAGTTAATTATTCAATACTCCACAGTCTCTTCCATTGCAATACTTATTACTGCTAATAAATAACTGCTTTGGAACACAATCGTTTTCAAGTATTGGTTGTTTAATGTTTCTAACATTCCTGAAAGGTAGATAAAGAGGGATTCCAACTTTCTGCAATTAGAGTTGTGATTAACATGCTCATACATCTTTTATTCAGTCAAGAAATACTTCCTAAACACCTACTACTAGACTGTGGGTGCAGTGGTGGTTCAGTGGTAGAATTCTTGCCTTTCATGCAGGAGACC
>NW_004444138.1:2347229-2357500 GCF_000243295.1 Trichechus manatus latirostris | reverse complement strand
CAACTCACAGTGACCCTATTGGACAGAGTCAAACTGCCCCACAGGGTTTCCTAAGCTGAAATCTTTGTGAGAGCAGATTGCCAGGTCTTTTCTCCCAAGGAGCTGCTGGTGGGTTCAAACCGGACCTTTTGTTTAGCAGCTGAGTGCTTAACCATCATGCCACCAGGGCTCCTTCAAGACTCTAGAAAAAAACAAACAAACCAAACCCATTGCCGTCAAGTCGATTCCAACTTACAGCGACCTATAGGACAGAGTAGAACTGTCCCATAAGGTTTCCAAGGAGCGCCTGGTGGATGCAAGACTCTAGAGCACCAAGAAAATTAGGACAAATGGAGGAAAGTCCACTTCTAAAGGCAACTACTACAAGCCCTTCACTCCAGCCACACCCAAACCCCACTCACGGAATCCGTTTCTCATACAGTAATTGCTTTTTCCATAGCTTCTCAGAATCCACCTTCCTTAGTGTCTACTTTACCTTCTTGTTTTATACAGGTGAGTTAGAGTTGAAAAACAGAAGGGGTAAGAAGAGGCAGAGCACACAGGAAGTAAATGGAGTGGAAAGGAGGGAAAGAGAGAAATAAACCATTTTGGTGTTTTACACCCATGTCATAGCCAGAGATGTCCAGTACTATGTGGGTATCTAAATTCAGATTTAATTAAACATTTAAATTTGAATTAAAATTATGTGAAACAAATGATTCAGAGCCGTAGTCACACTAGCCACATTTCAGTGCTTAATTGCCACAAGTATAGGATATTTCCATTATCACAGAAAGTCCTGTTGGACATCTCTGTCACTGGTTTATAGGAACAGCATTAATGTTCCCAAACCAAAACACAAAAACAAAAAACAATTATCATCAAGTCAATTCCGACTCATGGCAACCCCATATGTGTAGAGTAGAATTGCACTCCACAGTGTTTTCAAGGATGTGACCTTTCAGAAGCAAATCACCAGGCCTCTCTTCCAAGGTATCTCTGGGTGGGTTCGAACTGCCAACCTTTCAGTTACTAGTAGAGCACTTAACCGTTTGCATCACCCATGGACTCTTCGATGTCCCAAAGATAGCCCTTATCCAGTAATTTACTTCTCCCTATTGAACCAGTTGGAAACCCTGGCGGCATAGTGGTTAAGAGCTTTGGCTACTAACCGAAAGGTCAGCAGTTTGAATCCACCAGGAGCTCCTTGGAAACCCTATGGGGCAGTCCTACTCTGTCCTATAGGGTTGCTATGTGTCTGAATCGACTCGATGGCAAAGGTTTTGGTTTTGAGTTTATTGAATCAGTTGAAGTTACATCACAAACATTTACGCTGATGTGTTTAAATGTGAGTTGCTATTCAATAAGAGTCTGCCGCTCAACCCTGAGTGCTTGGGTATTTGTCTCAATGCATGCTATTTTATTAGATACTAGTCATTAGAAAATACTAATAGACTTCCTATGAACAAAAATAGGATTTACTTTTAAATCAACAGCCATCTAGCACTTTGGAACCAGAAGTTACAGTTGAAAAGCAGCTCTTGGATATTCTTTAGCGTTTTCCTCGAAAATTGATCTTTCAATTATAGTTTGATGTGCTATTCCTACATCAAATTTAAATGCTCAGAATAAGTTGTAGGAATGGTTAGAGATGATCACTAATGATCTGGTGTCTACAATCATCAGCCACTTGGATGCTGACTCATGGGCAAGTGAGGACCCAACTGCAGAATAATCTACTGCCTTGTCTAAAAGGAGTGCTAAAATGCAGAGAGCTCTGTGCT
This sequence comes from Trichechus manatus latirostris, assembly GCF_000243295.1. NCBI lineage: Eukaryota > Metazoa > Chordata > Mammalia > Sirenia > Trichechidae > Trichechus > Trichechus manatus. Next base: position 2,355,737 of record NW_004444138.1, on the reverse strand, counting down.
TTGAAGATTTATGTAATGTAAAAAGATATTTGTCTTTCTGCTCTTCATACAAAGCTTCTCTGCATTACTTGCAATGATTTTTAAAACTTCCTTCTAAGGCACTAAGGAAAACTAAATAATTTTGACAGTTTCTTTTTTTTAACATCTCATACTCATTACCATCTCAAGTGTCTATGAAACTGATGGCTATTGCTATCATTTTTCTTACATATCTGCTATTGTCTAAACTAGACTTATTCTCCTTAAGGCTAGGGACTGTGTCTTAGTAGCCCAAGTGCCTGGCATATATTAGTCACCTTGAATGGATGGATGGATGAGTGAATGGATGGATGGATGGATGGATGGATGGATGGATGGATGGATGGATGGATGGACAGATGAAGAGGCTGAGTTCCCTTCCAACTCTACATGGAGAAGACTGTACTCCAGACAGTCAACTACAACTAAGCCAGGCCTAAGGCTCACCTTCTTTCCCATGTTAAGATGCCCAGAATAGAATTGTAGGATTGTAGAGAAGCCAAAACTACTTCCCTAGCGCCTTCCATCTCCAGGTCAACCACCATTTCTTTCTGCTATTGATTGGAACAGATAGAGACAGGAAAATTGTTCCCAAAAGAAAGATGAAGAGTAGAGAGGACAGGATCATACCCTTCCCATGTCACTTGCCCCCCAGCCCTAGAATTGGAGCTCTCAAACAAGACAATCCCTTCACACTGGGAATAATACAGTTTATCCCCTTGCACCACAGAGCAGGTTTACTAACACTGGTGTTCCCAAGCATCACCTGTAATACATGCTGCACGCACAGGGTCCTTCTCCATCGGAATGGCACCCCCCCCCCAGGTGTCTCTGATGCAGGTGTTGGTGACGCTCACTTTAAGAATCCCTGATTTGCCGCCAAAACACAACCCAAGCAATCCCCGGCATTACAGATGTTCCCATACCCCTCCCCTCACAGATGTGGTAAGAAAAATATTAAGGCCAGAATTGCATTTATAATATCCACCATCCAGATCTGAAAATCAGCCCATCATGGAAAAGCTTTGTGACTGAAAGTGCTGTGGGCTTTGTGTCCATGGAACCAGTCAAATCCCTTGGCCACCATTTACTTGCTGCATTACCTTTGCCTCCAGCTTGCTCACTGGTAACAATTCTTGGCCCTCCAGGCTGTTCAGAGACCCAAGAGAGTGTATGAAAGTGCTGAGAACACCCTAAGGTACAATGCATATATTTGAGATTGCTGTGGTCATCCCCAATTCAATGCAGCGAACTCTTTTACAAACTAAAGTTTGCAAATATTAGAAGTTTTCATAATCAGGGAGCCAGCAGGGGTTAAACTTTAAGGTCTGCCTCAGATTTAAGAGATAAGCTTGAAATTCTTACCGGTCTAAGGCAACATACTGGTTGACCTACTCAGATACTCCCTATCAGTGGCCTTTTCTTCCTCTGCTGGAGAAAGCAATTAGCGTGCCAATCCCCTGCCAACCGAGTCTTAACACAACAACCTTTCATCTGCTCTGTTACAGAGACAGCCCACTTTGACCTCAGGGAGTGCCTGTTTAAAGGAAGGGAGGGCCCGCTTGCAGGGTTGCCAACAGAATCAAGGAAGGGAGTAGGTAATAGAGTGATCTCACTGCCTCTCTTGTCCCTTATGCAACCACTAACATTAGCAAAGCAATGCTGCACTCACTTAAAACCCCCTGCTCTGGCCCCTAACAACTGGTGTCAGGTACCCCATCCCTTGCTCTTTCTCTTCCTATTGGTTGTAATCCCACTTCACTGGAAGTCAAATTTTTCACCGAGTTTCACATCTAGGAGTGAGGTAAACACTCCCTCTAATCCAGGAGCGTGATGTGTGCACCAGGAGAGGGCATGATTTGGTACCGGAGACACACAGATGAAGCTTTTTTCTTTTAACAGTAATTTTTAATTTAACACATATCACACACAAACACACACGAACAAACAAACCCGTTGCTGTCACTTCAATACTGACTCACAGCAACCCCACGTGTTACAGAGTGCAACTCCTCCATAGAGTTTTCTCGGCTGTAATTTTTACAGAAGCAGATCGCCAGGCCTTTCTTCCATGGGGCCTTTGGGTGAGTTTGAACTGCCAACCTTTAGGTTAGTAGTCAAGCGCAGACCATCTGCACCACCCAAGGGCCTCCCACACATGTATAAATCGTGGATATTTTGGTTTAATATGAGACTAATTTCTTTAAGTGAGTCTACTCACAGTAGATTTAAAGAAAAATAAATAATAATGGTCATATAGTGATATATCAAAAATTGTAACAGTGAACAAAAACCACAGAACCTTGGAATGATCCAACCTGTAACCCAACCCCTGCGTTGTGTAGATAAGGCACTCAAGACAAAGAGATAAACTCGTTCAAGGCCACACAGAACAGGGAAACCCCAGGTCTTCTGAGTCATGTTTTTCCATTCTGCCATGTTTGGAAATCGTCATCCTGGGGAAGATACAACCCAGGTCTTCTAAGAAATAAATATATTTTCAGAGAGTCCAAAGGTGGCCGCCAGCCTGTTCCTTAGTGGAAGGCACAGGTGTGCGTGATTCAAAGTGAAAAGCAAATTTGCTAGAGAGGAGGGGTATACTGTACCTGAGTAACCCACAAACAGTGACTAAGGAAGTTCAATACCGCTTGCCTTCCTCCCTATGTTCCTTCACCAAACTGTATGCATGTTAGGACTGCAATACTGAATTGACTCTGTAACTTTAATCTCAGCTTCGAGACCGTCCTTTTCTCATCTGTGAAGAAAAGCAAAATAGTATTCCCACATGCTCTCAAAGGGCTGCCTAGAGTTTTAAAGCATGCATAGAATTTCTTGACACCAGCTGTATGAATACCCAATGTCATTACCAACATGTGCCAAGCGTGCTCCTGGGCCAGCCAGAGGGGACACGGAGGATCTCTGGATCAATAAAATACATGATGGTAATTGCTCGCTCTTCTGTGGTGTGTGCTCTGGGTCAGAGGCTGCCTGAAGTGCTTTAGGGGTTACTTCTCACACCAATAACAGCCCTATAAATTAGGTATGAGAAAACTGAGGCACAGAGAGGTTAACTAATTTGCCTAAAGTCACACAGCTGGTGATTAGGCGAGCTGGGATCTGAACCCCGGCTGTCTGCTGTCCAAGTCTGTGTGGATAGTAGTATGAGATGAAGCTGGATTAGGAGGCAAGTCCTTTGGGGTTGTTCAGCCTAATTGCCCCCAATCCTGGCCCCACTAGGATAATGTGGAGAGCTACTTTAAAAATGCCATTTCCTGCAGCCACTCTGGAAAACAAGTTGGTGGTCCCTCAGAAAGCCAAACAGAGAACTACATATAACCCAGCAATTCCACTTCTGGGTATATACTTGAAGGATTGAAAACAGGGACTCAAACAAGTACTTGTACACCAGTGTTCATTGCACCATTATGTATGACAGTCAAAAGATGGAAACAGCCCAAGTGCCCATCAACAGATGAATGGAAAAATCAAATGTGATATATCCATATAACGGAGTATTATTCACCCATAGAGAGAAATGAAGTCCTGAAGCATGCTACCACATGGATGAAGCTTGAAAGCATTATACTAAGTGAAATAAGTCGGTCACAAACGGACAAATATTGCATGATCCCACTTACAGGAAGTATCTAGAATAGGCAAATGCATAAAGACCAAAAAAGATTAATGGTTACCAGGGGCTGGGGAGAGGTGGGGGAAGTTATTGATTAATGGGTACAGAGTTTCTGTCTGGGGTGATAAACAGTTTTGGAAAGAGATAATAGTGATGATTGTACAACATAGTGAATATAATTGATGTCACTGAATTGTGCACTTACAAATGGTTAAGAGGACAAATTTTAGGTTACGTATATTTTACCACGATAAAATTAAAAAAATTTTAAATGCTAATTTCCAGGTCCCATGCAGGCCAATTAAATCAGAATCGCTGGGGTGAGGCATGAGTATATGCCTTATATGTGTGAGGACTCCCCCGACGGCTGGGACACGCAGCTAGGAGACGTGTCTCTGCTCTGTTCTTCTCTCCCTCATTTTATAAGCAAAAAGAGGATCCCCGAAGGTCAGTGACTTGCCCAAAGTCATACAGTTAGTGCCAGAGTGAAGACCCTGAACTCATCCCTCCCACTACTCTTCTCTGCCCCCCAAAATGGTCACTTATCACTAAATTAAGGTTATAAACAGCAATCACTAGATTCTAGAAGCTCATGTGCTCTGAGGTTTCCAAGCTGCTATTCTTCTTTCAGTGCCTTAAAGGGAGCATTCCAGAAAGGAAAACAAGTTCCTTGCACGTTTAGGAAATGAGTGGCAGGGCTGATGTTTACCAATCCCTGTGAAGCAGCCAGAACATGGTACAGCCTCATTAGTTCTCAGCTCTCTGCAAACCTGGCTGTGCTCCTCAAAGCCTTGTAGCCTCCGAGTACCGCTGGCCAAGGGCATAATGAGGTCTGCAGCTGCTAAAGGTTGCATAAAACACGTACCATGCAGCCAGCCACCAGCTGCTCTGGGTCTTGATGAATAATTTAGAAACAAATTACCCTTTTCCAAATGAGCCCAATAAAATAGGATTCATTGCGACGCACCCACTGCGCATTCCTCTCCCGAGCTCTCCGACTCCAGCTGCCGTAATTAAGCCTGCTCACTTCGCTACTCCTCATCTAAGAAGAATTCAAAGGAATTAAACCCAATCCAGGGAAATCAAGTGCCCCGGACCCTTCCCCTACAAAGGAAATAATTTACAGGCAAATTAATCTCTAGAATCCATTCCTATACGGCACCAGCCTTCAGGTTAGAACCCTTTGCTGTATTATTACCTTGTTAAGATGGGAGTTTGAACAGTTAATTTCGTGCCATTTGGTGCTAATGCAATTTTTGTAAATCCTCCCTTTCAAAGCCTGGACTATGCTTTATCATATCTAAGTAGCTTAAAAGCAAGCTGGGGTGGCTTCTTGGAGAAATGGCCAATTCCAGGTTGGGACAAAAAAAAAATATTGCCTTCGAGTTGATGCCAAATCATGGCGATCCCATGTGTTACAGATTAGAACTGAGATCCGTAAGGTTTTCTTGGCTGTAATCTTTACTGGAATCATATCACCAAGCCTTTTCTTCCACAGAGCCACTGGATGGGTTCAAACCACCAAATCTTTGGTTACTAGTTGAGCACAAACGGTTTGCACCACCAGGGACCTCAGGCTGGGACAGGAAAAGTGTAGAGTGAGTTTGGAACATCTTACTGGACCAAGTGTTCAAAAACGAATGGGGATGTATCGAAAGGACACAAGAGCCAGCTTGAAGGGATTCCCACTGGTCAGATTTGGACCCATCTGAACATCAAAATGAATAATGACAGGCATAGATTATAAGGCATTGAATAAAAATGAGTTCATACTGAAACTGGTAGAAAAGAGAGAGAGAGAGAAAAGAAGGAAAGAGAGAAGGGAAAAGAAAAGGAAGATGAGGAAGGGAAGACTCTTCTTTGTAGAAATGTCAATAAATATAGAAATAATGATAGAAGCAGAAAATCACTTCTACAACCCATAAAAACAACTGATTCGGGCTATGACTTATCAATAGGTACAAAAGTTATTAGGGGAAAAGACCGTTGGGAAAAAGGATATTCACCCAGCATCCATAGATTATGTATTATTTATAAAGGCAAAAAAGTAGACCTTTGCAATGGAGAATCCTGGGGATGCCACATTAACCAAATGATCAAACTTAATATTACTATGATGGAGGAAGTTGGCCTCATGTGCCCACACTACATCATCTAAGTCCTGCCGGAAAAACTCAGACAACTCCAACCTGAGGGGCATTTTGCAAGAATGGCCTGGACTCTTCAAAAACGTCTATATCTGGAAAGACGAATAAAGGTGGGGAACCATTCTAGATCAAAGGATACTAAAAATGACAGCTAAATGATTAACCATTTGCTTGGGGAAAAAATACCTATAAAGGATATTCTTAGGACAACTGGGGAGATATGAATATGAACAGTATATTATATAACAGTATTGTAGAATGTTAAATTTCCTGACTCCCACTTATATGGGGCATATGTAGCGTGGTCTTTGTTTTTATGACATACATGTCGAAGTATTTAGGAATAAAGTGTCATAATGTTTCCAACTAACTCTCAAATGGTTCAGCGAAAAACCAAAACAAACCTGGAAGAGAGAAAGCAAACATGGCAAAACGTTAACATTTGGTGTATCTGTGTAAAGGTATCATGACTTACGTCGGCCTATGTGTGTCAGAGTAGAACTGTGCTCCACAGCCTTTTTAATGACTGATTTTTTGGAATTAGATTGCCCAGGCTTTTCTTCCGATGCACCTCTGGGGAGACTAGAATCTCCAAGCTTGTGGTTAGCAGTTGAGAGCATTAACTGTTTATACCACCGAGGGGCATGCATGGGGTCAGGTCACCATGAGTCGGAATTGACTCAACGGCAACTGCTAACTGGTAGGTGAAGGTATGTGGGTATTCACTGTTCTATTCTTACACCTTTTCTAAAGTTTTTTAATTATTCAAAATAATAAGCTGGAAAGAGAAAACTAGGTTTGAATTCTAGCTTTATCTTCATGTATAGTCTTAGTATGGAATACTGTTAAAATTAATGAACTAAGAAAAAATTAACCTTGACTTAAAACCAAAGGAAAAAAAATTCTGTATCATTTACCTCAAAAGCCTCCATAGCCACTGAAAGCAAGTCTAAGCTTCTCTGGAGTAGCTAGCCCATGGGCTACCTCAGGCACAGGTAACATAAATGTCCATGAGAAATAAGCAGAAGAGGCAAAGGCTACCCTCAACAAGTGACTGGCTCGGTTGTTCTTTTTTATTCCAGAACAAAGGGCCTCCTAGAACCTTCCAAATGAGAGAAAAAGAGGAGAGAGTTGGTAGCTGGTTTTGCTCCACTGAGTTTAGAAAACAAATTGACTGTGAGTTGTTTCTCTTTGAGATAAATTTTGACTCTGTTGTACCATTTGACTGTTTCCATAGACCCAAGACTAGCTGTGTTTTGGCCCATTTTTTAAAAAAAGACTTTACTGCAGGGTTTGGCAAATGAGCAGTGCCAAGCCCCTGCTGTTTTCCCTGGCCTGCAGAGTTACAAAAATGTTTAATTAGTTGCCAATATTTATGCAGTGCAATAGATCATTTTTATGTGGCCTTTCTAGCCATGGTCTTGTAATTCCCACCAAATGACCGGGTAGGGCTCTGCAAATAAGGTGCTTGTGGCCCACCAAGGGATTGGACAGCTTTCCAATAATGAAAATAAGGTGCATGGCACCCTTGTGGGTGGGGGTGTGATCATGCAAATAAGGTGTATGGAACGTTAACAAGAGGATTTGTCAGTTTTCCCATCCCACTAGGCTTGAAATAAGCCATCCCAGAGGCAGAAAGTGGGACCAAGAAGAAGAGACAGGAGCCGAGCGCAACCTTTTGACCCAGGGTCCCTGAGCTGAGAACTTCTTAGACCCAGGAGACAGAGAGTGAGAGCTGTAATACCGGAGATATCATAAGACTTCAAGAAACGGGCGGAAGACAGTACAGTGGGCTTCCCAACCTATGGAGCAAGGCAGTTACAGTGAGCCTGCCGACCCATGGAGTGAGAGAACTGAGAACCTTTGGGCAGGAGTCTTCCTCGTGGCGTGGAGTGCCTCTAGGCACTTGTCAGGGGAGCTAGGCTTACTGACCCACAGAGCAAGAGAGTTGAACTCCTTCAGGCTGAGGCTTTCTGGTGGAGTGGGGTGCCCCAGGCACTTACTGGTGGAGCTAAAGAGCTTTGTAAATCTTGCCCAAGCAGGGCAGAGGCTGGTCTGGCCCAAAAGGCCCAAGAGGCCCTAAAGGCCATGGGCCGGGGAGTGGTCTGCCTGTGGGCATGGCCGAGAAGCTGTCCTGACCAAAGAACTGTATCCTGAGTTGTTCCTGATGCTGAATTCTAACCTGTTACTTCCCTAATAAACCCCATAATCATGAGTATTGTCTGTGAGCTCTATGTGACCTTTGTAATGAATTATCACACCCATCAGGAGTCGAGAGTGCCGTGGGAGGGACAACTGGTTTCAGAATTGGCAAAAAGGTTGGAGAGAGGAGGTATGCCTGACCTCCCCTTCATAGGAATCAGCCTTGGGCTGATGCCAATGGCGATTCTCTCTCCCTTCAGGAAGTTAGAGAAGGAGGTCAGATGCTGCCTTCACGCCATTTTACAGTTGGTGCCATTTTTTTTTTACAATTTAAAAGTCAAGAGAATTCACATAAAATCCAGATTTCCAGAGTCTCTTGAAAAACTGGAAAATCTGGCAGTGCTATGTCCACATGCCCTTGGCAACCACTAGCTGGAGCTGGCATTGGCTTCTCTGTCTGGAGGGGACGTATGGTCTCCAGCTCCCCACAGACCCATCACTCCATCTTCTACCTGAAACATTCCCTCAGTTGTGTACTCATTTCTGTCGTAAGCAGGTCTCCAAGGGCAT
>NW_004444138.1:2344165-2346036 GCF_000243295.1 Trichechus manatus latirostris | reverse complement strand
ATAGGTTTACGACAATGTTGTGGCCAGAGGCTCACAGGAAGCTAACCCTGTATTTCCCCTGGAGCAATGGTCCTGTAGTTGCCAATTCAGGTTCACGGTGACTTTATAGACCATAACTACCACGAATAACAAGAATCAACTGTAATTTGATTTAACTGTAGCTTTGTTCAAACTTTGAAAGATCTTAAGTAAAGATGTTTTCATAGTGGGAGGAGCTTTGGACCAAGAAAGAAGCCCTTCCTAGGTTCTAGGCCCAGCTCTGCCCCATCCAGCAGTATGACCTGGACAGTATCCCTTCCTCTTTTGTACAGTGAACAGGTTAAACTCACCCTCCACCCTCACTCACACCCCCGCAGTATGAGCCCGTTTTTCAGTTGGCCCAGGCAGACTCAGAGCTCATCAGGCTGTGCAAGCAACTTGAAGATGCCTGGTTAGAGTTTTCACTATATCAGAGACTCCAAAGCAGATTCATTTTGGGATCTAAACTTTAAACTTATGTCATTCAGTCAAGATAATAAAATAGACTTGATGATTTCAAATACACTGTGGATTTACTGGATTAAAAACAGAAACATCACAATTCCACTGAGAGTGGAAGGAATCCATGAGGACCTAACAGTCTTCCTCAAATATTAGAAGGATTTGCTCCATGTTGGCCTAGGGGATTAGAGGAAATTTGGACAATTGGTAAAAACTAGAGAAAAACATTGTAATTCAAGTGTTTGTCTCTAAACTAGATGCTATTTTATGATAAATAATTGGTGAGATGCTTAATTGTTTTTATACATAAGTAGAAAAGAGAGAAGAACTTTAAGATGGAATTTTAAAAGCCAGTGAAACAACAATCATTAAGCTGACAGTACAGGTAATTTGCCTTCATTACCACCCTTACCTGAAATCAACGTCACCGTACAATTTTCCTTGGTGTTGTTGATTAAGTAGCATGACATATAAAATATAAGCATGAAATAATAATTTATAGAAAGCAAGAAGGCTTCACTTACCCGAAGGAGGCTCAATCACAGTAAGGTTTACAGCGACAGACTTGTGAATGTGTAGACCCGTCGCATTAGCCACGCAAGTCAAAGTCCCATTGCCTTGTGGCGTGAGAGAGAGGATGCTCACTGCACTTTGAAGGTCGTCAGGCTCCGGGAAGGAGTAATAGTTGGAATGGCTTACGGGAACACCGATCTCCCAGGCAATATCTGGGAGTGGAACCCAACCCACTGCACGACAAGTAACATTACAGGGTTCATCCTCAGTGACTACAAGACTGCTGGGAATGAGCAACGTTCCCATAACTAAAGAAGAAAAAAGAGAAACATTCTGAGAAAATGACAGTTACCCTCAGTTCCAGGTGTTCTTTTTTTTTTTTAAGTTTTGCTTCAAATCGCATTTCATGAGAGACACCTTTCCAAGTTGAACAAGGCTCTGACTGTAATTGGGAAAACTTAACTCACGTTTTAGCTGTGTCTTTATTTATATCTGCTAACTTCCCTGGAGAAGGTGAAGATGCTTACCAGAAAATATATAATTACGGAGAAAATGAATGAGTAAAAGTCAGGAGCCAGGGGAAGATAAGTGATATGTGAAAGAGAACGCAGAAGCATATACCTTTGGGGCTATACAATCGCTGACACAAAGTTGCAAATTTTCTTGGACTGCCCTAGCAGCCCAACCCTTTCATTCTTTTCAATGAAAGGAGAACACATTCCAGAAACTTATAGGAAGTGATCTTTTCCCGGCATTTCGTTAAACCAGTTGCCACGGAGTCAACTCTGACTCATGGCACCCTCATGTATGTCAGAGTAGAACTGTGATCTGTAGGGTTTTCAATGGCTGATTTTTCACAAGTAGATCACCACGACTTT
>NW_004444138.1:2305598-2342888 GCF_000243295.1 Trichechus manatus latirostris | reverse complement strand
GAAGCTGGTGGATTCGAACTGCTGACCTTTTGGTTAGCAGCCGTAGCTCTTAACCACTAACGGATATTCTTCTTTGATACTATACCAAAACTGGACAAGTGGTGGTTTCTTAAAAAGTTAATTGCACTGTGGAATCTGAAACTTTATCAAGGAGCTTTCATACTCTGTTACATTAAAATCACTGCTCTATCTGATAGCTTGAATGGTTCTCTTACACTTGCATGATTTTGTATGATTATACATCAGTCATTTGGAAAACGATGGAGTTCACTGAGTTATGTAGACCTTCCCAATGTAGAGTAGAAAATTTCTCTGTGCACTCATGGGAATGAGTGAAAAAGGCAACTAACATCTCAGTATTATTATGAAAACAGTTTTGATATCACAGACCACTCTGAAAGGGAGGGCACCCAAGAATCCCAGATGACACTGATCTAACCAGTTGCTTTCAAGTCTACCCCAACTCATGGCGACCCCATGTACGTCAGAGCAGAACTGTACTCCACAGAGATTTTAATGGCTGCTTTTTCAGACGTAGATTGCCAAACCTTTCTTCCGAGGTGCCTCTGGGTGGACTCAAACCACCAGCCTTTCAGTTAGCAGTCATCTGTGTTAACCATTTGCACCAGGGACTCCACACTGAACTAGATCATCTCTAAAAGTGCTTCTTATTTTGAAGTGTTAGATTTCCAGTTATTCCGTTCCTGAATAGTCTCTTGGAATAAGGAAGGTGCCTTGCTAATTCAAGGACTCCTGTAAATGCAACAATGAGTAGGGAAAGGATTTGTCCCTTAAGGCTAAAGCGTTTTGTGTTTGTTCTTACGTTTGTTTTGTCTGTCCATTCATTGTTTTATTTTGTTTGATGGGGAGATTTAAGAGGACAGAAACTGAGAGGAATGGTGTTGCCTCAGTTAATAACAGAAAATCTTGAACCGAAGTCCTTGTGGCCCTCAAAGCACAATAGGTCTAGAGTTGGGTGTGTGATTAATTGATGGATTGGACAATAAATGGACAAAAATGCAGCAGTTTGAATCATTTCCTTTTTGTGTGTGCAACTGGGATTCAACTTTTCCCCAATTCGCTTTCACAAAGGTTATCCATTAGCATGGTAAACACTTTATACAAAGGTTTATGATGAGGGTTTTCACATAGATTTTAGATGATTCAACTTGGAGTTATGTAAACTCTCTTGTTTGTTGATACATGGAGGGAGGACCCAATCCTTGGATAATTCATTTTCAAAATAAATGGGGTGTTTCTTCCTCTTTCAAGATTCTTTTTTCCCTTGAGAAAGACGCTATTGTCCAGAGAACATTCGTTCCACCACTAAAAACAGAAGGCCATTCAGACCAACGGAACCAGGATAAAACAGTCAGAGTTCTGCCCAACTTTGTGAGTTCCTTCTGTGTGACCTTGGAGGCTTCTAACTTCTCTAGATGTTTATTCTTCCATCTGTACTAAAAGCAAAAGCTACAATAATTACCATTATATAAAAAGGCATGATAGGGCTTCTCATATGACTTTTTAGATTTATGGCTTTGGGAAAAGATGCTACAAAACCACTTGGTTTAACAAATTTGCTGTGCCATAAGCATAGCACTAATGAGCCATGACTCTCACCCTGTATTTCCTTGATCCAGGTCTGCTCTCTCCGCTCTCCCTTTCCCATCAGACTGAATAATCTACAATCTCAAATGCACCTTCTCCATGGAGTCTCCTAAGAAGGCTTTCCTGATTCTCTCATCTGCCTTTCCATTTTGAACCTAAGCTTGTCTTCCTCCCCTCACACTTGCCAGCATCTGCTTTGCACCATGATTATTTGCACACTTGTCCTATCTACTCTTCTTGTCAAGTTCTTGAGGTCAGGGACTGTGTCTTATTCCATTCAACTTTTTAGAAAAAAAATGTGTGTCAGATCAGAGTAGAACTGTGGTCCATAAGGTTTTCAATGGCTGACTTTTCTAAAGTAGACTACCAGGACTTTCTTCCAAGGAGCCTCTGGGTGGACTTGAACTGCCAGCCCTTCAGTTAGCAGGCAAGCACGTTAACCTTTGCACCACCCAGGGACTCCATTCATCTTTAAGTCCCCTTCAGTGCCTAACACAATGGTCTACTCCTATTGGGAACACAATAAATAATAGTGAATGAGTGTCTAGTAATTGCTATGAGCCTGGGCTATTCTAAATAAAGGCCTTACGTAGACTAATCACTTGCTCCCACCCTAGCCCTATGAAGAGATCACTAGGGCACAAAGTCATTACATAATCTGACCAAGAGCATATAGTTAGTAAGGAAGAAAGCTGAAACTTGGCCCTGGACACTCAGGCTCCTGAGTCTGCCCTATTAACCACTACACCTCTCCAACCTAAGATGCTGTACACAAAATCAGATAAGTCTCTGGAGTCTCCAAGCCATCCTCTCAGTCAGTGTTTTTAAATTTAATCCTCGTAATAAAACTTTGAGGTGGGCAGAGAAATCTTATCACCTTTTACTGATGAAGAAGTTGAGCCATCTCAGGGTACACCCGGGGAGTGACGTGATAAAAGCAAAGCCAGAACACACCCCTTTGATTCCTCTTCCTGTGTTCTTTCCCTTACATGGCAAATTATTGTGATAAGAATCTGGTCATGCAAACTAGGCCAATCATCCTAAGTAGCCTCATAAAATCACTTATTTATAAAATAGCATCCTACCCCTAATTAAATCACACAGAATTAAAGACATGAAAAGTAAAGACATGGCAATTTTGTTGAATTTCTAGAGTAAAAGCATACGACTAAAAGACGTAGACATGTATCTCTACCAAATGCTATCAAATTTGGTTTGCTAGAACCACAAATGCAGTCAGAATCTTAGGGAGTTTCTCCTAAACAAGTAATACAAAGATATATAAAAAAAATTCAAAGACACACTTCATCAAGGTCAAGAATGCTACCATAGAAATCAGGAGCTCTATTAGCATCAATGCATCTATCAATAATACATAAATACACTTTTAAAGACTGCAAAGTGATTAGACTTTGATAAGAATGTTCAGAATCCTTCTAAAGAATCCCTTGATAATATTTTATTCACTAGGTAACATGACCTTTGGCACCTAAAATTATCATTAAAGATAAAAAAGTAAGTTATTCATTACTATAATTTTTATATATCTGTTGCCTGTTGCCGTCAAGTCGATTCCGACTCATAGCAATCCTATAGGACAGAGTAGAACTGCCCCACAGGGTTTCCAAGGAGTGGCTGGTGGACTCAAACTGTCGACCTTTTGGTTAGCAGCCCAGCTCCTAACCACTGAGTCTTTACTAAAAGACTTAGCATTTTTGGTGAACACACACTTTTGATTATAGAAACCACTGTGGGTGGGGACAAGGTAGAGAAATAAGTTGGAGAAATTCAGCTAGGAAGAAGAAAGAGTTAAAGCATGCTTCAAAAGTGATAAGTGATATAAGGCGAACAAATATAGTCAAGTACAATATATGCAAAATTAGAGAAGGAGCAATGATTGTCCACTCCATCTAAATCAAAGAAAACCCTTCCCCATTGAGTCCACTCCAACTCACAGCAACCCCATGTGTGTCAGAGTAGAACTGTGCTCCCTACAGTTTTCAATGGCTGATTTCTCAGAACCAGAATGACAGGTCTTTCTTCCAAGGTGCATCTGGGTGGACTCCAACTTCCAACCTTTTGGTTAGCAGCCAAGCATGTTAACCATTTGTACCACCCAGGGACTCCAAAGCAAACACAAATGACTGCAGTTGGCACCAGAAGAATTCCAAGACACATTTCCAGAAAGGGTATTAGGTACTGAAATGGATTAGATGGGGAAGTGATAAAAATCCTTCTCTAAGAGTCTTAATAGAAGAAAAAGAAAGGAAGGGATAAAAGAAGGAAGAGAGAAAGAAACAACAAAGCAATAAACTTGACTGAAGGCAGCATAATTCTAAGCACAACACCTACTGAAGGGTAGACAATATATGTCGTCAGACATGATATGAACTTCTGAAGTCCCTCCAGCCCTCTGACATCTAATGCAATGGGCTCCTGATGTTCCCCTGCCCCCCTGCAGATCCACCTTCATACACACCTTGGACTGAAAGAAACGCAGAGGCATCCCGGTCACTGTTCTGAAGGCTGCATTTGATGTGTCCAGCATCGCTGAGCTGCACGTCATGGATGATCATCTCGGAGACGAAGTTACCATCCACTTCATAACTGGCAGCGGTGAAGTGGCTGTTTGTGATGATGGGCTCATTGGGGGTGAGGCTGAGAACCACCGTGCCATTCAGTGCCCACATGATGAGCATCCAGCCCTGTGACACGGTGCAATTGAAGCGAGCCTCCGAGCCCTCCAGCACTGTTGCATTCTTGGGGCCTTCTAGGATTTGATAGCTGGATCCAGAAGCTAGAAGACAAACAATGTTTCAAGGCGCTAAGTCAATGAATCTGCATAAATCAACTGTACAGCTTAATCCCCCTGTGTTGACCACTTGGTTTCCCCAGCGGATCCATCCAATGACTTAGACTTCACATCTTACCGGTCCACCACCAGGTCTCCCGCCAGTAAATCAGGAGCTTCCAGTGGACATTCAGCCACTGCCATGTCATCTTTTCTTCTCCACTGTCTTGCTCCCCACCACCTGACTTGTATGTTGCTGTGATGCTGGAAGCTATGCCACCATATTCCAAATATCAGCAGGGTCACCATAGTGGACAAGTTTCAGCAGAGCTTCCAGACTAAGACAGAATAGGAAGAAAGCCCTGGCAATCTACTTCTGAAAATCAACCAGTGAAAACCACACAGTTCACAACAGAACATTGTCCAATATATTCTGCCCCCTAGGTTGGAAGTCACTATGCAATAGCTGCCGAAAACGGACTCAAACATACCAAAGATCACATTGCGTAGTCAGAAGTGTGCCCCCAAAGAACTAACACCTCCCCTTTTACTTTCCCAGCTTACATGGTCAACTTGTAAGGCAGGTTTTAAAAAAATCTCATTACATCCCTAATGGTTTCTGGGGGAGGGACCAAGCTGATTCTACACATTACAACTTCACCTGAGTACCCAGAATGCTCTGCCAGAACCTGTCAATGGAGAGAGTGAACGGCAGCATAGAACAGGGTCTGTGGGCAAACAAGGCCACATGGCAGCAGCCAGTATCAAGAAGGGGGGCTCATCCAGTGTTTCTGACAGGCAGTGCTGGTTTGGTAGTAGAATTCTCACCTCCCACGCGGGAGACCCTGGTTCAACTTCTGGCCCGTTCACCCTATATGAAGCCACCACTCTTGTGTCAGTGGGGACTTGTGTGTTGCTATGATGTTGACCAGATTTCAGTGGAGATCCAGGCTAAGACAGACTAGGAAGAAATATCTGGCAATCCACTTCTGAAAATCAGCCAGTGGAAACCCTATGGATCACAAGAGCCAGCGTGTAGGGCCCCCATGAGTCAGGGGTCGACAGGAAGGCAGCTGACAACAACAATCCAGCGTTTGGGTAAACATGGTCACTAGTTTGTTTTACCTCTGGGCATAATAGAAAAAAAAACTTTAAACCAAAAAACAACTCAGGTTAGGCCTTATCCCTTACCCTTATCCTTGGGCACATCTCTCTCATCCAAGGATCCCTTTGATCTGGGATTTAAAAAAAAAAAAAGCCTGTGGAAGGGAAATGACTCATGATTCCCCAGGGAGGCCACAGCCTCTGTGCCAATGCGGCCCTTTCCATGAGCTCTGAACTGCACTTTTAGAAGAAGGAAGAACGTAAAGGAGAAGCCAGATCCAACCCTGGAGGACAGAGACCAAACATGCTCTCATGCTCTATACTGTAATAACAACCTTCTCCCCCTGCTCCTCACTACCAAACCAAACCCACTGCCATCAATTCCAACTCAAACCAACCCTATAGGACAGAGTAGAACTTCCCCATAGGGTTTCCAAGGCTGCAATCTTTATGGAAGCAGACTGCCACATCTTTCTCCCTCGGAGTGGCTGGCGGGTTCGAACTGCTGACCTTTCAATTAGTAGCCAAGTGCTTTAACCACTGTGCTGCCAGGGACCAGCTAGAGTGAATGGACAAAACCTTGTGAGGGTGGGTCAGGGGAATTCAGAGATGGGTGAGGTCCAGGTTCGCCAGCCAAGGCAACTCCAACATAAGCACATCCATCTGAACCCACAGCGCCTTCTCTGCTTTGTGAGAAGCTGTGAAATGATTTCATACATAAACATTACCCTCCAAAGCCGGTATTTATAAACCCCACAGACTGCGCTGTGACTGAGGAGTCATAAAATCCCACAGACTGCGCTGTGACTGAGGAGTCATAAAATGCATCAGGCCCGATACCTTACTTGCAGCCCCCATGGCAGCCACTGCTGGGGGCTGAGGGAGAGGAAAAGAGCTCATCAAATGGAAACTCTTTAGTTTGAGTGTGACTTTCACCTTTAAGTTAAACAAACCAAAAAAAAAAACAGTTGCCATGGAGTTGACTCCAACTCATGGCAACCCCGTGTATGTCAGAGTAGAACTGTGCTCCACAGGGTTTTCAATGGCTGATCTTTCAGAAGTGGCTCACCAGACCTTCCTTCCAAGGCGCCTCTGGGTAGATTTGAACCTCCAACCAAAGCACCAAATCCTAAACACTAAATTCCTCTGATAACGTTATCTGCAGTCATTGCTACAACGATAAAGTAAACTTCCCTTCAGCTAAACCTCATGATCCAAAAGCTGTATTTCTGGTAATGCGAGGTCCTGGTAGCTCAGCCCTCTTGAAACTTTGTCAGATCAGCTGGTGGCGTGTGCAGCCCTGCCCCACACAGAACAAACACGAGGTCATTGTAAATCAGGACTTAAATCA
The DNA here is from genome assembly GCF_000243295.1 of Trichechus manatus latirostris. Classification (NCBI taxonomy): domain Eukaryota; kingdom Metazoa; phylum Chordata; class Mammalia; order Sirenia; family Trichechidae; genus Trichechus; species Trichechus manatus. The sequence goes on along the minus strand of NW_004444138.1, from coordinate 2,336,034 downwards.
AACAGCCAACCACAGCGACTCCAAACCTCCTTTTTCCCTTCGCCCTTCTTTTTAATTTGCAGAATGCAGAGACAAATCGAGGGTCAGAGGTTGGGAGAGATCAGTGTGACCCCTCCACCCAGGAACATTCCGGTGGCCACCGGGTCCTGACTTCTGCTGTCTGCATCGATTCCCCTGTAGGCATTAACCACTTGGAAGATTTTTTTTTTTTAATTGTAGTGAATCTGTATGTAACAAAACATTTGCCATTTCCACATTCTTCACAGGTACAATTTAGTGACATTCATTGTATTCATCATGTTGTGCGACCATCAACATTATCCTTTTCCAACTTTTCCATCACCCGTAACAGAAGCTCAGTGTCCCCTACGCAGTGACGCCCTCTTTGCCCCTCGCTCGCATCCATCCCTGGTTTATATACGTTTGCCTGTTCTAGAGAGTTGATGTACATGGGATCAGACACTATTTGTCCTTTTGAGCCGATGTATTTCGCTCAACATGTTTTCAAGGTTCATCCACGTTGTGACATATGTCAGGACTTCATTTCTCTTTATGGCTGAGTAGTATCCCATTGTACGTCTATAGCACACTTTGTTTAGCCATTCATCTGTTGATGGGCATTTAGGTTGTTTCTACTTGCAAGATTGTTAAGCATGTCAACACTCTCCAATTCCCAGGTCCATATCACCAGCTTTGCCCTCTGGACTTCTCCCCACACCTAAGGGTCTTGCTCCACCAGGCATCTCCTTTTAAATGACTAGCTACCCTTCTTCTTGTCCCATCCTTAGGCCCCCAAATTGAAATCACTCAGACAATAGCATTCTTGGTAACCCCCCTGACTCCTAGCAATCCTCCCTAAATTGATTCTAAACATAAATACCATCCTTCTGTGATTGCTTTTTCTAAGCTCCCTGGAATAGCAGCTGGTTGTCTCCCTGGGGTGGGTGGAATGGAGGGTCTGCACCCACTGACCCCTTTATTTGCCCACTCTCCCTTTCTCTGGCTTACCTCCCTGTCTCTTGTAGAACCCTCACCTCTCCCATCTCCTAAAATTTATAATGAATTAAAAAAAAAAAAAAAAAACAGCTGCCCTCGAGTTGACTCCGACTCATGGTGACCCCATGTGTGTCAGAGTAGAACTGTGCTCCGTAGTTTTCAATGGCTGATTTTTCAGAAGGAGGTTGTCAGGCCTTTCTTCAGAGGCACCCTTGGGTGGACTCAAACCTCCAAACTTTTGGTTAGTAGCTGAGCATGTTAACCATTTGTACCACCCAGGGACTCCATATAATGAATAGAAAAATAGAAAATCAAAAGTTGGAAAGGGAAACTGGAAATAAAGTCGGGGAAGGGGGTGCAGAACGTGAGAACTGCATTGGTCTTGCAGCTTGGGAAAGAGGAAATGAAGTCAAAAAATACTGGGTGTTGGGACATCAGAAGGAAACTGAGAAGGGAGGGAGGGGTCCTGAGACAAGTCTGAGCTGCCTGCCAACTCCTGCTGACGGTGGCGGGAGCCACCAGCATCACCACTGCCACCCTTGCTGCCCCCACTGCCACCCAGACCTGCCCTCCATACTGCAGTCAGAGTGATCCTCTCAATACGCAAATCTGATCCAAGACCCCTCCCCATATCCCACCTCCACACTCCATACTTTGCTTAAAATATTTCAATTATTTAGGATAAAGACCAAATAATCCTTAACATTACTGTATCTTAAGAGTCTGCTTAGGCTCACATCAAGGAGTCCAGGTGGCGCAGTGGTTAAGCGGTTCAAACCTGGTCACTTCACAAAGGAAAGATGTGGTAGTCTGCTTCTGTAAAGATTACAGCCTTGGAAACCCTATGGAGCAGTTCTACTCTGTCCTACAGGGTCACTATGAGTTGGATTCGACTCAACAGCAACGGGTTTTTTAGGCTCACATCAGCTTCCTCTCCAGTTTCATACTGCCCCACACTCCGCCTTCCAGCCACTGTCTTCTTTAATTTATCAAACTAGTGAACTCTTTCTGGCCCCAAGTCCTTTGCACAGGCAGAGACCCAGCCTCAGGTGCCCATCCAGTTCACTACAATTAAACCTCAGCTTCTAGAACAGTCACCGTCTCCTCAAGGAAGTCTTCCCAGGCCACACTAAACCAAAAACCCATTGCCATCGAGTTGGACCACACTAAAACCAAAAACCCATTGCCATCGAGTCATTTCCGACTCATAGTGACCACATAGGACAGAGTAGAACTGCCCCGTAGGGTTTCCAAGCCATGGTTGATGGATTTGAACTGCTGACCTATTGGTTAGCAGCCAAGCTCTTAACCACTTTGCCACCAGGGCTCCTTGGACCACACTATTTAGGTTAAATTATTCTATAACAGGTTCTCATACCTGTTTTTCAGTGCTTTTTTGAAGCAATTGTCACAGTGCTGATTTTATATATACATATCTTCTATCAATAATGCCTATTTCTCTACTAAGCTCTAAGCTCCTATCGGCAGGGACTACGCCTGGTTTCACTCGTCACTGTACCCTGGTGACTGCAAGGAAGTGGTACTTATCAGGTCCTCGGTACACGTTTACTGAATGAATAAATAAGGTGGTGGAGTTGTTGTTGAGGAGTCCCTGGGTGGCACAGTTAGGCACTCAGCTACTAACCAAAAGGTTGGTAGTTCACACCCACTCAGAGGTGCCTTGGAAGAAAGTCCTGGTGATCTACTTCCAAAAAAAAATCAGTCGTTGAAAACTCCGGGGACTCTGACACACATGGGGTTGCAATGAGTCTGAATCAACTCCACAGTAATGGTTTTTTGTTTGTTTTTTGGTTTGGAGCTCTGCTGTCATTGTTAACTGCCATCAAGTCAGACCCCAATTCACGGTGACCCCATGCAGTATGGAACAAAACAATGTTCTAGAAGCTGAGGTTTAATTGTAGTAAATTGGATGGGCACCTGAGGCTGGGACCCAGTCCTGTGACATCCCCATGATCGGTTGCAGATTAGACCATTGTGATCCAAAGAGTTTTCATTGGCTGATTGTTGCAAGTAGATTGCCTGTCCTGTCTTCCTAGTCTGTCTTAGTTTGGAAACCTGCTCAGCATCATAGCAATCCTGAAGCCTCCGCAGATAGACAAGTGGTGGCTGCATATAAGGTGGATTGGCCAGGAAGTGAACCTGGCTCAGCAAGAACTCTACCACTGACTTCTACACAATCCATTATTCCAGGTGCAAAGTATACTAAATTACTGCCCAGATCTAGGGCATAGACTGACTACTATTCATTTCAATCATGATGCTTTAATCAATGATTAAAAAAAAACAAATCTTGCCCACTAGGAGTTTACATTCTCAAGAGAGGAGACAGACCACAAAATAAGTGAATTGATTAGATAGTCTATGAGAAGGCAGCAAGAGGTATGGAGAAAAATAGCGCAGGGAGGATCACTTGCACGGGGACGTTGCAGTGCGGGGGAGGGGCTGGCCATTCTAGTAAAGAGGGTGGTCAGAGCCAGGCCCCCTGAGAGAGTGCTCTATGAGCATCAGGGAGGGGTGGTGGCAGGTTTGTGGATATCGATGGGAAGAGCTTTCCTGGCTGAGGAAACAGCAGAGCAAAGGCGTGAGGGTGGGAGGAGCCCTTCGGGTGTACAGGCAGTCCCTGGGTTACGAACGAGATCCATTCCTGTGTCTTTAAGTCGAATTTGTAGGTAAGTCGGAACAGGCACATATCGTTCTTATTTAACATCAGTAGTCAAATGTTAGTTTTAGTATAGTATATATTTTACCTTTCTATGCATATACGTGCATCTCGGAAGACGTCTATGCATATATGTATGTCCTGGAAGAAGTACAGCCAGAATGCTCTTTAGAAGCAAAGATGGCGAGACTACATCTCACATACTTTGGACATGTTATCAGGAGGGATCAGTCCCTGGAAAAGGGCATCATGCTTGGTAAAGTAGAGGAGAGGATCAGCGAAAAAGAGAAAGACCCTCAACAAGATGGATTGACACAATGGCTGCAACAACGGGCTCAAACGTAACAACATTGTAAGGATGGCGCAGGACTGCACAGTGTTTCATTCTGTCGCTAAGAGTTGGAACCAACTCAACGGCACCCAACAACAACAACATGTATATAAAACACTTAAGAAACACTTCCAAACCACACAATGTTTTCATGAGCCTCACAAAATAGTGCGAGTGTTCACCAATGTATGTGTTTAACTCAAATTTTGAATATAATATCCTTTAGGCAGTCTGTTCTTAAGAAGTAGCCCACAAGCTGATCATTCGCAACCCGGAGACTACCTGTCCACCAAGTTGCCCCTCGGACATTCAGAGCTAAGTCCACAAATGGAGGTGACCCTACCTTTCCCCAAACTTTCCAAGATGAAGCACCTGAGTAGCTCAGTCTCCCAGGATGGGCCCCCATCTCTCTGAGGGTTCTACAATTAACCCATAATACTCTCCCCTCCTGAAATAGCTATCTCCAGGCCTCAGACAAAGCCATCTCTGCTCTCAAATCAGTGCTTAAAGCTCAACTTCTGCAGAAAATAATGTCTCAGAAAAACAACAGAACTCGAGTTCATTAGTTTCCCACTTAAACCCAGCAGAGATGGCCGCAACCAGCAGCTAGCTGAAACAGCTCCCTAGGCCGCCATGTCCTTAAATGTGTGTTGAGTAGTTAGTGCCGCGATGAGTCTGTGAGGGGCTGTTTTCTTCTCCACTCAACAAATGTCTAGCAAGACCCTACAAAAGGCTTGGTACTACACAATACAAGGGAGCAGCTCCCAGACATCTCTGACCACAAGTACATTTTAACACAACAGCCTGGTGCTCGTGAACTTAATGTGTAAATATACACAAAACCAAAATTTCACAAGACAGCTCTTACTGCATACAACACAGTCTGATACTTCTTATTCTATTTTATTCATCTATATTTGTTCAATACGGTATAACCAGAGTTCTAAGAACACTTTCTTCATGCCGTCGAGTCGATTCTGACTCATAGTGACCGTACAGGACAGAGTAGAACTGCCCCATAAGGTTTCCAAGGAGCAGCTGGTGAATTTGAACTGCCAACCTTTTGGTGAGCAGGTGAGCTATTAATCACCAGGCCCTGAACACTGTCTAGGCATCCCAAATAGAGTAATATATATGTAAAGTGTCCTGGGTGGCACAAACGGTTAAGCCCTTGGCTCCTAACCAAAAGGTTGACGGTTCAAATCCGCCCAAAGACGCCTCGGAACAAAAGCCTGCTGATCTACTTCTGAAAAATCAGCGATTGGAAAACCTATGTGCTCCACTGAGAACCCTGTGGAGCATGGTTCTACTCTGACACACATGGGGTCACTATGAGTCAGAGTGGACTCCACAGCAGCTGGTTTAGGGGCAGGGGTGGTTCAGCGGTAGAATTCTCGCCACCCCTGTGAGAGGCCTGGGTTCAGTTCCAGACAATGCACCTCATGCGCACCACCACCCGTCTGTCAGTGGAGGCTTGTTAGTTGCTATGACGCTGAACAGGTTTCAGTGGAGCTTCCAGGCTAAGACATCCTACTTGCGAAAATTAGCCACTGAAACCTCTATGCAACACAGTTCTACTCTGACACACGTGAGGTCATTATAAGTCAGAGTGAACACCACGGCAACTGGTTTGGTTTTGGTTTGGTATAAAATCCACTGCCATTGAGTCGATTCCAACTCATAGCGACCCTATAGGACAGAGTAGAACTGCCCCATAGGGTATCCAAGGCTGTACATCTCTACAGAAGCAGACTGCCACATCTTTCTCCTGAGGAGCTGCTGGTGGTTTCCAACCACCGACCTTTTGGTTAGCAGTCAAGTGCTTTAACCACTGGGCCACCAGGGCTCCTAGGTTTGGTATATAAAGTACAAAACAAGCAAAATGTATCTATACAGTCAGAAGTCAGCATAATGGTTGGGGGAGGGGTAGTGGTAATCAAAAGGAGCACAGTGGGATTCTGAGGGCTGCTCATAGAATGCTCTGGATCTCAATATTGATTACACGAATACTTTCAGTTTGTGGAAATTCAAGTTGTAGCTTTACAACACATGCAGTTTTCTGAATGTATATATACTTTAATACAAAGCCTAAAACACAGAATGAATACCCCTGATGATTTTATCATCTAGCTGGAAAGACAGGACGCCGGAAGCAATGAAACCTAGACAAGACGTAGTTAAAACAAAGCTGGTGGAACAAAATCCAGTTATTCTTCATATCTTAGTCTCCTAGTGCTGCTGTAACAGAAATACCACAAGTGGGTGGTTTTAAAGAACAGAAATGTATTTCCTCGCAGTTCAAGAGGCTAGAAGTCTGAATTCAGGGCACTAGCTCTAGGGGAAGGCTTTCTCTCTGGGGGCTCTGTGAACTCGGTTCCTTGGAGATCTCCACATGGCATCTATCCTTTTCCACCCCCTACCCTTCTCCACCCTTCTGCTCCTCCCCATCCCTCACTTGTGCTTGCTTCTGTGCCTAATCTGCCCTTTTTCTATCTCAAAAATCTTTAAGTTTAAGACACACCCTACAACGATATGGCTTCATTAACATAACAAACAAAACCCTATTCCCAAAAGGGATTACTTACACAGGTGTAGGGGTTAGGATTTGCAACATATATTTTTGGGGGGTACAAATTCAGTCCATAACACTAAGGATCCTGTGGTCCCATTCCCTCAAAGCTGAGTCTGGTGGGGAGACCCCACTACAGAGAGGTCCAGAAAGGGGAGCTGTGGTGAGAGATGGCAGGGATCACACACAGCCAGCAAGTCCCTTGCCCTTCCATAAATGCTAGCTGGGATTTCCATCACAAATACTGCAAGGGTCAGGAAGGCTTAGGGGAAGACGTGATTCCATCTTGAAGGCCAGATAGAAATTAAAGAGGTGAACTCTAGGGATCTAACAGAAGAGACACGAACAGACATACAGACATGTGCATGCCTATGTTCACTACAGCACTATTCACAATAGTAAAAAGATGGAAACCACATAAATGCCCATCAACGGATGAATGGATAAACAAAATGTGGTACATATATACAATGGAATACTATGCAGCCAGAAAGAAAAATGAGTTCTTGAAACATCTTGCAACATGGATGAACCTGGAGGACATTAGGCTTTGTGAAATAAGTCAGTCATAAAAGCACAAATATTGTATGATCTTGCTTTTATGAAATGACAAGAAAAGGTGTATATACAGAACCAGTGTTCACGGGTGTTTACCAGGGATGGGAGGGATGGGCAGAGGGGGACTCATTCTCTAGATAGGAGTTGCTTTTTGTTTATGGTGATGGGAAAGATAGCATTGAATGTGGGTGAAGTATGCACAGCTTGCCTAATGTAACTGATGTCACTACACTGTACACAAGAAAAAGGATGTATTGGCAACTGCTATATTATATATAATTTCACAATAACAACAAACTATACATATATATACATATGTATGTATACCAAAAAAAGCAAACTCATTGCCGTTGAGTGGATTCCGACCCATAGCCACCCTATAGGACAGAGTAGAACTGCCCCATAGGGTTTCCAAGGAGCCACTGGTGGATTCGAACAGCCAACATTTTGGTTAGCAACCATAGCTCATAACCACTCTGCCACCAGGGCTCTCTCTCTCTCTCTCTCTCTCTCTCTCTCTCTCTATATATATATATATATATATATATATATATATATATATATACACATACTTATACGTGTGTGTGTGTATATATATATATATACACAAATTATGGACAACATTGTGAAGAATAGGAATTCCACAACACCTAATTGTGTTCATGAGGAACTGATACATAGACCAAGAGCAGTAGTTTGAACAGAACAAAAAGATATTGTGTGGTTTAAAAATCACAAAAAGTGTGTGTCAGGTTTGTATCCTTTCACCATGCTTATTCAAACTGTATGCTGAGCAAATAATCCCAGAAGTTGGACTGTAAGAAGAACTCGGCATCAGGATTGGAGGAAGACTCATTAACAAACTTCAATATGCAGATAACACAATCTTGCTTGTAAAAGCAAAAAGGACTTCAAGCACTTACTGATAAAGCTCAAAGACTACAGCCTTCAGTATGGATTACACCTCAAAATAAAGAAAACAAAAATCCTCACAACTGAAAGGATAAGCAACATCATGATAAACAGAGAAAATATTGAAGTTGTCAAGGATTTCACTTTACTTGGATCCACAATCAAAGCCCATGGAAGCAACAGTCAAGAAAGCAAACAGACCAAAGATACAAGGGAAATATTAGTCCATAGGACTAATGGATCACAAGTACCACAGCCTCCACTAGCCTGAGCCCGGAACTAGATGGTGCCCTGCTACCACCACCAGCTGCTCTGACAGGAATCACAATTGAGGGTCTGGGACAGGGCAGAGAAAAATGTAGAACAAGATTCAAATTCACCCCAAAAAACAAGTCCAGACTTACTGGTCTGACAGAGACTGGAAGAACTAAGACTATGGCCTTAGGACATCCTTTTAACTCTAAACTGAAGCCACCCTCAAAGTTCACCCTTCAGCCAAAGATTAGACAGGTCTATAAAACAAACAATAACACACATGACGAACATGCTTCTTAGTTCAATCACGTATATGAGACCAAAAGGGCCACTCCTGCCCAAAAACAATGATGAGAAGTCAGGAAGGGACAGGAAAAATGGACGGGTAGAAACGGGGAATTGGGGTGTGGAAAGGGAGCAAGCTGCACATGGTGGGGATTGCAACCAATGTTACAAAACTATTTGTGTACAAATTGTTGAATAAGAAACTAATTTGCTCTGTAAAGTTTCACCTAAAGCACAATAAAAAAAAAAAAATAGAACCAAAAAAAAAAAAGGAACAGAACCAGAATTATACAGATGATGGAATTAGCATATAAGAACTTTAAAACAACTATTAGAAATATGCTTAATGATTCAAAGGGAAATATTAATATAATGAGAACAGAAATGGAATGTTTAAACAAAAAGAAACTAATAGAAATGTAGAATTGAAGAAAATAATTATTTGAAGTGCTAATCTTATTGAATGTGATTAATAGCAGATTAGCCATCGAAGATGAAAGTGTCAGTGAATTTGAAGACACAGCAATAGACACTCTAAAATGAAGCACAGAGGAAAAAATGATTGGGAGGTATGGAGGACAGACTCTCAGTGACCTATTTTAACCATATGAGGTTAAAAGTATTTCAGTTTGACCTTGAGCTGTCCACTAAATGTTTCCAGATAGCAATCTGATTTAAATAAAATACATGAAAACATTTTTTTAAATAAAAGAAAAAAAAACGAAACAACATATTTCATTGGATAATTCTGCTGCAAAAGACCTCATTAAAGTGTTGAAAAGCAAAGATGTCACTGTGAGGACTAAGGTGCGCCTGACCCAAGCCATGATATTTTCAATCACCTAATATGCATGCAAAAGCTGGACAATGAATAAGGAAGACCAAAGAATAATTGATGCCTTTTAATTACGGTGTTGGCAAAGTATATTGACTATACCATGGACTACCAGAAGAATGAACAAGTCTGTCTTGGAAGAAGAACAGCCAGAGTGCTCCTTGGAAATGAGGATGGTGAGACTTCGTCTCATGTACTTTGGACATGTTATCAGAAGGGACCAGTCCCTGAAGAAGGACATTGTACTTGGTAAGATAGAGGGTCAGCAAAAAAGAGGAAGACCCTCGACGAGATAGATTGACACAGTGGCTGCAGCAATGGGCTCAACATGGCAACAACTGTGAGGATGGCACAGGACCGGGCAGTGTTTTGTTCTGTTGTACATAAGGCTGCTATGGGTCAGAACCTACTCAATGGCACCTAACAACAACAACAACTTATATATACAAATAGAGGCTACCAATGCTGAAACTTCTTAGACATAACCAATCGCCTCACGGGATTAGTTATCTTGGTTTGAAGACTTCAGGTCATAGACTCGTGAGACAATTCAGTCAACTGACATATAGTTCATAAAGTTTATGTTCTGCATCCTAGTTTAGTGAGTAGTGTCTGGGGTCTTAAAAGCTTACAAGCAGCCATCTAAGATACAACTATTGGTCTATATTGGTTTGGAACAAAAAAGAAAGACAGAAACCTGAGAATCAAAGGAACCGGACTATAGGACTAATGGTCTACATGAACCACCACCACCTCCTCTACCTTGAGATCAGAAGAACTACCGAACATTCTGATCAGGGTCACAATAGATGCATCCTGATAAAAAGGGAGGAAAATTTGGAACAGAACTCCAAATTCTCAAAGAATCCAGATTTACTGGACCCACTGAGACTAGAGGAATCCCCAAGACTATTGTCCCAAGATACTCTTGAACCAAAATTATCTCCTGCAGTCCCCTTTTAACTAAATAACAGTTTAGCTTAAAAACTAAAGAATGTCTCCCTTGAGTACTGTTTTCTTTTTAAAAATTATACATATGATACCAAATGGTGAAGAGTTACTCTAAAGCATGGATGAGAAGTTTAGGGGGTGGTGAGACTAAGTTAATGAGAATGGAACAACTAGAATAGAAATAATGAGATTGTTGACACAATGTAAAGAATGTAATCAATGTCACTGAACATTATGTGTAGAAATTACTGGGTAGGAACCTGTTTTGCTGTGTATACTTTCACCAAAAATACAATAAAATATTTTTAAAAAGAAATTAAAATGGTGAAGAAGTGGGCAGGGGGAGGGGTATTTCAACAAGAGGAATAACTGGTGCAAAGTTACCAAAGGCAGATTCTCAGGACAGAGAGAGTCCGATGAAGAGGGGTGGGGGGTCAGATGCACTGGAAGGACCATTCACAGAGTTGAGTCAAGGCAGCAGGAAATGGACACCACCAAAGAGGTTACAATGGACAAGGGATACAGTGGGCAGCAGTCTTCCCTGGTGGCCTCCTCTAGGCTCCCTTCCACCACTTCCCAAAGAACTTTCCACTAACCTCCCATTATCCCTACCTGCCAGCACAGCCAGGATGACCAGCAGGGCAGGAATGCCTTTCCAGCAGCCCTCCATCTCATCATGTTCTTCCTCACCCTGAGGAAAGAAAGCATACAGGTCACAGTCCTGACATGAGTCAAGCATTTATCGTTCAGAGGTAGTCTGCACCCGTACCAGCTAATGTGGGTATGGATGGCTTAGATCAGCACTTTGAAGTGTGATCAGGTCTACTCCCCTCACTTGCTGTGGAGTCTATTTCAACTCTTGGCGACCCCATGTGAGTCAGAGTAGAACTACGCTCCATAGAGTTTTCAACGGCTGGTTTTTTGGAAGTAGATCGCCAAGGCTTTCTTCCAGGGTGCCTGTGAGTAGACTCGAACCTCCAACATTCTGGTTAGCAGCCAAGCCATTTGCAGCACCCAGGGGCTTAGACCTCCTGAATCAGAAACTCTGGGGGCAGGCCCAGCTCTCTGTAGTTTAGCAAGTTCTCCAGATGATACTGCTGCTTGCTCAGGTTCCAGAATCACTGCATTAACTAATCTTACCTTCCAAGCCCATGTATATATTATGGGATGCAGATGGCTCACCATTACCACGGAACTACTGACCAAGATGTAGAGCATGAACTTACTTCTATTCATTTCAATCAGGATGCTTAATAAACAATGAAAAAAACATCTTGCCCACAAGGAGTTTACATTCTCAAGAGGGGAGACAGACAACTAAATAAGTGAGGCTTATATTATGCCAGTGAAACAGTAGATGCAAAGGGCCTGGGGTTGAACTGTGCCAGGCATGTTTGAGGAGCTGCAGAGAGGGCAGTTCTGTGGCTGGGGCAGAATGAAGGATGAGTCTAGGGGAATGAGGTTAGAGTTAAGATTGACCAGTTGGCAGCACTTGAGAACTTGATCATGCACACCTCTTTGCTCTTCCTTCCAACTCCCTTTGTTCTTTGATAACCACAGTCTTAGTTATCTAGTGCTGCTACAGCAGAAATACCACAAGTGGATGGCTTTAACAAAAAGAAATTTATTCTCTCATAGTCTAGGAGGCTAGAAGTCTGAATTCAGCGTGTCAGCTCCAGGGGAAGGCTTTCTCTCTCTGGAGAAAGATCCTTGTCATCAGTCTTTCCCTGGTGTAGGAGCTTCTCAGCCCACGGACGCTGGGTCCAAAGGACGTGCTCCACTCCTGGCTCTTCTTTCTTTCTGGCATGAGGTCCCACCACCCTGTCTCTCTGCTCGCTTCTCTCTTTTATATCTCAAAAGCGATTGACTCAAGATACAACCTAATCTTGTAGATTGAGTCCTGCCTCATTAACATAACTGCCTCTAATCCCGCCTCATTAACATCACAGAGGTAGGATTTACAATACATAAGAAAATCACGTCAGATGACAAAATGGTGGACAATCACACAATACTGGGAATCATGGCCTAGCCAAGTAGACACATATTTTTGGGGGACACAATTCACTACACTACCCATGCATTTTTTCTTTTTACTTTTTCCTTCACCCCTGGGACAGGCCTATCCAAGGCACTGTTTAGTCCCATTGTGCATGTAGAGCTAAATCACCAACACACTGAATGTACCAAGATCTGTCTGCAAAACCAGAAGCTCCTTAGCCTCACAAAAAAAGACCTCTATTCCAGACATTCTTGGATACCACAGATGTGTGGCTCACAGGGATCTGGGGCTGGTTTTTCAGGCGACAGCTTTGACATCTGCGCAGATATCACAGACCACACAGTCCCTCCAAAACATACAGTGCCCTTTCCTACCAAAGACCTCAAGATGGGGTTTTCAAATGCATCAACACACTCATTCAGGGTTCTGGTCTCCTTTCTTCTCCACAGGTAACAACCAACCATAAGCAGACATGTTGTTGGGAGCCGTCAAATTGATACTAACTCATAGTGACCCTACAGGGCAGAGTAGAACTGCCCCCTAGGGTCTTTAGGGTTGTGATCTACGGGAGCAGATGGTCAAGTCTTTTTTCCCAAGGAGCCACAGGCTGGATTCAAACTGCCAGCCTTTCTGTTAGCAGCCAAGTGCTTAACCATTGCATAACCAGAGTTCCTATAAGCAGACATACAAGAGCTGAAATAGTCACGGGCAAATAACCATCATACCTCAGCCTGCGAAAAACACCTCATGCGAGTTGTTGAATAAAACAGAGTGTCGATGGAAAGGAGAGGTGAGATGCTCAGGTCAGTGACCACATTTTCAGCTCAAGCACGTTACTGGATATTTACAGCTTGTGAGAGCAACATCGGGCTTAACACTCATTGGTTTCTCTGGTTCCTTTGGAGAGCAAAATTCAACCTTTGATCGAAGTGCTCGGCTGCTAACCGAAAGGTCAGCAGTTCAAACCCAGCAGCCGCTCTATGGGACAAGGATACGGCAGTCTGCTTCCATAAAGATTACAGCCTTGGAAACCCTGTGGGGCAGTTCTACTCTGTCCTATAGGGTTGCTGTGAGTCAGAATCGACTCGACAACGATGGATTTGGTTTTGGTTTCTGATTACTCAGGCGCATGATAACGTTCAGCCCTTCTGTGCTGCAGCTTCATTGCCTGGTGACACCAAGCCTCAGGAGATAATCTGAAAAGTTCCTTCAGCAGCACATTGTACGGCAGCTGTACGCAACCGAAATGAAATCACTGCCTTCCTGAGATGTAATTAAGACCCCGAAAAAATAAATCATTTACTAAATCTCAAGGTTCAATTAACACAACTTTACCAATCAATGGCTCTACCAGTCATCCAGAACACTAGGCTGCAGCAGAGGACCAGGGAGAAATTAAGCCACCTAGCTGTAAAAGGTTATTCTACATCTTACAGAAAGCTATAAATTGGAAATGTATTAGTGAAACTACAGCAATAGATTAAGGTTGCTTAGGAAATACTTTCAGTCACTGATCTGAATGACTCACAATTTGAGTCAAGTCAGAGACTTAAGAACAGAGGATTAAACTTATTAAATGCTCCCTTTGGCCCATGTCCTCACACAAGATTCATGTGTATTGAGTCTCTGTATGAAAGAATGATTCTGTTTTGAAAGAATCCAAATGCTTTAAAAATCAGAACCACAGGGCCGTGTAGGAATGGAACACACTGAGAGCAACAAGAACCCAGTTGTGAGATGACTAACCAGTTGCTGTGGAGTGGATTTCAACCCATGGCAACCCCATGTGTGTCAGAGTAGAATATGCTCCAGAGGGTTTTCAGTGGCTGAGTTTTTGGAAGTAGATCACCAGGCCTTTCTTTAGAGGCACCTCTGGGTGGACTCGAACCTCCAACGTTTCGATTAGCAACAAGTATATTAATCATTTGCATCACCCAGAGACTCCATGAGATTACTACCTGCATGGATTTGGTGCTGGAAGGGTGTGCACAGGAGGGACACTGTCCCAAAGCTGGTTTCAAGTTTAAAATAAAATCAGACAAGTCACTTTAATTAAACAAGGACCTATGCCAGGTGTGGGTCAGTTAATATCTCTGTGGAGGAGTTTGACTGGGACCCAAGATTTAATTTCTTGTTCATTTCTATATGAAAGACTTAAATTATCTAATTTTAGTTGAAAAACTGCAAAGTCATCTTGAAGTCTTAAGTCTTACTAAATTATGTTGAATAGACAAGATTTAACTGCCAACTAATTTCTTATTACACTAAAAAGGCAGATATTAACCCTCAGAAAATATGTGGGGACCCACCCAGCTAGTCATATCGGTTGTCAAATCGGATAATCTCAGTTAATTAACCCTTATTTCTGGGTTGTTAAAAATAGTTTAAGAAGCCCTGGTGGTGCTGTGGTTGAAGCGCTTGGCTGTTAACAGAAAGGTTGGCATTTCAAACCCACCTGCCTCTCCACAGGAGAAAGATGTGGCAGTCTGCTTCCGTAAAGATTTACAGCCTTGGAAACCCTATGGGACAGTGCTACTCTGTCCTCTAGGGTCACTATGAGTTGGAATCAACTCGACAGCCGTGGGTTTGGCCTTTTTTTCACTTTGGAAATAGTTTGATATTTGCCAAAGGTGCCTTCTCAGGCAGCAGCATGAAGCCCAAGGCTAAACGGGCAGAACAGAGGCCAAGTTGCTTCTCAAGGGTTAGTGGGAATTAGCTAGAACAAAAACCAAGCAAGGGACTCACTCAAAAGTACCACACCTGAATAAAAAGACATTAACTTTTCTCCTACAAATCCAAAGACTCCAGCTCTGCGCCCCCTCACCTCCCGACTTTCCGGGCATTGGGCCTACCTTGGCTTTGCCTGACAGGTTGTGGGCGGTCCTACAACTTCCACAGATTTCACAGCAATTCTACTTTCCATAAAGACTTCGCATTGAGGAGAGAAAAAAAAAAGGTACTGACAAGAGTGTCCAATAAACAACACAGGTCTTAGTAATTTTCCTGCTTCTGAATCCTGAGCCCCGAAATTCTAGCACAGTCTCAGCCATAAACGTGTCCCTGAAACAGCTCATGGTGTAACCGAGACGGCCTCCATTAGATATCTTCCCAAATTTCTAAACTCAAAGCAGCCGACTCTTTTAATTTTTAACTTTCTAGAAGCTGAGAAAGACATATTAATGCTCTCCCTGGGACACCCAGCAGAAGGCCTCCTCAGGGCTCTAGTGTCCCTGTCAGGAGAGCTAATTAATCAGTGGGAGGAGGCCCAGCTACCTTGCAGATCAACCCACTAGACAAGTCCACCTTGCAGGAGAGGAACCAGCGAGTTGTTCTTACCTCAGGTAGTTGACCTCATCAGGACTTCAGAGGAAGCACTCTATTTCCAAAGTCTTCTTGGCCTGTGTCCTCTCTCTACACAAACTCAAAAACAAATTCCTCCTGGCTCTTAAAGAGTCCCAAGCCCTCTTCACCAGCTGACAGGAAGTGCCGTATGAAATTTTTCGGCCACGTCACTGGCCGGCTTATAAACAAAGAAGTGCCCTCTGCAACCGACTCCACACTCCAGAAAGGTGTGAGTACCCCAAAGGGACATATTTCCTCATTAATCATTAGCCAGTCCCAAACAGCAGCCACAGAAAATCCAAACCTGGGACTGATAAGCCAAAGGCCTCAGGGCCAAGATTCCCTCACCCCAGCCTCCACTCTCCATTTCTCCCTCAAGCCTTTCTCAAGTCCCTGAGAGCCAGGCCCCCCTCTGTCCCCCATCACCCTGGTTTTTTCTCATCCATGGACTAGGAGGAGGCAGACAGGTCCCTTCCTGCCTGAAGCACAAGGACGTGGTGGACATTGTTGGATGGCCTGACTGACTTTGAGGTCTTTCCTTGCCTCCAGCACAGACTCAGGAGCTGGTCAAGCTGGTTCCTTCTCCCTCGCAGGCACCTAAATATCCACTGGAACAGGTTCTTCTGTTAGGAAAAAAAAATCCCAAAAGTGAAGTCCTCTGGAATGTGAAGTGTAACTTTCTGTGGAGCATTTATGTGAAAACTGTGGTCTTCACTGGTTGTCTTCAGGCCTCTGACTTCCCATGCCCACCTCTTCAGAGGTGAGCAAACGAACTTGGCTTTTCAGAAAACAAAATTGCCGTGGAGTCGATTCCGACTCATGACAACCCCATGTGTTACAGAGTAGAACTGCTCCATAGAAGTTTCTTGACTGCAGTCTTTATAGAAGCAGATCGCCAAGTCTTTCTTCTAGAGCACTGCTGGGTGGATTTGAACCACCAACCTTTATGTTGGTAGATGAGCACAAACCGTTGGCGCCATCCAGGGACCTAACTCTGGAACAATTTCAGGAAAAGATCATTGCCCTAGATCATGACACGAACCACCATATTATCTGCTTTTGCAATAGTTCTTGGACCTTTTGGAATATCTGCCTTATCTCCTCATTATATTTAATCTTCTCAGAGGCCTCAGTCAATGGCATCTGCACATAACAGGTACCAGCAGAAGGTATAGATCATATATTTGGACTAGACCCGGAGACAAATAAAATGGGAGAAAATGCTGTTCCTTCCAGTAATGGACATCGATCTCATTTGTAGCCTCTTTAGCCACCGGAAACCACTTCATCAGGATTACTTTCCTGTCCTTCACAATTCAGTGAGCCCAGAACTTATTTCTCCTAATGGTCATTTTTCCTTTCTTCTAATAGAGCTCAGACTATAGCCACACTATTTAAAAAATCATGTTGACACACTTCTTCCCTTTCTCAGCTAAGATATTACTTTCTAGCCCTTCCTCCACAGACAATAGGCGTATCTGAAAATCTGTATTTTAACTGACATGTCACCAATATCAAATTACAAATAGTTTTACCTATCAGTTCTTCAGCGTTTAAGCGAAAGCTATTTTTAACCCAAATACTTTTTTTTATTTTTGGCTTGAGTTCCTTTTCTACACTTTGCATGTCCCTACCTGTTGTTGTTAGGTGCTGTCAAGCCGGTTCTGACTCATAGCCACCCCATGCGCAACAGAAGGAAACACTGCCCGGTCCCGCACCATCCTCACAATCATTGCTGTGTTTGAGCCCATTGTGGCAGCCACTGTGTCAACCCATCTTGTTGAGGGTCTTCCTCTTTTTCACTGACCCTCTCCTTTACCAAGCATGATGTCCTTCTCCCATGACTAATCCCTCCTGATAGCATGTCCAAAGTGTGTGAGATGACGTCTCGCCATCCTCGATTCTAAGGAGCATTCCGGCTGGTACTTCTTCCAAGACAGGTGGGTTCTCTCTTCTGACAGTCCATAGTATACTCAATATTCTTCGCCAACACCATAATTCAAAGACATAAATTCTTCTTTGGTCTTCTTTATTCATTGTCCAGCTTTCACATGCATATGAGACAACTGAAAATGTCATGGCTTGGATCAGGTGCACCTTAGTCCTCAAGGTGGTATTTTTGCTTTTTAACACTTTAAAGAGGTCTTTTGCAGCAGATTTTCTCAGTGCAATATGTCATTTGATTTCTTGACAGCTGCTTCCATGATGTTGACTGTGGATCCAAGGAAAATGAAATCCTTGACAACTTCAATATTTTCTCCATTTAGCATATTGTTTGTTGGTTCAGTTGTGAGGATTTTTGTTTTCTTTATGTTAAACTATAACCCATACTGAAGGCTGTGGTCTTTGATCTTTATCAGTAAGTGCTTCAAGTCCTCTTCACTTTCAGCAAGCAAAGTTGTGTCATCTGCATATAACTGGTTGCTAGTGAGTCTTCCTCCAATCCTGATGCTCTGTTCTTCTTCATATAGTCCAGCTTCTCAGATTATTTGCTCAGCATACAGATTGAATAAGCATGGTGAACGGATACAACCCCGATGCACACCTTTCCTGATTTTAAACCACACAGTATCCCTTTGTTCTGTTCAAACGACTGCCGCTTGGTCTGTGTACAGGTTCCACGTGAATATAATTAAGTGTTCTAGAATTCCTATTCTTCAAAATGTTATTCATAATTTGTTATGATCCACACAGTCGAACGCCTTTGCATAGTCAATAAAACACAGATAAACATCTTTCTGGTATCCTCTGCTTTCAGCCAGGATCCATCTGACACCGCAATGATATCCCTCATTCCATGCCCTCTTCTGAATCTGTCTTGAATTTCCAGCAGTTCCCTGTGGATGTACTGCTGCAACCTTTCTTGAATTATCTTCAATATAATTTTACTTGCATGCACTATTAATAATATTGTTCAATAATTTCTGAATTCCATTGTATCACCTTTCTTAGGAATGGGTACAAATATGGATCTCTTCCAGTTGAACGACCAGGTAGCTGTCTTCCAAATTTCTTGGCATAGACGAGTGAGTGCTTCCAGCATTGCATCCATTTGTTGAAACATTTCAATTGGTATTTTGTCAGTTCTTGAAGCCTTGTTTTTCACCAATGCCTTCATTGCAGCTTGGACGTTTTCCTTCAGTACCATCAATTCTTGATCATATGCTACCTCCTGAAATAGCTGAATGCCAACTAATTCTTTTTGGTACAATGACTCTGTGTATTCCCCCCATCTTCTTTTGATGCTTTCTGCATCATTACATTTTTTGCCCATAGAATCCTTCAATATTGCAACTCAAGACTTCAGTTTTTCTTCAGTTCTTTCAGCTTGAAAAATGCCCAGTGTGTTTTTTTCTTTTTCCTGATTAGAGTGGCCTGTAGTGGCTATTTCTAAATGTCTGATATTTCCAGGTAAGTGCTAAGGTTCAGGGGAGAGCAGAAGATATGTTAATGGCCCCAACTTTTTATCCTATTGATTTAAAATTGTACAGCCACCCATTGGATTTGTTCAAAGAGCTCTAGAGTTTTAGGTCAAGGATTTTCATCTTTGCCTGCTTCTGCGGGTTTACTTGTGTAATGAATTTCCCAAATCCTTATTAATCTGCAGGTAACTTTCATAGCTTTCAAGTAAGGAATCTCTAACAGTTTCGTGAAGTCAGTGTTGGCCAGGACATTCTTCGGAGTTCCTCACACCTACAGGTCACATGGCCAGGTTAGTCATAGAGTCCACTAATTGCACTCAGTAAATATTTAGAAAGCACTTACTATTTGCCAGACAGTCTTCTAGGTACGTGCCTACTGTATAAACAAGCCAAGTGCCTGCCTTAGCAGGACTTGCTCTCTGCAGGGGAGAAAAACAGGAAGAAATACACAGCACCATTCACCCACAGCAGGCCAGTGCTAGCTCTACACCCTCACAAGCAGCCTCAGCTTCTCAAAGGCACTTTGCCAGACAAGGCCTGAGAAATGTTTTACTTGCTTGAACAGTTGGATAGGAATATGTTAGGAGTTATAATGGGTAATAATAATAATGATACCACCAACCAGTTGCCGTCAAGTTGACTCCGACTCATAGCTACCCCATGCGTGTCAGAGTAGAACTGTGCTCCACAGGGTTTTCAATGGCTGATTTTTCTAATGTAGATCACCAGGCCTGTCTTCTGAATCACCTCTGGGTGGACTTGAACCTCCTATCTTTCTGTTAGCAGCCAAGTGTGTTAACCATTTGCACCACCTGTTGTTGTCGTTTGCCATCAAGTTGATTCTGGGACTCCATAATAATAATAGTTAATAAAAATAGGGAACACTTACAGAAAGCTTACAATAGACTGAATCATTTCTCTAAGCACATTACATCATTATTAACCTTAAAGAAGCCTTACGAAGTCCTATAAGGTTGGTTAACTTCATTTTACCCACAAGGAAGCTGAAGTAAGAGTATGATGAGGATTAACTCTGTATTCACTTCCTTGGGCTGCCATAACAAATTACCACAAAATGGAGCCTTGGTGATGCAGTGGTTAAGAGCTCAGCTGCTAACCGAAAGGTCAGCAGTTTGAATCCACCAGCCACTCCTGGGAAACCCTGCAGGGCAGTTCTACTCTGTCCTACAAAGTCTCTATGAGTTGGAATCAACTCGATGGCAACAGGTTTTGGTTTTTTGGGGAGGTGGTTTCAAACAACAGAAGCTTATTTTCTCACAGTTTTGGAGACAGAAGTCCAAAATCAAGGTGTAGGCAGGGACGTGCTCCTTTGAAGACTCTAAGAGAGGAGCCTTCCTTGCCTTTTCCTAGATTCTGGTGTTCACCAGCAGTTCTCGGCTTCCATCTTCACATGACTATCTTCCTCTGCGTCTCTGCCTCTCTTCTCTTTTTATAAAGACACCAGTCACATCAGATCAGTGTTGTTGTTTTTAGGTGCCGTCGAGTCAGTTCCGGCTCATAGCTACCCAGTGTACTAAAGAACAAAACACTACCCGGTCCTGTGCCATCCTCACAATCGTTGTTATGCTTGAGGCCATTGTTGCAGCCACTGTGTCAATCCATCTCCTTGAGGGTCTTCCTCTTTTTCGCTGACCCTCTACTCTACCAAGCATGATGTCGTTGTCTAGGGAATGACCCTCCTGACAACATGCCCAAAGTGTGTAAGATGCAGTTTTGCCATCCTTGCTTCTAAGGAGCATTCTGGTTGTATTTCTTCCAGACAGATTTGTTCATTCGTTTGGCAGTCCATGGTATATTCAATATTCTTTGCCAACACCACAATTCAAAGGCATCAATTCTCCTTTGGTCTTCCTTATTCATTGTCCAGCTTTCACATGTATATGATGCAATGGAAAATACCGTGGCTTCGGTCAGGTGCACCTTAGTCTTCAAGGTGACATCTTTGCTTTTCGACACTTTAAAGAGGTCTTTCACAGCAGATTTGTCCAATGCAATGTGTCTTTTGATTTCTTGACTGCTGCTTCCATGGGTGTTGATTGCGGATCCAAGTAAAATGAAATCCTTGACAACTTCAATCTTTTCTCCATTTATCATGATGTTGCTTATTATTCCAGTTGTTAGGATTTTTGTTTTCTTTATGTTGAGG
Source organism: Trichechus manatus latirostris (assembly GCF_000243295.1). NCBI lineage: Eukaryota > Metazoa > Chordata > Mammalia > Sirenia > Trichechidae > Trichechus > Trichechus manatus. Next base: position 2,314,729 of record NW_004444138.1, on the reverse strand, counting down.
TGTAATCCATACTGAAGGCAGTGGTCTTTGATCATCATCAGTAAGTGCTTCAAGTCCTCTTCGCTTTCAGCAAGCAAGGTTGTGTCATCTGTATATAACTGGTTGTTAGTGAGTCTTCCTCCAATCCTGATGCTCTGTTCTTCTTCATTTAGTCCAGCTTCTCAAATTATTTGCTCAGCATACAGACTGAATAGGTATGGTGAAAGGATACAACCCTGATGCACATCTTTCCTGACTTTAAACTACGCAGCATCCCCTCGTTTTGTTCAAACAACTGCCTCTTAATCTATGTGCAGGTTCCTCATGAACACAATCAAGTTTTCTGGAATTTCCGTTTTTTGCAATGTTATCCATAATTTGTTATGATCCAGAGTCGAATGCCTTTGCATAGTCAATAAAACATAGGTAAACATCTTTCTGGTATTCTCTACTTTCAGCCAGGATCCATATGACATCAGCAATGATAACCCTGGTTCCATGTGCTCTTCTGAATCCAGCCTGAATTTCTGGCTGTTCCCTGTCAATATACTGCTGCAGCTGCTTTTGAGTGATCTTCAGCAAAATTTTATTTGCATATAATAGTAATGATATTGTTCGATAATTTCTGCATTCGGTTGGATCACCTTTCTTGGGAATAGGCATAAACATGGATCTCTTCCTGTCATTTGGCCAGGTAGATGTCTTCCAAATTTTTTGGTGTAGACAAGTGAGCACTGCCAGCACTGCATCTATTTGTTGAAACATCTCAATTGATATTCTGTCAATTCCTGGAGCCTTGTTTTTAGACAATACCTTCAGTGCACCTTGGACTTCTTCCTTCAGTACCTTTGGTTCCTAATTCTTGAAATGGTTGAATGTTGACTGATTCTTTTTGGTACAGTGACTCTGTGTATTCCTTCCAACTTCTTTTGATGCTTCCTGCATTATTCAACATTTTCCCCATAGAATCCTTCACTATTGCAACTAGAGGCTTGAATTTTTTCTTCAGTTCTTTCAGCTTGAGAAATGCTGAGCATGTTCTTCCCTTTTGGTTTTCTATCTCCAGCTCTTTTCACATGACTTTACTTTGTCTTCTTAAGCCACCCTTTGAAATCTTCTGTTCGGTTCTTTTACTTCATCATTTCTTCCTTTTGCTTTAGCTACTCAACATTCAAGAGCAAGTTTCAGAGTCTCTTCTGACATCCATTTGGGTCTTCTTTCTTTCCTGTCTTTTTAATGACCTCTTGCTTTCTTCATGTATGATGTCCTTGACGTCATTCCACAACTCATCTGGTCTTCAGTCATTAGTGTTCAATGAGTCAAATCTATTCTTGAGAGGGTCTCTAAATTCAGGTGGAGTATACTCAAGGTCGTACTTTGGCTCTGGTGGACTTGTTCTAATTTTCTTCAGTTTCACCTTGAACTTGCATATGAGCAATTGATGGACTGTTCCACAGTCAGCCCCTGGCCTTGTTCTGACTGATGATATTGAGCTTTTCCATTGTCTCTTTACACAGATGTGGTCGATTTGATTTCTGTGTATTCCATCTGCGAGGTCCACATGTATAGTCACCGTTTATGTTGGTGATAAATGGTATTTGCAGTGAAGAAGGCGTTGGTTTTGCAAAATTCTATCATGCCATCTCCAGCAACATTTCTGTTACCAAGGTCGTATTTTCCAACTACCTATCCTTCTTCTTTGTTTCCAACTTTTGCATTCCAAACACCAGTAATGATCAGTGCTTCCAAATTGCATGTTTGATCAATCGCAGACTGCAGAAGTTGGTAAAAAATCTTCAATATCTTCATCTTTGGCCTTAGTGGTTGGTGTGTAAATTTGAATAATAGTCATATTAACTTGTCTTCCTTGTAGGCATACGGATATTATCTTATCACTGACAGCTTTGTACTTTAGGATAGATCTTGAAATGTTCTTTTTGATAATAAATGCAACGCCATTCCTCTTCAAGTGTCATTCCCAGCATAGTAGACCATATGATTGTCCGATTCAGAATGGCCAATACCAGTCCATTTCAGCTCACTAATGCCTAGGATATTGATCTTTATGCATTCCATTTCATTTTTGAGGATTTCCAATTATCCTAGATTCATACTTTGTACATTCCACCTTCCCATTATTAATGGATGTTTGTAGCTGTTTCTTCTCATTTTGAGTCATGCCATATCAGCAAATGAAAGTCCTGAAAGCTTGACTCCATCCACTTCGTTAAGGATGACTCTGCTTTGAGGAGGCAGCTCTTCCCCAGTCATCTTTTGAGTGCCTTCCAACCTGAGGGGCGCATCTTCCAGCACTATATCAGACAATGTTCCGCTGCTTTTCATAAGGTTTTCACTGGCTAATTCTTTTCAGAAGTAGACTGCCAGGTCCTTCTTCCTAGTTTGTCTTAGTCTGGAAGCCCAGACGAAACCTGTCCGCCACAGGTGACCCTGCTGGTGTCTGAATACCTGTGGCATGGCTTCCTGCATCACAGTAACAAGCAAGCTCCCACAGTACAACAAACTGACAGACACGTGGGGACATCGGATTATGGTCCATCTTAATGTCTTCCTCTTAACTTGAAAACATCTGCAATGATCTTATCTCCAAATAAGTCCACATTCACAGATACCAGAGGTTAAGAGTTCAACAGACCTTTTGGGAGGGACACAATTCAATCCATAAAGTGCCGCTTTCAGAAGACATCTCTGAGTTGTTAAATTTGTTTTTTTTAATAAGAATGTTTACTCATTCAATAATGAATTCATTCATTAAATACATACTTTTTTTTTTTAGCTCTGGGCCCTGTGTTAGGAGCTGATGAGAAAAATAGTGAGCAAAACAGACAGGGGTCCTGCCCCCAGGAAGTAAAGTTATTAATCAAATAATTTCTCAAATACGCACATAGTTGTAGCATCTTATTTATGAGACCTGTGCCTGAAGGCCTAGCATAAGTCAAAACTTATGTACCTTATGTAACAATGTTCATAGTCATACAAATCTAAGGCAGGTGTGGTGCATTTTAGCCCTGTTTATGCTTTTTTACTTTCTGGGCATCAGTTCTAGTCCGAGTCGTGGGGACTGACCTTCAGAGCACAGAATTTCATCTGACTTCCAGCCCCGAGGTCATGATTTTTAGCAATGTTTTTAAGAGCTAGCCACAGCCCTAGCCCTGGCACTACCACTTAGTGATAGTGGATGCTTGGTATTATTAGAGCTTCTAGAAGAATTTTGAGTTACAGCAGTGAATGGCATAACAATAGTGGAGTAGTCACCAAAACCACTCTCTGAAGTTTTGTAGAAGTAAACAACAGCCAGGGGTCCCCCCAAGACTGACGCTAAGCAGGGTAGGGGGCTGGGGGAATTCTGTTCACCAGCTACTGAATGCAACATGCTCTCCCACCCTCACGGCAAGAGTGGAAACACTTGGAAATGTAGCTTTGAAACTGTGCAATTCCTAAGGGACTTTTTTTTTTTTTTTGATAATTTGGGGGATTTATATTATTTCAAAGTTTGAACATAAAGAGATACTTTATTAGTATTTTCATTGTTGTCGTTGTTGTTAGTTGCCATTGAGTCGATTCTGAGTCATGGTGACCTTATGTACAACAAAATGAAACATTGCCTGGTCCTGCATCATCCTTACAAATTGCCAGCATATTCAAGTCCATTGTTTTGGCTACTGTGCCAATTCATCTCACCAAGGTTCTCCCCGACCCTCACTGGCCATCTAGTTCACCAAACATGATGTTCTTCTCCAGTAAATTGACCCCTCCTGATGATGTGGGCAAAGCAAGTGAGTTGGACAATGTTCAGTTGTGATTCATAAAGTTTTCATTGGCTAATTTTTAGAAGTTGATTGCCAGGCCTTTCTTCTTAGTCTGTATTAGTCTGAAAGCTCAGCTGAAACTTGTAACCAAATTTTATTAACTTAGTGTATTTCAAATCCATTACCTCTGTCATTAAATACTCCGTTACATTATTTTTAATGACTAAACATATCTAGGAGCCCTGGTAGCACAGTGTTTAAGAGCTACAGCTGCTAACCAAAAGGTCAGCAGTTCGAATCCATCAGCCACTCCTTGGAAACCCTTTGGGGCCATTCTACTCTGTCCTATAGGGTCGCTATGAGTGGGAATCGACTTGACAGCAACAGATTTGATTTGGTTTTAAACAAATCTAAGCAGTCTCCTACTTCACATTGTTTGCAGTTTTATCATTATAAGCTGTGGAGAACACTGTAGCTAAATCTGATAGTACGTACCTGTTAGGGATTGGAATCCTGACCCCTACGCCTTTGAATTTGATGTAATGAAATATAATGCTATTCCCTTCCATAATGCAATCTAATATTATGTTAATGAGGCCATACCAGTGTAGGGTGGGTTCTAAACCTAATCACTTCCGAGTTATAAAAAGAGGAGATTAGATACAGAGACAAGCAAGCACAAATGGGGAAGGTAGATGCCATGTGAAGATTGCCAAGTAACCGAGAAACATAGGGGCTACAGAAACTGAAAGAGACAAGGATCTTACCCCAGGGCTGACAGAGAGAGCCTTCCCCTAGAGCCAGTGCCCTGAATTCAAACTTCTAACCTCCAGAACTGTGAGAAAATAAATTTCTCTTCTTTAAAGTCACCTGCTTACAGTGTTTCTGTTAACAGCAGCACTAGGAATCTAAGACAACATCTACTGATGTCCTTACAATCATTTCTTGAAAATGTAATGGCCGAGTCAAAAGACATGCACATTTGGGAAGTCTGATAGTTCCAGGATCACTGTACCGCCTCAGGCAGGGTAGAGCAAGCTAAGGTCCAATATTCTCAACACCAACAGCTCTTTTAATTTTGACAATTTTAATAGGGGGAAAAAAGCACTGTTGTTTCAATTATCAAAGGAATGTACTGTAATGTAGAAAATGGAAACATTTCAAAAAAATACACAGAGGTCATTAAACAGAATCCACAGCCCTATCACCCAGAGGGAACCACAAAAAAGAGTTTGTTATAAAATGTTCCAACCCTTTATTTGTGTAGAGGGAGGCAGTGGGGGGGATTCTATAAATGTATATGTGTATATGTTGTCTATAATTTTTTAACTTTTTATTGATGTAGTATATATAATTTTATATATAAAATTTCTGTTTTCCACCTAACCCACTCAACCAAATGGCCTAAATGTTTTCTTAAATTTATGTACTCTTCTGAAATAATTTTAAATGGTTAGAACATATTATTTTATGGATATACATCACTTATTTAAAGAATTCTGTATTGTTATACCTTAAGTTGCTTATATATTTTTTGTTACTAGAAAAATTAAACTTGAATAACTACATATACTTTTATTATATGCGTTATATTTGTTATTGTTGTTGTTAGGTGTCGTTGAGTTGGTTCCGACTCATAGCAACCCAATGGACAACAGAATGAAACACCCTAAACCATCCTTAGTCATTGTGATGCTTGACCCTATTGTTGCAGCCCCTGTGTCAATCCATCTCATTGAGGGACTTCCTCTTTTTCACTGACCCTCTACTTTGCCAAGCATGATGTCCTTCTCCAGGGACTGCTCCCTCCCGATAACATGTCCAAAGTATGTGAGACGAAGTCTTGCCATCCTTGCTTCTAAGGAGCATTCTGGTTGTACTTCTTCCAAGACAGATTTGTTCATTCTTTGTCCAACTTTCATATGTATATGTTGCAATTGAAAACACCATGAGTTGGGTCAGGAGCACATTAGTCCTTAAAGTGACATCTTTGCTTTTTAACACTTTAACGAGTTCTTTGGCAGCAGATTTCCCCAATGCGATAGATCGTTTGATTTCTTGACTTCTGCTTCCATGGGCATTGATTGTGGATCCAAGTAAAATGAAATCCTTGACAACTTCAATCTTTTCTCCATTAACATGATGTTGCTTATTAGTCTAGTTGTGAGGATTTTTGTTTTCTTTATGTTGAGTTGTAATCTATACTGAAGGCTGTAGTCTTTGATCTTCATCAGTAAGTGCTTCAAGTCCTCTTCACTTTCAGCAAGCAAGGTTGTGTCACCTGCATATCACAGATTGTTAATAAGTCTTCCTCCAATCCTGATGACTTGTTCTTCTTCATATAGTCCAGCTTCTCGGATTATTTGCTCAGCAAACAGATTGAATAAGTATGGTGAAAGGATACAATCCTAACGCACACCTTTCTTGATTTTAAACCATGCAGCCTCCCCTCGTTGTGTTCAAATGACTGCCACTTGGTCTGTGTCTTAGTCATCCAGTGCTGCTCTAACAGAAATACCACAAATGGATTGCTTTCAACAAAGAGAAATTTATTCTCTCACAGTCTAGTAGGCCACAAGTCCAAATTCAAGGCATCAGCTCCAGGGGAAGGCTTTCTCTGTCTGTCATCTCTGAAGGAAGGTCCTTGTGATGCATCAGTCTTCCCTTAGTCTGGGAGCTTCTCTGTGCAGGAACCTCAGGTCCAAAGGACACACTCTGCTCCCAGTACTGCTTTCTTGGTGATGTGAGCTTTCCATGTCTCTCTGCTTGCTTCGCTGTTTTATATCTCAAAAGAGATTGGCTTAAGACACTTTCTAATCTTGTAGATCTCATCAGTATAACTGCCACTAACCCATCTTAGTACATCATACTGATAGAGTTTACAACACTTAAGGAAATCACATCAGATTACAAAATGGTACACAATCATACAATACTGGCAATCATGATCCAGCCAAGTTGACAGATATTTTTGGGGGGCATAATTCAATTCATGACAGTCTGTGTACATGTTCCTCTTGAGCACAATTATGTCTTCTGGAATTCCCATTCTTCACAATGTTATCCATAATTTGTTATGATCCACACAGTTGAATGCTTTTGCATAGTCAATAAAGCACAGGTAAACATCTTTATGGTATTCTCTTCTTTCAGCCAAGATCCATCTGACATCAGCAATGATATCCCTTCTTCCACATCCTCTTCTGAATCTGACTTGAATTTCTGGCAGTTCCCTGTTGATGTACTCCTGCAATTGCTTTTGAATGATCTTCAGCAAAATTTTACTTACATGTGATATTAATGACATTGTTCGATAATGTCCGCATTCTGTTGGATCACCTTTCTTTGGAATAGGTACAAATATGGATCTCTTCCAGTTGGTTGGTCAGGTAGCTGTCTTCCAAATTTATTGGCATAGACAAGTGAGCACCTCCAGCACTGCATCCATTTGTAGAAACATCTCAACTTGTATTCCGTCAGTTCCTAGAGCCTTTTTTTTTGCCAATGCCTTCAGTGCAGCTTGAAACTCTTCCTTCCAATTCTTTTTGGTACAGTGACTCCGTGTATTCCTTCCAACTTCTTTTGATGCTTCCCGTGTCATTTAATATTTTCCCCCATAGAATCCTTCAAAATTGCAACTCGAGGCTTGAAGTTTTTCTTCAGTTCTTTCAGCTTGAGAAATGCCAAGGGTGTTCTTCCCTTTACGTTTTCTATCTCCAGGTCTTTGCACATTTCATTATAATACTTTACTTTGTCTTTCAACCCTTTGAAATCTTCTGTTCAGCTCTTTTACATCATCATTTCTTCCCTTCTCTTTAGCTACTCGACATTCAAGAGCATGTTTCAGAGTCTCTTCTGACATCTATTTTGGTCTTTTCTTTCTTTCTTGTCTTTCTAATGACCTCTTGCTTTCTTCATGTATGATGTCCTTGATGTCCTTCCACAACTTGTCTGGCCTTCAGTCATTAGTGTTCAATGTGTCAAATCTATTCTTGAGATAGTCTCTAAATAGGTGGGATATACTCAAGGTCATACTTTGGCTCTCGTGGACTTGTTCTAATTTTCTTCAACTTCAATTTGAACTTGCATATAAGCAAATAATAGTCCATTCCACAGTAGGCCACTGGCCTTGTTCTGATTGATAATACTGAGCTTTCCCTTCATCCCTTTCCACATATATAGTTGAGTTGACTCCTGTGTATTCCGTCTGGCAAGGTCCATGTGTATAGTCACTGTTCATGTTGTAAAAAAAAAAGGTATCCACAATGAAAACGTTGTTGGTCTTGCAAAATTCTATCAAGTGTTCTATAGCATCGTTTCTATCACCAAAACCATATTTTCCAACTACCAATCCTTCTTTGTTTCTAACTTTTCCATTCCAATCACCAGTAATTATCAATCTGTCTTGATTGCATGTTTGATTAATTTCAGACTGCAGAAGTTGGTAAAAATCTTCAATTTCTTCATCTTTGACCTTAATGATTGTTGCATAAATTTGAAAAATAGTTTTATTAACTGCTCTTCCTTGTAGGCATATGGATATTATCCTATCACTGACAGTGTTGTACTTCAGGATAGATTTTAAAATGTTCTTTTTGATGATAAATGCAAGACCATTCCTCTTCAATTTGTCATTCCCGGCATAGTAGACCATATGATTTGATTCAGAATGGCCAGTACCAGTCCATTTTAGCTCACTAATGCATAGGATATCAATCTTTATGTGTTCCATTTCATTTTTGACAATCTCCAATTTTCCTAGATTCATACATTATACATTCCATGTTCTGATTATTAATGGATATTTGCAACTGTTTCTTCTCATTTTGAGTCATGCAACATCAGCAAATGAAGGTCCCAAAAGCTTGACTCCATCCATATCATTAATGTCAACTATACTTTGAGGAGGCAGCTCTTCCCCAGTCATTTTCTGAGTGCTTTCCAACCTCAGTGGCTCATTTTAGGGCACTGCATCAGACAATGTCACCCTGGTATGCATAAGTTTTTCACTGGCCAATTTTTTCAGAAGTAGACTGCTACGTCCTTCATCCTAGTCTGTCTTAGTCTGGAAGTTCCACTGAAACCTGTCCACCATAGGTGACCCTGCTGGTATTTGAAATACCGGTGGTACAGCTTTTAGTATCACAGCAACACACAAGCCACCACAGTACAACAAACAGACAGACACTTGGTAGTATGTATTATATAGTAGAAAATAATACAGTATATACAATTTCATATCTTATTTTATTTAACACTACATTATAAGTATATCATTACAAACCATTCAGGAACATTGTTTTAATTGCCACATGGTAGTATGCTACAATATAATAATAATATAGGGGAGTTCTGGCAAAATGGCACTCTAGGCAGAAGCACACG
>NW_004444138.1:2217518-2298120 GCF_000243295.1 Trichechus manatus latirostris | reverse complement strand
GGGTTGACATGTTGTGGGGTTGTTAACCAATGTCATAAAACAATATGTGTACTACTGTTTCATGAGAAACTATTTGTTCTGTAAGCCTTCACCTGAAGCCCAATAAAAATGAAATTAAATTAAAAATAATAATAATATAGTGTCATTATAAATACATCATAAAGACCTTAAGAATACCCATACAGATGAATTATTATGTTGTTTCCAGTTATTTTTTTTATATTGCAAGTGATACTGAAGTGATCATGTTTATGTATAGGTGAGTTTTTTTTTAAATTTGGTATTATATCTTACATTGTTGTTAGTTGCTGTCCAATCAGCTCTAACTCATGGTGACTTTATGTACAACAGCATGAACCTTTGCCTTGACTTGTGCCATCTTCATGATTGTTGGTATGTTTGATCCCATTATTGTAGCTATCGTGTCAAACCATCTCATTGAGGTTTTCCCTCATTTTCATTGGTCCTCTATTTTACCAATTGGTCTTTCATAATGTTGTGTTCAAAGTAAGTGAGTCAAAGTCTCACCGTCCTCGTCCTTGTTTATAAGGAGCATTATAACTTACATTCCAAAAAAAAAAAAAAAATTGCCATCAAGTCAATTCTGACTCATAGCGACCCTGTAGGACAGGGTAGAACTGTCCCATAAGGTTTTCAAGAAGCACCTGGTGAATTTGAACGACTGACCTTTTGGTTAGCAGCCAAGATCTTAACCACTGCACCACCAGGGCTCCATACCTTACATTAGGCTCCTTGAATTAGAACACTCTGATAGGCTGAATAACAACCCGCCCAAAGATACCCATGTCCTGATCTATAGAACCTGCGAATGTTACCTTATATGGAAGAAAGGACTCTACGGACATGATTAAGAATCTGGAGTTAGGGAGATTATCCTGGATTATCGGAGTGCATTATCACTTGTATGCTTATAAGAGGAAGACAGAGGGAGACTTGACTACAGAAGAGAATTTAAAAAATGTGGCCGCAGAGGCAGAGATTAAAGTGATGCACACACAAGCTAAAGAATGCCAGCAGTCACCAGAAGCTGGAAGAGGCAATGATTGGATTCTCACCTACAGCTTCTGAGGGAGCGCAGTCCTACCAACACATTGATCTCAGCCCGGTGAACCTGATTTTGTATGTCTGACCTCCCGAACAAGAAAAGAATAAATGTGTATTGTTTTAAGCCACCAAATCTGTGGTAATTTGTTACAGCAGCCACAGAAAATAGATAAAATCACTACATCAAAACATAAAAGCATTTTTTAAATATTAATAAAAAGAGTCAAAGAACTATGCCAATTTACAATCCCATATGCAGTGTTTGAGATGGTTTATTTCACCAAACCCCCAACAGCAGTGATTATTGTCATTTGTGTGTGGGTATACCTATGTATAAAGTTGATAAATCCCCCCCAGAAATTTGCAAAGTTCTCTGTCCATTACGTCCCTTGATTCACAAAATCCTATGAGGAAAGTAGGCTAGAATAATGTGTCCTTAAAGTTGCAAGGGCAGCTTCTCCCCTCATGTAGAAATGTCACAAGCAATGCCTTTAATGGCTTTACTTAGGTTATCTTTAACATCGGTGAGATCACCAGAGACATGATTAATAATTTTGATATTAGAGCAAGCAGCAGAAAACTCATTCTCTATTCAAATCACCGTAAAACTTAGTGGCTTAAAATAGGGACCAACTTTTATTTTTCAAGCTGGGCAGAACTCAGTGGAGAAGGTTTGTTTCTGCTTCATGCACTTCCAAAGTGGCTCACTCACATGGCTGGAAAGTTGGTCCTGCTTTTGGCCAGAAGCTTAGCTGTGTCTGAGTTGGGAGACTTGGCTCTTCTCGACGTGAACCTCTGCTTGTGGCTGCTTGGGCTTCCTCACAGCATGGCAGTTGGGTTCCAATAGCAAATGTTCCAAGATAAAGAAAATGGAAGTTGCCAGTCCTTTAAGGGCTGGACTTGGAAACTGGCACAGTGTAACTACTAGTTTTCTATTGTTGCACAATAAATTGCCACAAACTTAGTGACTTACACAGTATTTATTTATTAATTCACAGTTCTGTAGATAAAAGTCCAACCAAGTTTGACCAGGTTGTCTGCTTAAGTTCTCATAAGGCCAAAAGCAAGGTGACAGCCAGGTTGGGCTCTTATCTGGAGGTTCTGGGAAGAATCTGCTTACCAGCTCATTCAGGTTGATGGTTGAATTCATTTCGGGTTGATGGTTGAATTCTATTCCCTTGCTGGTTGTCAGCTGGGGCTGCTCTCCATTTCTTTCAGCTATATGCATTCCTTCACATGTGGCCCTCTACCTTCAAAGGCAGCAACAGTGCACTGAATTTGCCCTGCTGCTTAAAATCTCTGACTACTTCTTCTACTGCCAGTGGAAGACAGCTCCACTTTTGAAGGGCACACGTGATTAGATTAGGCCCACTTGGAAAATCTCTCCCTTGCCCTGGAATGTAACATAATCTTGGAAGTGATTTCTCATGATATTCACAGGTTCCACCCACATCAAAGGGGGGATTATACAAAGATGTGGGTTATTGGAGGTCATCTTGGAATTCCACCTACCACAGTCACATCGCTGAATTCTATTGACCAAGTCATCACAGTGTCCAGGTTCAAGGAGAGGGGACTTAGACCCTACTTTCAATGGAGGAGAGACAAACAATTTTGAGGTCATGTTTTAGAACCAGACTCCTGTGTGGTGCATATAGTTAATGCACTCGGCTGCTAACCAAAGGGTTGGAAGTTTGAGTCTACATAGAAGAAAGGCCTGGCATCTACTTCCTAAAAATCAGCCATTGAAAACTCTATGGAGTACAGTTCTACTCTGATACACATGGGGTTACCATGAGACGGAATCCACTGGACAGCAACTGGTTGACTGGTTTTTAGACCATCAGACACTCAAATCATTTTTGGGAGTGAGGGGAGAATATAAAGGCACGGGAGGGTGTCTTAGTTATCTAGTGCTGCTATAAAAGAAGTACCACAAGTAGATGACTTTAAGAAAAAGAAATTTATTTTCTCACAGTTTAGGAGGCTAGAAGTCCAAATTCAGGGTGCTGGCTCTACAAGGGTGTAGAGAGGGTAACGAGTGCCCAGGGACAATTTCTAAGTTTCACACCCCCAAACCCATTTTAAGATGAATAGACAGTGAAGGTGGCAAGATGCCAGCAGAAACGTCTGCCCCCCTCTTGTCCAGCCTCATCAGTCAGGTGTCTTTCATATCTGTGACACCTCAGAATATCATTCTGCACCTCATCTGATGCCCCCTTGGACTTGTGCCCCAGGGCAAGTATCCCACACTGTCCCCCCCTTGTTACACCTCTGCGGCTATAGGGGAAGGCTTTCTCTCTCTGTCGGTTCTGAAAGAAGGTCCTTGTCTCTTTGAGCTTCTGCTCCTGGGAGATCTTCATGTAGCTTGGCATCTCTCTTCCCCCATCTCTGCTTCTAGCTTGCATTTAATCTCTTTTATATCTCAGAAGAGATTGGCTCAAGATACACCCTACACTAATCTTACCTCATTAAATAACCAAGACAACCCCGTTCCCAAGTGGGATTATAACCACAGGCATAGAGGTTAGGGTTTACAAACACATATTTTGGGGTGACATAATTTAGTCCATAAGAGAGGGGATGATCTGTGTTGATAAAGGTGTCCTAGACAAGCAGGCTACCAGCCCTGGACCTTGGGTCTACGGTTTCAGCCATCCTGCAAGTGACAAGAGACCTTTCAAGAGCAACCTCATTTCTTCAGTGGGGAAAGAGTGGCATTTGCTTATGAGTGCAAGGATTTTAAAATGTGTCAAATCTTTTAAACGCATTCAGTAAATTTGTGGCCCTCTATTGGTACCCTGGCCCTATGCCAGGAGCCCCCCACTTAGTCGGTACTCTGTGTATCATATAGTTCACACGCTAATAGTTAAACAAAAAGCAAAGTAAAAACAGCCCTGAAGACTGAACTTGGATTTTCAAAGATAAATAAAATGTGTTTTAAAAATGAATTGCAAAGTATAAGTTGCAAAATGCCTTTGGAACATCAGAATCTAATTTATTCTAGTTGTACTGAAGAATTTTCATTTTCAGCCCATCAGAACGGCCTGACACATGGCGGATGTGCATGGTTGAAGAATAATCACACCACCCTTTTTGGGAAATCTTTGCCTGCACCCTGGCTGGGAGTTGCTGTGGAAACGAAACCCCCCAGGTGTCCGTGTTGGCTTTCATCATGGACTCTTTCTTGTTTCTGGGGATGAGAATTAAATTTGCTTTGACTGCAGATGAGAACATCGATCAAGCAAGTGTTTTGCTGAACTTGCTGCTTTCTCCAACTACTCCACCGGTCATTGAAAATACTGCCGTCCAGTGGACTTTTGCTGATCTCTTTTCTCCCATGTCCCACTTGATTTACTTTACTTGGTATATGTCCTTCAAAAGTCAAAGTTGAGTCCATGGATTGTTTGGGGTTTTTTGAGAATCCCAAGACTCCAAAGGATTGTTTTTAAGCTTGTATTGCAAGTCTCAAAAGGGCTTAACATTACTTTCTCTTGCCTGTTCATTTGTTTGTTTGTTTTGGATATTCTCCTGGCCAAGACCAGCTGGCTGGTCATGCTTAGCTGTGTCTGATCCACATTTATTGTATTCTTGCCATTCCATAGACCAAATGGCAATCTGTATCTGCAAATGAAACTTTTCCTACGTTCTCTCCTTCTTGTGGATTCAAGGACTACAACGTGTTCACCTTTACATTCCCTACAAGGCTGGATACAGCACCAGGCACAAAGGGTACCTGTAAACACCTGCACCATGCCCCAATATCCATTTCTCTTATTCTTCGTGTATTAGTTTTCTAGTGCTGCCATAACAAAGTACCAAACTGAATAGCTTATAAGAACAGAAATGTATTATCTCACAGTTTTGAAGGCTAGGAGTACAAAATCAGGGTGTTGGCTGTGTTGATTCTTTCTGAGTGCTCCCAGGGAGGATCTGTTCCATGCCTCTCTCCTAGCTTCTGGTGACAACTGGTGATCCTTGGCGTTCCTTGGCTTGTAGATGCATCACTCCAATCTCTGCTTCCATCTTCATGTGACCATTTCCCCTCAGTGTCTGTGTCTCTTCCCTTTTATAAGGAAGGATAGGACTCATAATCAGATTAGGACCCACTCCACTCCAGTATAACCTCATTTAACCTCACTGATAATATCTTTGAAGACCATATTTCCAAACAATGTCGTGTTCAAAGGTACTGGGGGTTAGGATTTCAACATAATTTTTTGGGAGACACAATTCAATCCATACCACTATGGTAAAAGAATCCCTAATTTTTAACTGGGCAAAAATACATACTGCATTTCCTAGCCTCCCTTGCAGCCAAGCACGACTATATAACTAAATTCAGATCAGGGGGATGTGGGTGGATCCCACCTTTTAATTAAGAGAAATATGTTTCCCCTTTTCCCTTTTTGCTCCTTTCTGCTGGCTGGAGTGTAGAAGTCGTAATGAGCCACTGTAGACAACACCCCTGAGAGGGCAGAGCAAGAAGATTAAAGGAATATGAGCCCTCAAGGGTTTTGAAGAGCAACACTACCCCATAGCTGGGTCTTTTACAGAGAAAAAGAAACTTGTCTTGTTTAAACCACTGTTATTTTCATCTCTGTCACAGCAGCCAAACCTACATACTAACTGTGACGGTTAATTTTATGTGTCAACTTGTCTAGGCTATGGTACCCTGTTGTTTGGTCAAACACTAATCTAGACTGTTATAAAGTAGTTACATGTGATTAAATCAGTTAGCCTTAAGTAAAGTAGATCATCCTCCACAATGTGGGTGAGTCTTATTCAATCAGTTGAAGGCTTTAAGAGCAAAAATTGAATTTTTCTACGGTGTGTTCTGCCTCCAGACTATAAATAGACATTTGCCAAAATTTCAGCTCTCTTCACTCTTCCCATCACCTGACCTATGGATTTTGGTACACAAGCCTACCAAAGTCTGCAATCTGTCACCTGTTATATAGATTTTGGACTTGCCAGCCCGTCACAACTCTGTGAGCCCATTCCTTGAAGTAAATCAATATCTATCTATGTATCTATCTATCTATCTGTCTGTCTGTCTAGCAGTTTACCAGTTACCATCAAGTCAATTCCAACTCATGGTGACCCCATGTGTTTCAGAGTAGAACTGAGCTCCATAGGATTTTCAATGGCTGTGATTTTTTAGAAGTAGATCATCAGGCTTTTCTTCCAGGGTACCCCTAGGTGAATTTGAACCACTAGCCTTTACGTTAGTAACTAGTGCTTAACCATTTGCACCATCCAGGACTCCTATATAACACCTCCCCCTCACCACTGATTCTATTTCTCTAGAGAACCCTAACGAAGACACTGACTAATACAGGTGGATACACAGATAAAAGCTGGAGGCCATTTGGGAAAGTCAAGATTTATTGGGAGAGGTTTAGGTCTTAAGAACTAGAAAGAACTTGAGTTTGGAGTCACAGTGGTGCAGGTTACTTAATCTCTGTCAAACTCAGTTTCTGTTCGGTAAAACAGTAATAGTAACACCTACCACATGGGGTTCCTGTTGGATCAAATTTGATATGTCTATAACGTGCCAGGCACATAATAGATGGCCAGCAAATGGTAGCTATAATTATGATTAAATGTCACAAGAAAAGAGATCATTCATAAACTTAAGTCTCATTTAGACACAAATGCATTCCTCTTCACACAACATAGGAGTTCTCTTAGCTAGGGTTTCTAGAAAGCAGACACTGAAAAGAAAATTGGTAAACAGATAATTTATTCAGGAGGTAATCCTAGGGAGGAGGCTAGGGGGAACAAGGAAGGAGGAAGAGTCACTATTGTCAAGGTGCGTTAGTTTCCTAGGGCTGCCATAAGATATTACCACAAACTGAGTGGCTTAAAGCAACGGAAGTTCATTGTCTCACAGTTCTGGAGGCCAGATGTCTGAAATCTAGGTGTCTGCAGGGTTGATTCCTTCTGCAAGCTCTGAGAAAGAATCTGTTCCATGCCTCTGTCCTAGCTTCTGGTGGCTCCACAATTTTTGAAGTTACTTGGCTTACGCAGCATCGTTCCAATCTCTCCTTCCGTCTTCACATGGTCTTCTACCTGTGTGTCTGTCTCTGTGTCTCTGCTCTTATAAGGACAAAATCCAATGAATTTAGGGCCCATCCTAATCCAGTATGACCTCATCTTAACTAATTACATCTGCAAAGATCCTATTCCAAATTTCCACATTCTGACGTTTCGGTGGACATGAATTTTGAAGGATGCTATTCAACCTAGTACACTAGGTAACTAACTGCTGTGGACGATGGATGCTCATTTCTGCTTGAACCTCCTGAGAAGGATACAGAATCCCTCCAGAACTGTCCGCCTGAAGGGCAGGAATTGTGAGGATTTACTCACCAGCTTCTGTCCCCCACTGGTTAAGGGTTTTCTGTAAGGATATTAACTCCGCCAAAGTTTAGAGTTACACCTGAACACCAAGCTTCCCCCACTGAGAGACTAAGAGGAAGCCGGAAGCAGGAAGCAAAAACCTAGAGCCCGTGCTTGACATAAGTAGCAGTCAACATGAGGTGACTTAAACACTGAACAGAAACATAGCCGCAGCCCCTGTTGAAATTCGAGTGAGTCAGAGCACCATACAGATCTCTCATACCGCTCAGATCCACTATTGCTCCACATTAAATCCACTCTCCCAACAAGTCTGCAAGATGCTGGCCAGCCACAATGTGCACAAACAACTCAACACAGAAGGCTTAGTTTAACAACCAACCTGCAACTAATCCAGAGACCATAAATGAAATTTATTATCTGCCTCTTCTACCACTCATTCTGGATTTCCCTCATGCTCTGTCAGTACTTCAGCTGGTCTAGGTTGCTTATCTGAAGACCTTCACTGAATGTCTGAGCCCTGGATTGCCTAGATTTTACCAGGCTATTCTTGCTACCAGAAGAACAAAGAAAATTTGTCTTAGAGGAAGTACAGCCAGAATGCTCTTTAGAAGTGAGGATGGTAAGACTTCATCTCACTTACTTTGGACATGTCATCAGGAGGGACCAATTGCTAAAGAAAAACATACTTGGTAAAGTACTCATACACATACGTTGCCAGTGAGTCGATTCCGACTCATAGCAACAGGGTCAGTGAAAAAGAGGAAGGCCCTCAACAGGATAGATTGACACAGTGGCTGCAACAATGGGTTCAAACCTAGCAACTATTGTGAAGATGGCACAGGACTGGGCAATGTTTCATTCTGTTATACATAAGAACTCTAAGAGTTGGAGCTGACTCAACCACATCTAACAGCAACAACACCACGCTTGCTGCAAATCAACATTATTACCAGACTTGGAAGCACTGAGAGGAGCCCCAGACAATCTTCCAAGCCCCAGCCACGCTCCTCGCTATTCAGTTTTGTAGTAGCAACCTAAGCCCCTATGATACCCAGATCAATGACCCCTGCTGGTTGAGCACCTTCTTTCTTTGCCTGCTGGTCACCAGCATGAGAGGCCCAAAGTGACCAGGTGGTCATATTCAGGTCATATTCAGGTTCAGTGGAATCTTTACTGTGAATTTTAGTGGAAGCACCCCCAAAGCTGACCCCAAGAACTAGGATTTCTAATCCTGCAGAGCATCAATTTTCAGAGACAGGAAGTATACATTCCACTAATGAGCCCCTGGGAGTGACAATGAAAGAAGCTGATCCTACTTCTAAGATTTGGTTCTCAGACCTGAGTATTGTGGTATTAGGTGACTTGATGCCATATGTTTGTCATAAGTTCAGCACCATATTGGGTATTGTTACAGCACCATGCACTGGCCATCCTGGAGGACAGTGTCCTAACACCACGGGTGTCATCCCTGAGCTATCATCTTCACTGAGCCTTTAATAGGTCATTTCACCATTAATTCAGGATGGCTGCTTCCAGGTAACAAAGAATATGGTAGAAACAATGGGTCCTGTGGTCAAGCACTCATGACATACTTCTTTCACATAAAATGGGTTTTTGGTGATGCTTTGCAGGCTTCTACTGGGCCAATTACTCATCCTGTAAGCCCTCAGATGGTGGTGCTGGTGGCATAGCAAGCAGGGAAGGCAAATCTATATGAGGAACAGGTATCAATTCCAGTAAGGAAAAAATGACTGCCGCCCCTCCCAAATTGAAGAAATCTGATGTAATCAACTTACTACCAAGTGGCTGATCGTCTTCCCCAGGGTGAACATAGGAAAGATGCAGCAGGTATCCAGCAGAGGCAGGAGCTAGACAAGCCTTGGTGAGGGGGCCATGCATAACCTCCACCCATCCCTGCCATATTGGCTACTCCATTCATAGATCACCACATGGGCATGGGGTGACCGAGGACAGAGGTCATCTGATATCCACCAGACAAGTCATCCTGTCCACCTGCTGTAGAGGCTTGGATGCCCTCCGTGGACACTGACATGAGACACAGAGATCTGCATGCCTCCTGTCCACTCCCAGTGGTCTTTCTGCATGCCTCTTTCCCAGGCCTCCTCGTCTCTTATCTTCCAATCCTGCTTCTTCCGGGCCTCCACTAGAGGGCGCCATCTAATATCTGAATTTCTGGTTAATTTTTTAAATTGCTCCAACCCTCAGGCTAAATGAGGGCGAAAACTCACTCAAAGTCCTTACCTATTGTCTTAATTATCTAGGACTGCTTTAACAGAAATACCACAAGTGGATGGCTTCAACAGACAAATTTATTTTGTCGCAGTCTAGTAGGCCACAAGTTCAAATTTAGGTCATCAGCTCCAGAGGGAATCTTTCTGTCTCTGTCGGCTCTGGAGGAAGGTTCCTATCATCAATCCTTACCTGGTCTGGGAGCAACTCAGAGCGGGAACCTCAGGTCCAAAGGACATGTTCTGCTCCCGATGCTACTTTCTTGGTGGTATGAGGTCCCCCGTCTCTCTGCTTGCTTCTCTCTTTTATATCCCAAAAGAGGTTTGCTCAAGATGCAATACAGTCTTGTAGATGGAGTCCTGCTTCATCAGCATAACTGCCGCCTATCCTACCTCATGGAAACTCTGGTGGCGCAGTGGTTAAGAGCTATGGCTGCTAACCGAAAGGTTAGCAGTTCAAATCCACCAGGTGCTCCTTGGAAACCCTATGGGGCAGTTCTATTCTGTCCTCTAGAGTCGCTATGGGTTGGAATCAACTAGAGGGCAACGGGTTTGGTTTTGGTTTTATCCCACCTCATTAACATCATAGAGGTAGGATTTACAACACACAGAAAAATCACATCAGATAACAAAATGGTAGACAGTCACACAATACTGGTAATCATGGCCTAGCCCAATTGATACACACATTTTGGGGGGATGCAATTCAGTCCATGACACCTATGGATCAAGGCATTTTCTTGTGATCTCTCCTTCGACTAATCCTTTTCTGGCACCCCACCCACACGCATACACACACACGCATACATGCAAGCTTAAAAGCAACTGTAGTGAGAGAGAGTGTTCTAGGTTGAATTGTGTTCTCCCCAAATACATGTTGGAATCCTAAACCCTGTACCTGTGGATGTAATCCTATTTGAAAATAGGGTTTTCTTTGTGATGTTAATGAGGCCATATCAGTGTGAGTGTGTCTTAAGCTTAATGACTTTTGAGATATAAAAAAGCCAGATGAGACACAGAGAGAAACAAGCATAAGTGGGGGAAAGATAGATACGAAGCGGTCATCGCCAAGAAACAGCCACAGCTCGAGAAGCTGAGACAAGGATTTTCCCCCAGAGCTGACAGAAAGAGAGCCAGTGCCCTGAATTTGGACTTCTAGCCTCTAAACTGCGAGAAATTTCTGTTCTTTACAGCCACCCACTTGTGGTATTCCTGTTAGAGCAGCACTAGTTAACTAAGACAGGGAGTTAGAGACCATGCAATACACAGTGGAGGAAAATCGCAAGTCCTATCTCATATGGCTCAGCTGGACTGTTGCTGTTAGTTGTCGTTGAGTCAGCCTCGACTCATGGAGACCTTACGTAGAATAGAATGAAACATTGCCCAGTCCTACACCATCTTCACAATCACTGCTATGTTTGGGTTGTCCTTGTCTTCACCACTCCCCATTAGGATCCTGTAGGCCATCTAAGCCTGGGTTCCTGAGCTGTGGCCATCCTAACATCCAGCCCAATTTCATCTTCTAGATCACTGTTCTGAAACTTCAATCATTCCCCCACCACCAAAATTCACTTCATAATTTGTCTTTAATTCAATTCCCTTTCTAAAGCATAATTACCTACTTTAGCCTCATCCTAAGCAATAGTATCTGTGGAATGATGAACAGGATACACTAGTTACGGTTTTTCCTAGTACACTTTAAATAAAATCATAATTATTAAAATTCAACTTGGGTGTCTGCAAGAAGGCAAGAAGTTAATAGGAGAAATGATGTGCCGGGAGGAGTGGATACATGGGAACTCTCTGTACTTTTTGCATAATTTTTCTGTAAACTCAATTAAAAAATCTATTAAAAAAAAAATGTGTGACTGTGTGCCTCCTAAAATCATCTTATGAACTACTTGTGGGAAAAATCATCATCTAGTCCAAAGTCAGGTTTTATAGATATACCGCATTTTTACATGAATAATGCCCGCATTATACGTTTTGCCAACCATGCAACCTTCCACACGTTACTTTCATAAGCATGCTATACCGATATTTTTTAACACGTTGTTGACTTCAATTTCAATTTTTTTTTTTCTGTCCAATGGATTCAATGTTACTGGGTGTCCTAGTCATCTAGTGCTGTCTTAGTTATCTAGTGCTGCTATAACAGAAATACCACATGTGGATGGTTTTAACAAAGATAAGTTTATTTCCTTACAGTAAAGTAGGCTGAAAGTCCAAATTCAGGGCATCAACTCCAGGGGAAGGCTTTCTCTCTCTGTCAGCCTTCACATCAATCTTCCCCCGGACTAGGCGCTTGTTCACGCAGGGACCCAGGATCCAAAGGACATGCTCTGCTCTTGGCAATGCTTTCTTGATGGTATGAGGTCCCCCTGTCTCTCTGCTCACTTCTGTCTTTTATGCCTCAAGAAATTACCTTAGGACACAGTCCAATCTTGTAGATTGAGTCCTGCCTTACTAACACAACTGCCACCCATCCTTCCTCATTAACATCATAGAGGCAGGATTTACAACATTTAAGAAAATCACACAATACCGGGAATCATGACCCAGCCAAATTGATACACACATTTTTGGGGGGACATAATTCAACCCATAACACCAGGATAAAACTGATCACACGGAAACTTCATTTAAAGTAGGGATTTTCCTAAACCAAGTGCAACCAATAATGAACTGAAGGGGCTCGTGACGGAAATGGGACGCCATGTTGAAACCAAACAGTATGAATGCAGGACGAGCTAGAACTTAGTAGGTAAGAAATAATTCTAGGCCTAAAACTACAATAACAAGTTATTGTTTCTATTTCATTGCTTCCAGAAGTCTTAAACTGAAACATAATTTTTGATAATCAATGTCTTTGAAATCAACAAATAAAAGTCACCAGAAGAAATTGTGTTTTCATCTTAAAATAAGCCAGTTTAATTTATTCATTCATCATCATCATCAATCATTCTCATTCTCACAGAAAGGGCATTCCTTTTCATGAATTTAGAAATCCAGGTGACATCTGCCTTGAAATCTGGGATTCATTTTTCATTTGCCAGAAGCTTCACTTTGATCTGAACTGCAACAGTAGAAACAGCTTGCTTTGGTTCCCTTCAATAAATAATCCACACTTTAAGTTGTTCTCCAACTCAGGCCATTCGCTTTGGGCCTACGATGTGCGTGATTTTGAGGATTAATTTTCTCCAGCTCGTTTTTCTCCTTTCTCCATTCACTAATGGACGACTCTCCGACCTCAAGCTCTGTCATTGCCACTCTGTTGTTTGTTTCTTCTGCCTTCGCAACGACTTTCAGTTCGAAGTCGGTGGTGTAGGACTTGTGTTTAATTTCTGTCATGATCCTACAGGGTTCTAACATTTAGATTTATAAACTGAAAAAATGTGCACAATATAATCAATAACTGGCTGGTCCTAGTAAAGAGGTTGCAGAATTCAAATGTGAGGTGTACAAGAAACCCATTGCCGTCAAGTTGATTCCGACTCAGAGTTACCCAGTAGAACAGAGTAGAACTGCCCCATAGAGTTTCCAAGGAGCACCTGGTGGATTCGAACTGCTGACCTTTTAGTTAGCAGCCAAGCTCCTAACCACTGCACCACCAGGACACCACACAAGAAGCAAGTGTCCTTTCATATGTTCTCAAGCATATGACTAAGATGACTTATGATCATTGGTCAAAGACATTGATGTTCATGAGACTAGTTAGACTACAAAATAAGCAGACCTAACACAACTTAAGGGTTTCACTTAAGATGATCTGATAAGGTTTTCATGTTCAACTGTTGAGCCAAGAGCAATCGTATATCAGTTTTGCATTGTATACTCCTCCAATTAAAAGCCAGAGTACAAAGACAACTGTGATAACTATGTCAATGTAGATTGAATCGAGATTCCTACTGAGAGCCACTCAATGCCATTTATGCCAGTGCAGGCTTCATTTAGTTTATGCTTCCAATTGATAGCATGTGATTTACGGACAGTTCAAGATTCCAAATGATGACTCATAACCTATGGGAATACGATTATCAACTTAAACTAATAGAAATAAATGCACAGTTTCAATTGCTTATTTTTCTATTGTTGAATACTACCAAACTTGATCCATGACATCTTGACCATGGCTTATACATTTATTATACAAATATGATCAAAAGTAACATTTTTAGGCAATTGAATGAGGGCAAATGAGGCAGAAATTCACTTCTTGAAATGTCTAGAGACGTGCAGTATATGTATGGGCATGATATTTTTGGAACTTTTTTACATAATTTTATCATTTCTGCACGTTGTATGTGTGTGCACGTTATTTACACGGATACTCTATTTGTGCAAAAATGCAGTAGCCCTGTTTTGTCCCCAAAGGAGGATACTTGTCTTCATTTTGGGCCTGTTGAAGTGTTTAAAAAGTCGGATTTTTGGTTTATGCTTTGAGACTGTCAGAAACTCTTTTATTTTAACCACAGCAGAGAAGAAAGAGCCATTGCTGTTTTCAAATCCTGGAAAACACTATAGTTTCTAGACTGTTAGAAGGACAAAGGGACTTGACCTTACACAGACAAAGGAAAAAATCTTGGTTCCATTTAAGTAAGTCTAGTGGCATCTGAGTGGGGCCCTGGTGGTGAAGTGGTTAAGAGCTTGGCTGGTAACCAAAAGGTCAGCAGTTGGAATCCATCAGTCGCTCCTTGGAAACCCTATGGGGCAGTTCTACTCTGTCCTATAGGGAAGCTAAGAGTCAGACTCGACTTGGTGGTAATGGGTTTGTTTTCTTTGGTTTTTTTTATTGGCATCTGAAGGGATTAACACTCAGTAATATTTGTGAACTATCACCATTTCCTACACTAGCCATGCCTTACAACTTTCCAGAAAATATTTAAAACATGTTTTAAATATCTCGACATTTGTACAAACAGTAAAGTTTTACCTTTCAGAGTTTAAATTCCAGATGGATAGAACAGGCTCTATAATGAAGCCAGGAGTCCCTGAGTGCTGCAACTAACAGAAAGATTAGTGGTTCAAACTCACCCCCAGAGGTGCCTCAGAAGAAAGCCCTGATAATCTGCTTCTGAAAAAGCAGCCATTGAAAACTCTGTGGAGCACAGTTCTACTCCGACACACATGGGGTCACCAGGAATCAGAATTGACTCTATGGCAAATGAGTCCTCATCGCTTTATTTGGAATAGCAGGAAAGTCCAATGGATAAATGAGTAATGTTCAGCAGAGAACAGAGTGTAGTACAGCTGAGTCTTACCAAATACTTTGTTTCATTTGCCAATGTGTCTTCAAGACAGCCTGCAAGGAACTAAATCCTGCCAGCAACTATGTGAACTTGTCAGTGGATCTTTCCCCAGCCAAACCTTCAAATGAGACTCCAGCCCTAACCAACTCTTCAACTGCAGTCTTATGAGAGACGCTGAAGCAGAAGACCAAGCAAGATGTCCAGACTCTTGACCCACAGCAACCATGAGATAATAATCTGTGTGTCTTAAGCCACTTTTCTGGTAATTTGTTACACAGAAATAAAGAACTAATACACTTGTCATAGGTAAAATTAGAATAATTTACCAATGAGGAAAAATAAGGATAATAATACTACCTATCTCAAACAGCTTTGTGAGAACTAAATGCAATAATGCATATAAACACCTTGCAGAACACCTGGCACTTAGATAGATAACTGTCATTGAGTCAGCTCTGACTCATGGCCACCTTATGTACAACAGAACAAAACATTGCCCAGTCCGGTGTCATCCTCATGATCACTGGTATGTTCTAGTCCATCGTTGTGGCTATTGTGCCAATCCATCTCACTGAGGGTCTCCCATCCTTGCTGGCCCTCTACTTCACCAAACCTGATGTCATCCTCTAGCAACTGATTCCTCCTGATGAGGTGTCCAGTGCAAGTAAGTCAGACAATGTTCTGTTATGATCGATAAGATTTTCATTGGCTAATTTTCAGAAGTAGATTGTCAGGTCTTTCTTCCTAGTTTGTCTTAGTCTAGAAGATCTGCTGAAACCTGTCCACCATGGGTGACCCTGTTGGTATTTGAAATACCAGTGGCATAGCTTCCAGCATCACAGCAACATGCCTCCACAGTATGACAAACTGACAGACAGGTAGTGGACCTGGCAATTAATAAATGCTTATTTGTGTTGTTGATGTTTTTGGTCAAGTTCATTGACTCACATAATAAACACATACTCAACTTTAACAGTAATGAACACAACAAAAGTAGTCCCTGCTTGGGGAAGCTTGTGTTCTAGAAGGGAAAACAAAAAATTAACAGATAAATGCATAACATGTCAGATGGTGGTAAGTCTTATGATGAAAAATAAGATAAGGTACAAAAGATAAATGGTAACAAGGATGCTGTTTTGGTTAGGGATTTTTGTCTCTGTCCTTATTGTAGCAGTTAGGTGTATCAGTCAGGATAGGCCAGGCTCTGTCATGGTAACAAATAGTCCCAAAACCTTGGTTGCTTAACATAGCCAAAATTTACATCTCACTCACTTAACGTGGGTTGGCAGGGAAATTCTGCTCTTCTTACCTACTCAGACACCAGACTGATAGAAGCCTCATCTTAAAACTGCTGCATTGGAATGGAAATATGACAAGTCATGTGCTGGCTCTTAAAGTTTCCCTCCATAAGTAACACATGTCATATCTGTGCATATTTCATTGTCCAAATTAAGCCACAGGGCACCATTGAACTTCAAAAGAGGCAGGGAAGTTCATGTGCCTGGAAGGAGGAAAACCCAACTGACATCACATTGAGTTCAGCAGTATTTCCCAGTTGTCATGGTTTTCATCCTTTCTCTCCTGCCCTTGGCTCCAAGTGCTCTTCCCTTGCTCTGTTTTCCCAGTAGCTTCCTTTTCCATTTGCAATGTTTTCAGAAAACATCCCCTTTGAAATTGGTCTGTATCAGAGGTCAGCAAACTACAATCTGCAGGAAAAATTCATCCTACGCAGTTTTTGTAAATAAAGTTTTATTGAAACACAGCCATGCCTGTTCATTTATGTATTGTCCGTGGCTGTGTCTTAAGTTTGACCCAAAGGGGATCTGTGGGTGTCTTGGATGGTCTGTCAGGGGTAGCACAAGGAAGTGAGACTCACACAGGAAGTTCAGAAAAAAAAATTTAGTCCTCACCAATCCCAGAGAGGAAACTACAGCACATCTTGACAGAGGGCCACACAGGATGCTTCACTCAGAGACAAGGCAGCAACACATTGGAATTGTAGGAGAGGGCTTATGGATGGCAAGCAGGGTGGGGCCAGCTGGATTGCACAGGGTGAAGTCTTACTGGTCAGTCTAAAAGTTTCTAAGACATGGTTTCATGGGACATCCCAGTTAATTGACCTAATATCGCATTTATTGCTTCTGTTCTACCTCCGAGTTTGTTGTGTAGTGCCGAGGGTCTTAAAAGCTTCCAAGTAGCCATCTAAGGTACAACAATTGGTCTCTATTCACCTGTAGCAACAGAGGAAGATAGAGAGTCAGGAATGGGAAAAAGAAATGGAATGTGTGGCTAATTCCCTCCATAAACAAATGCCTCCTTTGCCATGAGACCAGAACTGGATGGTGCCTGGCTAATTATAGAACACTTTGATCAAAGATTCTATAGAAGAATCCTGATTAAAAGGGAGAAATGCAGAAGGGAATTTCAAATTCTCATGGAATCCAGCCCTTCTGGAGCCATGTTGGCTGGATGAACCCCCAAAACTATTGCCCTGAGATAATCTTTAAACCTTAAACCCAAAATATCCCCTGACATTTTCTTTAAACCAATCAATAGTTTAGCTTAATTAGTGAAGAGTGCCTGTGTAATGGATTGAATTATGTCCCCCCAAAAATGTGTGTATCACCTTGGCTGGGTCATGATTCCCAGTATTGTATGATTGTGTAATCTGTTGTGATTTCCTTATGTGTTGTAAACTCTATTACTATGATATAATAAGAAGGATTAGCAGCAGTTATACTGATGAGGTCTACAAGATTAGATAGTGTCTTAAGATAATCTCTTTTGAGATATAAAAGAGAGACGCAAGCAGAGAGACATGGGAACCTCATACCACCAAGAAAGCAGTGGCGGGAGCAAAGCGCATCCTTTGAACCTGAGGTTCCTGCGCAGAGAAGCTCCCAGACCAAGGGAAGATTGATGACATGGACCTTCCTCCAGAGCTAACTCAGAAAGCGTTCCCCTGGAGCTGATGCCCTGGATTTAGACTTGTAGCCTACTGGACTGTGAAAGAATAAACTTCTCTTTGTTAAAGCCATCCACTTGTGGTATTTCTGTTATGGCAGCACTAAATGACCAAGACAGCCTGTCTTGAGAATTGTACTCTTTTAAAGAACTATCTATAAGGGATCAAATTGACAATGACAACCTAAAAGATTAGATGGAAAACTTAGGGGGCAGTGAGTTTTTGTTAATGGGGGAAAAACAATTCAGAAAAGGAGAGTGAAAATGGTTGCACAACTTGAAGAATGTAATCTATGTCACTGAACTGTACATGTATAAATTGTGGAATTGAATGTTCTCCTGTGTATATTCTCAACAACAAAAAATAAAAAATTATTAAAATGGGGGGTGGAGGGAGAAGAAGAAGAACACCACTCCAAAAAAAATAAAATTTCCAGGACATTAGCATGGGAAAAAGAAGAAATTTTTGTCACATGATTCACATGGGACATGGCCATAACTATGGCTGTTAAGAGACTGCATTACTTGATAGCAATGTTGTCTCTATCATAGGAAACTCTATGGGGCATGGCTGGGAGGGCCAGTGAGAGTCCATAACTGTTGAAAGATTGGGTGACAAGTTAGGACCGGCCATGTCAGAAACTGGGTGAAAGAGCAAGGGGAGGAATGAATTAATAGATGTTGAGGCAGCAAACTGTGTAAGCCACACATTGGTTTATGACAGGCTGTTCTCCTACTACAGCAGCAGAGCTGAATAGCTGTGTACGCATAGTTTAGCTACAAGGATGTAAACTAGAACAATGTTCATGACAGACAGGCAGACAGATAGTGTGGTGGTCAGTTTTAAGCTCACCTTGGCTACGCTAGGTTGTTCTTGTTCTTGTTGGGTACCGTCAAGTCAATTCCAATTCATAGCGACCCCATGTGACACAGTAGAACTGTCACATAGGGTTTTCTAGGCTGTAATCTTTATGGAAGCAGATCACCAGAAACACTGTAGAGCCTCTGGGTGGTTTTAAACTGCCATCTTCTGGGTTCACAGCCAAACGCTTAACTGTTACACCACCAGAGGGCTCCATGGCTAAGCATAAACCAAACCAAACCTTTTGCTATCAAGTCAATCCCTACTCATAGTGACCCTACAGGACAGATTCGAACAGCCCCCACAGAGTTTCCAAGGCTCGAAGGAGCCATGATGGTGCAGTGGCTTAGCCCTCGGCTGCTAACCAAAAGATCAGTTCAAACCAACCAGCTGCTCCAGGGGAGAAAGATGTGGCAGTCTGCTCCCATCCACAGCAGATTGGGGGGATGGCGCAGGACTGGGCAGCATTTCCTTCCATTGTGCGTGGGGTTGCCGTGAGTCACGAGCCAACTTGATGGCAGCTAACAACAACCTCAGATGACCACCACACACTATGTAGTGTCTTGGATCTGAACTCTAAGTTCTCAGAGACTACACTCTGTCTGCGGTTCAAATCCACCAGCCACTCCTTGGAAATCCTATGGGACAGTTCTACTCTGTCCTATAGGGTCACTATGAGTTGGAATTGACTCGACAGCAATGGATTTATTTGGTTTTGGTTTGGTCTACCTTGGTCAGGTGTCCCCTTAGCCACCTGCTGTTGTGGCCAGAAAGACAGGACTACAAAGTACAAAATGGCTGCCAGGCCCCCTCTGTAGTTGGGAGGTTTCAGAGGAAGGGTGTGTGGACCATGAGGTCCCTCAAAACATGGGTTCTACAAGATGGGGACTCAGGCTCGGCCCCAGGCTTCAACCAGAGAACGACCTGCAGACCATGGCTGGGCCGCCCACCCCAGGTTGGGTGAAGAAGTTGCCCCTCACTGGGATCCTCACTGTGCACCCTTCCTCTGGGACACAGTTGGGAAGTGAGCACTCAAGTCCCCTTAGGATTCCACAGGGCCCTTCCGTCATTCACTTCGCTGAGCTCTCTGTGGGCGGCTCCGTCTTCCAGCCTGCACATCCCCTGCACAGCGCCCAGAGCTCCAGCTGGCATTTCCATTTACCACGTGGAAAGCTTCTAGAACTTCCGGCACCTTCCAGATCCTGGATTTAGTCCTGCCCATGGCCCAACTGCATGTTTGGCTCCCAATTCTGCAGAGTTCAGAAAATTAAAATAAAATGTGTTGTTAATGGAGTCCCTGGTTAATGCAAATGGTTAATGCACTCAGCTGCTAACCAAAAAGTTAGAGGTTCGAGTCCACCCATAAGTGCCTTGTAAGAAAGGCCTGGAATCAACTTGGGAAAAATCAGCCATTGAAAACCTATGGAGCACAACACACGTGAGGTTGCCAGATGTCAGTTAACTCAACCACAATTGGTAAGGTAGACTTAATCCTCCCATCTCCTACAGATTTGCCTTTGGCAGTCTTGATTTATACCTATTGATCCTGGGTAATTATTAATAGCATTTCCTTTTATATTCAAAACTACCCCACTTTGGATGATAAAATACTTAACCACCTCCCATGCAGAGAACCTGAAGTTTACACTGCAATTTCCTCTGTGTAGTAGAAATGTTTTTCTTCATTTGAACCAGCGGATGGCGCTGCAGGGCGAGAAACTGGATGAGAAAGAATTGTACACAAAATTTTACTTTAATAACACACACACACCGTTTATATAATTCAGGCAGATTGGACGACTCAGAAATTCTGTGGATTCTTGCAGTAACGGATGGAACACACACACACACAAGACTGTAAATTATACTAATTATAAAACCCATGAATGATTATCATCCAGCTATCTTTTCTTCTTGAATAAAAGGAAATTGTATATCTGCTTCCATAATTCAGGTTAAAATTAGCCAGAACAGTATTTGTACTCTACATGAGCAGGGATCCGCTATCTTATTTGCTTACAATGTATCCTCATGTAGGATAGCACCTGGCACAGATAATTGCTCAATAGATATGGAAGGAAGAGAGGCAGGGAGGGAGGAAGAAAGGGAGGGAGGGAAGGAGAGAAGGAGGCAGGGTGGGAGGGAGGGAAGGAAGAAGGCTGATTATTAAGAAGATAAACATGTGGACCCCAGCAGCTTGGACTGGAACTTTCCTGAACTGATGATGGTGCCCAGTGAAAACAAAAGCATCTACTTACATTTAGAAGAAGGCTACTACAGCACAAAACCCAAACCAAACCAATTGCTGTCAAGTTGACTCCGACTCATGGTGAGCCCATGTGTGTCAGAGAAGAACTGTGCTCCAAAGCATTTTCAAGGCTGTGACCTCTCAGAACCAGATTTCCAGGCCTTTCTTCCCAGCTGCCTCTGGGTGGATTCAAACCACCAACCTTTCAGTTAGTAGTCGAACACTTAACCATTTGCATTACCCAGGGATTCCTTCTACAGCACCGGAGGTGAGTAATTGCATGTCTTAAAAGAGAGAATTAAATGCTCTTCTTGGGGAAAAAAAGAGGTCAACCAGAATGAAAGACTGAAATTTTCATCAGCTTGCTTTTTGTTTCTACTACCCCCAACAAGAATATAAGAGTTTTTATTTTCTGCTCTGGTGGCGAATAAAGCACATTCAAGGGAGATTCTATTAGACACATTGTTCAAAAGATGGCTCGTAGCAAACAATGATCTGGTCAAAGACAGAAATGTTTTTCCAGGCTGGGGCACTAAGAAAAATGTTAAGCAATTTCTTTTTCAATTCTATCAATAAAAGACACATACATACACACACACACCCCTCAAAAAATGCCAGTCAGCAAAACAGAAGAAAAGGTAAAGCATTTTCCAACCTTGAGTCCTACTGGCCTTTTGAATCTTAACAAGAAGAAAAATTCACACGATAACCATATGTGTGTACTTTTAAATGCAAAAGAAATACATGATAAAAAAAAAAAAAACACTCCAACTTTACAGGAATAACTTTCCAGTGGTATCTGGGAAACTGAAAGCAGATGGAAAATGCACTGTAAATTTCAGGGGCTACCCCGATGTTCATTCACAATAGTCAAAAGGTAGAAGCAACCCAAGAGCCGAGCAACAGATGAATGGAGAAGCAAAATGTGCCACGTCCATACAATGGAATATTACTCAGCGATAAAGAGAAATGAAGTCCTGATATACGCTACCACATGGATAAAGCTTGAAAACATTGTGCTGAGTAAAATACAAAAAAAAAAAAAAGTCACTCCCGAAAGAACAAATAGTGTATGATCCCACTAAGTGAAGTATCTAGAATAGGCAAATATATACAGTCCAAAGTTTATTAGTGGTCACCAGGGGTAACAGGGAGGAGAAAGAGGGAGTCATTGCTTAGGGGACACTGAGCTTCTGTTAAGGGTGATGAAAAAATTTGGAAATGGAGAGTGGTGATGGTTGAACAACAGGATGAATTAATGTAATAATTAATTAATAATAATTACTGTCACTGAATTGTATGTAAAAAATGTTGAAATGGCAAATGGTTTGATACGTATATTTATGTATATTTATGAAAATAAAAAACAATTTTTTTTAAAGTTTGTTAGTGGTTACTGGGGACGGTGAGAGAGAGAAAAATTATTGCTTAAGGGGTGTTGAGTTTCTATTTGGGGTGATTAAAAACAAAACTTCTGAAAATGAAAAGTGGTGATGGTTGCAGAACATGATGAATGTAATTAATGTCACTAAATAGTGTACTTTGAAAGATTAGAATTGCAATTTTTTTTGTTATATATATTTTACCACAATGAAAAAGAATTCAGTGGTCAACACCAATCCTGTCTTGTTATTGCTTCCTGAAGAAGAGTTTTCAGAATCTAAATTTACTGTCAAGACAGAAGGTACTAGAAGAGAAAGGATTGTTTAGACATAGTGACACGTTCCCCCAGCCTCAATCTGTTCCTTTGAAGAAAACTTGCCTTACCCCTCCCTTCCTCTTGTCAGCAATGAGTTTTCTCCAAAACTTCTGGAGTCAGTAAATACAGGTTGCACGTGTCTGAAATCTCAGCACAGTCATGGGTAGAGGAACCGGGATGGCTCTTAACCAACTTGCAGGGTCACACTGGTTAGGATCCCGAACTCCAGAGCCAAACTTTTGGGCTACCTCCGGTTGTACCAAACCCGGTTGTCTGGCTATAAAGGACAGCATTTAAGTCTGGTCACAAGCAAAGTGTGGGGAGCATTGGAACACTCGAAGAATGGATAGAGCAGGAGAACTAGGAGTTGGAGAGCTCAGTTAGGAAGCAGGACCAGAGTTGGTTCAGGTGGTGTCATGGATTGAATTGTGTCCTCCGAACAGATATGTCCAAGTCCTAACCCAAGTACCTGTGAACGTGGCCTTGTTTGGAAGTAAGGATCTCTGAAGATGTTAGCAGTTAACACGAGCTCACACTGGACTTAGATAAATAGATACTTTGCTGCCATGGAGTCAGCTCCAACTCCTGGTGACCTTGTGTACAACAGAACAAACGTTGCCTGGTCCTGCATCATCTTCACGATCTCAGGCTGGTTCAAGTCAATCGCTGTGGCCACTGTGCCATTCCATCTCACCAAGGGTCTCCCTCTCCCTCGCTGGCCCTCTGCTTCACCAAACACGATGTCCTCCTCCAGTGATTGATTCCTCCTGACGACATGGTCAAAGCAAGTGAGTTAGACAATGATCTCTTGTGATCTGTACGGTTTTCATTGGCTGATACCTGGAATTAGATCACCAGGCCTTTTTCCTAGTCTATCTTAGACTGGAAGTTCTGCTGAAACCTGCCTGCCATGGGTGACTCTGCTGGTATTTGAACTACTGGTGGCAGAACTTCCAGTATTACGGCAACAAGCAAGCCACCACAGTACAGCAAACTGACGACATCTGGTAGCATACTGGAGTGGGGTAGGTCTTAATCCAATCTGAGTGATGATTTAAAAGAGGAGGAAAAACACAGAGAGACACAGAAGGAAGATGGCCATGTGCACATGGAGACAGATTGGAGTGATGTGTCAACAAATCAAGGAATACTGAGGATCACAAGCCATCACCAGCAGCTAGGAGAGTGGCAAGGAACAGATTTCACCCTCAGAAACTCAAAAGCAATCAACACAGCTAACACCCTAATCTTGAACTTCTGTCCTTCAGAACTGAGACAACAAATGTCTGTTCTTACAAATCATCCAGCATATACTTTGTTACAGCAGCCCTAAGAAACTAATACAATTACCATTGGTGGAATGAATGTTCTCCCTCTATTTTTTCCATCCTTATATGATTTCACTCAATATTAAAGTCCCGAGAGAGTCTGACTGGCCTCCTTGGGGTCATGTACCTGCCCTTGGCTAGAACTGGGAAGACCTTGATCGACAGTCCCACCAAGTCTTCACACAATGGGGAAGTGCAATTTTCTAAAAGGAAATTGGGTATTTTTAAGATGTAGCAATGAAAGCTGGATGACTCGAAATCCCACTGTTGACACCACTGCACTTTATTGATGGAATCACACTTTCTTTCCATAGAGTAGACATTTCTACCATCTTGGCAGTCTAGACACGTCCACTGTTCCTTCCACCTCTCTCACATTCTTTACCGTGGAATGATGAGAGACTCAGGGGGAGAAGGGAAAGAAAAGGCAGAGCCTGCAGGGCCCTATGCTGCCAAAACTTGCTTCCCAGATGGCCAGGCCCCAGAGTACCTGCACACTTCACACACCCCTGTCATCCATATGAAAAGCACACCTGGTTCAGGGCTCAGACCAGGCTGCAGGCAGTGAAACTTTTTCTTGGGCACTTGGGTTCTGGACTTTCTGCCTGGCAGGCTACCTAGCAGGGTATTGGGTGCCTGTTGCTGTGCAGGCCTGAGCCTTTCCTAAGGTAGGTTGCCAGCAAATGCTGTGGGGTGCTACCGAGACCCACATTCAGGACAGACCCACTCCCCACAGAGTGAGGAGTGTTACCTGCTGATGGTTCACAGTTGGATATATCCAGCCAGGAATGACCCTCAGCCAAAGGGAGCTGCTTTGCCCAAGGTTTCACTTAGTTACTTCATGATGCTATAACAGAAATACCACAAGTGGATGGCTTGAACAAACAGATTTATGTTATCACAGTTTAACAGGCTAGAAGTTCTAATTCAGAGCACCAGCCCTAGGGGAAGTTGTTCTCTCTCCATGAGCTCTTGGGGAAGGTCTTTGTCTCTTTTCAGCTTCTG
This sequence comes from Trichechus manatus latirostris, assembly GCF_000243295.1. Classification (NCBI taxonomy): domain Eukaryota; kingdom Metazoa; phylum Chordata; class Mammalia; order Sirenia; family Trichechidae; genus Trichechus; species Trichechus manatus. Next base: position 2,273,085 of record NW_004444138.1, on the reverse strand, counting down.
TTCTTCCCTGCCATGGTGTCCTGCATGCGGTGTGGCATCTATCTTCCCAATCTCTGCTTCCTTCTTTCTCTTCCATGGCATAAGCTGCTCTTTTACATCTCAGAAGAGGATGGCTTAAGATACACCCTACACTGATAGGGCCTCAGAACAAAGGAAATCCTCTTCCCTCGTCCAGCCCTCTAGTTCCAAGCTTTTATTCTTTGACCTTGACCTGAGGATGGGGGTTCCGGTAGCTTTTGGTTGACCTAATGGGGATTTTGAAAAGATTTTTCTTTGCCTGCAAAGGGCATGAGAGTTAGCTGAGTCTATATCTGGGGATGCAAACGGCAGTGGTGGGTAAGATGGTTTAGAGAAAAAAAAAATTTTTTTTATTGTACTTTAGATGTAAGTGTACAGAGGAAATTAGTTTCTCATTAAACAATTAATACACATATGGTTTTGTGACACTGGTTGCCAACCACATGACAAGTCAACAGTCTCCCCTTCTCAAACTTGGATTGCCCATTACCAGGTTTCCTGTCCCCTCCTGCCTTTTCGTCCTTGCACCTGGCTGGGCTGGTGTGCCCATTTAGTCTCAATTTGTTTTATGGGCCTGTCTAATCTTTGGATGAAGGGTGAACCTCAGGAGTGACTTCAGTACTGAGTTAAAAGCTAAAAAGGGTGTCCGGGGGCCGTACTCTCGGGGTTTCCCCAGTCTCTGTCAAACCAGTAAGTCTGGTCTTTTTTTGTGTGAGTTAGAATTTTGTTCTACATTTTCCTCCAGCTCTGTCCAGGACCTTCTACTGTGATCCTTGTCAGAGCAGTCAGTGGTGGTAGCCGGGCACCATCTAGTGGTGCTGGACTCAGTCTGGTGGAGGCTGTGGTACTCATGGTCCATTAGTCCTTTGGACTAATATTTTCCTTGTGTCTTTGGGTTTCTTCATCCTCCCTTGCTCCAGACAGAGTGAGACCAGTGGAATATCTTAGATGGCCACTCACAAGCTTTTAAGACCCCAAATGCTACTCACCAAAGTAGGATGTAGAACTCTTTCTTTATAAACTATGTTACTCCAGTTGAGCTAGATGTTCCCTGAGACCATGGTCCCCAGCCTTCAGCCCAGTAATTTGGTCCCTCAGGGAGTCTGGATGTGTCTATGGAGCATCCATAACCTTGCTTTGTACAAGTTGTGTTGGCTTCCCCGGTATTGTGTACTGTCTTATCCTTCACCAAAGTTACCGCTTATCGATTCTCTAGTTTATGTTTTTCCCTCTCCACCCCTCCCTTCCCTCGTAACCATCAAAGATTGTTTCTTTTCATGTGTAAACCTTTACATGAGTTTTTTAAATAGTAGTCTCATACAATATTTGTCCTTTTGTGAACGACTTATTGCATTCAGCATAATGCCCCCCAGATTCATCTATGTTGTGAGATATTTCCCAGATTCATCATTGTTAATTATCATTGCATTGTATTCCATTGTGTGTATGTACTATAGTTTGTTTATCCATTCATCTCTAGATGGGTACTTAGGTTGTTTCTATCTTTTTGCTATTGTGAAGACAGGCGCGCACTGCAATGAAGATGGGCGTGCATGTCTATTCGTGTGACGGCTCTTATTTCTCTAGGATATATTCCTAGGAGTGGGATTGCTGAATCATACGGTATTTCTATTTCTAGCTTTTAAGGAAGTGTCATATCATTTTCCAAAATGATTGAACCATTTTGCATTCCCACCAGCAGTACAAGAGTTCCAATCTCCCTGCAGCCTCTCAAACATTTGTTGTTTTCTGTATTTTTTTTTTTCTTGCTTCGTGCCAGTAATGTCAGGGTAAGATAGTATCTCACTGTGGTTTTTATATGTACTTCTCTAATAGCTAGTGATCATGAGAGTTCCCTAATGTGTCTGTTAGTTGCCTGAATGTCTTCTTTGGTGAAGTGTTTGTTCATATCCTTTGTCCATTTTTTAATTGGATTATTTGTCTTTTTTGTTGTAGAAGTGTTGAATTTTCCTGTAGATTTTAGAGATTAGACCTTCATCAGATTTGTCATAACCAAGAATTTTTTCCCAGTTTGTAGATTCTCTTTTTACTCTTTTGGTGAAATCTTTTGATGAGCATAAGTGTTTAATTTTTAGAAGATTCCAGTTATCTAGCTTATCTTTTAGTGTTTTTGTATTCTTAGTTATGGTTTGTATCCTGTTTATGCCACGTATTAGGGCCTCTAGCATTGACCCCATTTTTTAGTCTATGACTTTCATAGTTTTTGGTTTGATATTTAGGTCTTTGATCCATTTTGAATTAGTTTTTGTGTATGGTGTGAGGTATGGTTCCTGTTTCATTTTTTTGCACATGCACATCCAGTTTTGCCAGCACCATTTCTTAAAAGACTGTCTTTTCCTCATTTGATGGACTTTGGGCCTTTACCAAAGATCAGGTGACTGTAGGTGGATGGATTTACATCTGGTTCTCAGTTCTGTTCCATTGGTCAGTGTATCTGTCGTTGTACCAGTACCAGGCTGTTTTGACTACCGTAGCTCTGTAGTAGGTTCTGAGGTCAGGTAGTGCGAGTCCTCCTACTTTATTCTTCTTCTTCAATAGTGCTTTATTTATCCAGGGCCTCTTTTCTTTTCATATAAAGTTACTGATTAGTTTTCCTCTCTCTTTAAAGAATGTTGTTGGTATTTAGATCGGGATTGCACTGTGTTTGTAGATTGCGTTGGGTAGAATTGACATTTTCACAATGTTGAGTCTACCTATACATAAGCATGATATGCTTTCCCATTTGTATAGTTCTTATTTTGTTTCTTGCAGTAGTGTTTTGTAGTTTGTTTTTTTTTTTTTTCTGTAGGTCTTTTACATCCCTGGTTAGATTTATTCCTAAGTATTTTATTTTTTTAGGGGCTACTATAAATGCTATTGCTTTCCTGATTTCTTTTTCATAGTTCTCTTTAGTGGTGTATAGGAATCCAGTCAATTTTTGTATGTTTATCTTGTATCCTGCTGCTCTGATGAATCTTTCTATTACTTCCACTAGTTTTCTTGCGGTGTCTTTATGGCAAGAAATTTGGAAGACTACTACCTGGGCAAACGACTGTAAGAGACCCATACTTGTACCCAGTCCAAAGAAAGGTGATCCACCAGTATGAGGAAATTATCAAACAGTATCATAAATATCACATGCAAGTAAAATTTTGCTGAAGATCTTTCAAAAAAGCAGTTGCAACAGTACATCTACAGAGAACTGCCAGAAATTCAAGCTGGATTCAGAAGATGATGTGGAAAAAGGGATATCATTGCTGATGTCAAATGGATCATGGCTGAGAGAAGAGAATACCAGAAAGATATTTACCTGTGTTTTATTGACTATGCAAGGACACTCGACTGTGTGAAACATAACAAATTATGGATACCATTTCAAAGAACGGGAATTCCAGAATGTTTAATTGCACTCATGAGGAACCTGTACTTAGATCAAGAGGCAGTTGTTCAAACAGAACAAGGGGATATTGCATGGTTAAACTCAGGAAAAGTGTGAATCAGGGTTGTATCCTTTCACCATACCTATTCAATCTGTATGCTGAGTAAATAATCCGAGAAGCTGGACTATATGAAGAAGAATGTGGTATCAAGATTGGAGGAAGACTCATTAATAAACCATGATACACAGATGACACAACATTTCTTGCTTAAAATGAAGAGGACTTGAACCATTTGTTGATGAAGATCAAAAACCACAGGCTTCAGTATGGATTATATCTCAACATAAAGAAAACTAAAATCCTTACAACTGGAACAATAAGCAACGTCAAGATAAATGGAGAAAAGACGGAAGTTGTCAGGGATTTCACTTTACTTGGATCCATAGTCAATGCCCATAGCAGTCAAGCAGCAGTCAAGAAATCAAACGATGCACTGCATTATATTGGACTAATCTGCCCCAAAAGATCTCTTTAAAGTGTTAAAAAGCAAAGATGTCACTTTAAGGACTAAGGTGCATCTGGCCCAAGCCATGGTGTTTTCATTGTCCTCATATGCATGTGAAAGCTAGACAATGAATAAGGAAGACCACAGGAAAATCAATGCTTTTGAATTATGGTGTTGACGAAGAATATTGAATATACCATGGACCGCGCAAGAACAAACAAATCTGTCTTGGAAGCAGTAAAGCCAGAATGCTCATTAGAAGCAAGGATGGTGAGACTTTCTCTCACATATTTGGGACATGTTATCAGGAGGGACCAGTCCCTGGGAAAGGACATCATGCTTGGTAGAATAGAAGGTCAGCAAAAAAGAGGAAGACCTTCAACGAGACAGATCGACACAGTGGCTGCAACAATGGGCTCAAACATAACAAGGATTGTGAGAATGGCACAGAACCAGGCACTGTTATGTTCTATTGTATGTAGGTAGCTATGAGTCAGGAGCTACTCAACGGCACCTAACAACAACCAGAACAACATGTACAGCATCGTATTGTCTGCAAATAGGGACAATTTTTTTCTTCTTCCTTACCAATTTGAATGCCCTTTATTTCTTTTTCTGCATTATTGCTCTAGCTAGGACTTCCAGTACAATGTCAAACAGGAGTGGTAATAAAGGGGATCGTTGTCTTTTTCCTGTTTTCGGGGGAATGTTTTGAGCCTCTCTGTTAAGAATGATGTTGGCCGTTGATTTTGTACACATACCCTTTATTACTTTGATGAATTTCCCTTCTATATCTATTTTATTCAGAGTTTTTATCAGGAATGGGTGTTGGACTAATTGAATGCATTTTCTGCATCAATTGAGATGATCATGTGAGTCTTTTCTTCTGTTTTATTTATAGGTGGATTACAATGATTAATATTCTAATGTTGAACCATCCTTGCATACCTGGTATGAATTCCTCTTGGTCATGGTGTATTATACATTTTTGAGATGATGCTGAATTCTATTGGCCAGAATTTTGTTGAGAATTTTTTCATCTGTATTTAAGGGAGATATTGATCTGTAATTTCTTTTTTTGTGGTGTCTTTGCCTGGTTTTAGTAGCAGGGTTATGCTGGCTTCATAGAATGAATTCAGAAGTTCCTTCATTTTCTATGTTCTGAAATATTTTTAGTAGTGCTGGTGCAAGGTCTTCTCTGAATGTTTGGTAGAATTCTCCAGTGAAACCATCTGGGACAGGGTGGTTTTTTTTGTTTTGTTTTGTTTTTTTGGTTTTTTTTTTTTTTGCTGGGAGTTTTTTTTTAATTACCTTTTCAATCTCTTCCTTTGTTATGGATCTGTTCAGATATTCAACCTCAGTTTGTGTAGTTTAGGTAGGTAGTGTGTTTCTAGAAATTTGTCCATATCCTCTAGGTTTTCAAATTTGTTGGAGCACAGTTTTTCATAGTATTCTGTTATGATCCTTTTTATTTCAGTTGGGTCTGTTGTAATGTCCCCCATTTTATTTCTTACTTGGGTTATTTGCGTCCCTTCCTGTTTTTCTTTTGTCAGTTTGGTCAATGGTTTGTCAATTTTGTTGATCCTCTCAAAGAACCAACTTTTGGTTTTGTTGATTCTTTCTATTGTTTTTCTATTCTCTATTTTATTTATTTCTGCTCTGATCTTTATTATTTTCTTTCTTCTGGTAGCTGTGGGCTTCTTTTGCTGTTCTCCTTCTATTTGTTCCAGTTGTATAGCTAATATTTTGATTTTTTCCCTTTCTTCTTTTTGGATGTGTGCATCTATTGCTATAAATTGACCTCTGAGCACTGCCTTTGCTGTGTTCCAGAGGATTTGGTAATATGTTTTCATTCTCATTTGAGTCTAGGAATTTTTTTTTATTCCATCCTTGATTTCTTCTATTACGCAGTGGTTTCTAAACAATGTGTTATTCAGTTTCAATGCATTTGATTTTCTTTCCTTGCTCTATGATTAATTTCTACTTTTATGGCATTGTGATCAGAGAAGATGCTTTGTATTATCTCAGTGTTTTGGATTCCTTGAGGGTTGATTTGTGGCCTAAGATGTGATCTCTTCTGGAGAATCCTCCATGTGCAGTGGAAAAGAATGTGTACTTTGCTGCTGTTGGGTAGAGTATTCTGTGTAGATCTATGAGGTCAAATTGGTTGATTGTGGCCTTTAGATCTTCTATATCTTTGTAGAGTTTCTTTCTAGATATTCTGTCCTTTACCAAGAATGATGTATTGAAGTCTCATACTATTACTGTGGAACTGTCTATTTCTCTTTTCAGTGCTGTTACAGTTTGTTTTATGTATTTTGGAGCCCTGTCACTGTGTGGGTAATTACTTATTAAGGTTATGTCTTCTTGGCGGATTGTCCCTTTGATCATTATATAATGTCCTTCCTCATCTCTTATGGTTGATTTTGCCTTAAAGTCTTTTTTATCTGAGATTAGTATTGCCACCTCTGCTCTTTTTTGGTTGCTGTTTAATTGATTTCTTTTTTCAGTCTTTGATTTTTAATATAGTTATGTCTTTGTGTCTAAGATGTGTCTCATGTAGACAGTATATTAACAGGTCCTGTTTTTTTATCCATTCTATCCCTCTCTGTCTCTTTATGAGTACTTTTAAGCCACTTTCTTTCAGTGTAATTACCAATGGGTGTGGATTTATTGCTGTAATTTTATAATGCTTTTTTTTGTGTTGCTGACGTTTTCTTGTTTATCTTACTCTCCTGTGCTGAATTCCTTTTGTTTGTGAATTTTTTTTTGTTTGTTTTTTTCACTTTTGTAGTTTTTGTGTTTACAAAGACTATATGGTTTTCTTCTTTATTTTTATGAGCAGGCTTTTTAACTTTCTTTGTGGATACGTTGAAATTTACTGCTATCTTCCTAAGTTTAAACCAGTCTTTTATTACTTAACTTCCTCTCTATTTGAAAGTTCCACACCTACACTGTTTATTGCCTCTTTTATTCTTCAGATGTTATCGTCATTTGCAGATTGACCTCTCTGGTTCCTGTTGTAAATCTTCTAGTTTTTTTTTTTTCCTTGAGAATTCATTACTTTGTTTGGTGTCTGTCTGATGCTGTCCTGTGCCCTACATTCAGGTTGTTGTCTGATATTGTTGATTCTTTAACTAAAGGACTCCTTTTAATGATTTTTGAAATTCTGGTTTGATTTTTACATAGTCTCTTAATTTCTATGTATCTGGAAATGTCCTAATTTTGCTATCATATTTGAGTGAGAGTTTTACAGGGTATATCATTCTTGGTGGGCAATTCTTTTCTTTCAAGGTTTTATATATGTCATCCCATTTTGTTCTTGCCTGCATAGTTTCTACTGAGTAATCAGAGCTTAGTCTTATTGCTTCCCCTTTGTATGGGACTTTTCGATTTTCTCCAGCTGCTCTCAGGATTCCTTCTTTGTGTTTGATTTTAGCAAGTGTGATTACGATATGTCTTGGTGATTTTCTTTTGGAGTCCATCCTAAATGAGGTTTGTTGAGCTTCTTGGATGGTCAGCTTTTCATCTTTCATGATATTAGGGAGGTTTCTGTCAGGAAATCTTCAATGATCCTCTCTGTGTTTTCCATTTTCTCCCTCTGTTCTGGAACTCTAATCATGCGCACTGTTTGCTTTTGATTGTACCCACATCGTTCTCTGGGATTCTTTATTTTTCTTCATTCTTTTCTCTGATTTTTCCTCAAACTAAATGACATTCAAGGATTTGTCTTCAGTTTCACTGATCTTGTCTGCCATTGTTTAAATTTGTTCCTAAAACCTTCCATTGTACTTTTTCCGAACTCTTGTTTATTTTTTAAATTTCTAATTGCTGTTTTTGTATGATTTCTAGTTGTTTGCTTATTTTGACATTTTATCCCTGTATTATTTTCTTAAATTCTTCCATTGCTTTGTCTGTGTTTTCTCTGATTTTGTCTGTATTTTCCGTGATTTTGTCTATTTTTTCCTTATTTTTGTCTGCATTTTCCTTTGTCTCTTGGATAGCCCTGAATATTAGAGTTTTGAATATTCAGGAAGTTTTGAAGGAAATTTTGAACTTTTCTGTCAGGTAGTTCCAGTGCCTTTTCTTCTACTGGATTGTCATCTGATGTTTTATTTTGGTGGCTTTCTGGAGCCACCCTATCCTGCTTTTTTGTTTTACTTGGTTATGTCTGGGCAGACTGGCTGTGCATTCTTTGTTGCTTGCTCATGTGTGTGCACAATACTTCTCACCAACTTGTCCAGGTAGACAGGACCAGTCAATCAGCTACGGTGCAGCAGATAGGCTCCAATGGGGGAAGGGGCAGGAATGGGTTGTTTGCACCAAGTACTGGGGCTGATGGGGATGGGCTAGGGGACACTGCAGGGCAGGGACCAGTGGTCTCCGCTGATGCCACCCAGGGGACATCACTCATAACGTGTGTAGATAGGCAGGAGGGAAAGGAGAGGATGTGATGCATGGAGCTAAGTATGTGACAGAAAGAAGAGAGAGAAACACAAACAAAAAAAAAGAGGGGAAAAAATAAATAAAATGGCAGCATGGTAGGATTAGGTGCGTGGGGTCATGGCAACCCCAGCGAGGCCAGGTACTGGTGGCTCTCTAGCCAAGCAGTGTGGCTTGGCCTATCAAGAAGGGTTGTGGGTGGCATATGGGGCTACATGGCAGGAGAAAGGAAAGGAAGGAAGGAAAAGAGAGAGAAGAAACAACAGTAACAAACCAACAACAATAACAAAATCAATAAATATGGTGCTGGAGAAGCAGGACATTGTGGGTGGAGCAGAATTGGGGTTTTGGTGAGCTGAACTCTCTCTCACCAGGCACCATGCATGGCCCATCAGGAAGGGGCAGAGGCAGCACAGATCCTAGATAGAAGGGAGAAGGAAAAGGGAGAAGGTGAAAGATAAAAAAAAATTTAAAAATATGGCACTAAGGGAGTCAGCCTGTGGGGGCAGTGCAGACCTGGGGAGGCCATGTGCCAGAGGTTCCCTAGCCGAGTCATTCAGCATAGCCCATCCAGAACAGGGGGAGGCAGCACACTGGGCTTGCCGGGTGGGAGAAAGGTAAGGAAGTAAGGGAGAGAGAGAAAAGAAACAACAACATAGAAAAGGAAAAAAACCAAAAACAAACAAAAAATGGTGCTGAGGGAGCCTGCCAGTGAGGGGGTGCCCACCCAGGGAAGCAGTGTGCCAGTGGCTCTCTAGCTGAGTGGTGTGGTACAGCCCAACAAGAACAGGTGGGCACAGCACACAGGGCTACCTGGTGGGAGAAAGGAAGGAAAGGAAAGGAGAGAGAGAGAAAAAACCAAAAAAATAATTGTGCTGCAGGAGCCTGCCAGTGTGGGTGGTGTGGACTCAGGGAAGCTGTGTGCCTGTGACTCTCCAGCTGAGCAGTGTAGCACAGCCTGTCAAGAGGAGCGGGGAGCACACGGGTCTAGATGGGTGGGAGAAAATAAAGGAAGGAAGGGAGAGAGAGAGAAGAAACTAAAAAGGAAAAAGAAATGGCCCTAAGGCATCCTGCCAGTGGGGTGGCTCATACCTGGGGAGGTCACATACCAGTGGCTCTCTAGCCAAGCAGTGTGGAACAGCCCATCAAGAAGACCGCTGGCCTTATTCTGACTGATGATATTAAGAGTTTCCGTCATCTCTTTCCACAGATGTAGTCAATTTGATTCCTATGTATTCCATCTGGGGTATATGTATATGTATGGTTGATATTTATGTTGTTGAAAAAAGGTAATTTGCAATGAAGAAGTCATTGACCTTGCAAAATTCTGTCATGCAATCTCTGACATCATTTCTATCATCAAGGCCATATTTTCCAACAACTACCCATCCTTCTTCTTTGTTTCCAACTTCTGCATTCCAATCAACAGTAATTATCAGTGCATCTTGATTGCATGTATGATCAATTTTGGACTGCAGAAGTTAGTAAAAATCTTCAATTTCTTCATCTTTGACGTTAGTCATTGGTGGGTAAATTTGAATACTAGTCATATTACCTTTTTGTCCTCATAGGTGTATGGGTATTATCTTATCATTGACAGCATTGTACCTCAGGATAGATCTTGAAATGTTCTTTTTGATGATGAATGCAATTCCATTCCTCTTCAATTAGTCATTCCCGGCATAGCAGACCATATGATTGTCCAATTCAAAGTGGCCAGTATCAGTCCATTTCAGCTTACTAATGCCTAGGATATCAATCTTTATCTGTTCCATTTCATCTTTTACAATTTCCAATTTTCCTAGATTCATACATCTTACAGTCCATATTTTGACTATTAATGGATGTTTGCAGCTGTTTCTTCTCATTTTGAGTCATACCACGTCAGCAAATGAAGATCCTGAAAGCTGGACTCCATCCAAGACCCTATGTACAACAGAACAAAACACTGCCCTGATCTGCGTCATCCTCATGATCATTGTTATCCTTGAGCCCACTGTTGCAGCCACTGTATCAATCCATTTCTTTGAGGGTCTTCCTCTTTTATCTGAGCCTTTTTTACTGAGCATGATGTCCCTCTCCAGGGCCTGCTCCCTCCTGATAACATGTTCAAAGTACATGAGACAAAGTCTCTCCATCCTCGCTTCCAAAGAGCACTCTGGCTGTACTTCTTCCAAGATAGAATTGTTCCTTCTTCTGGCAGTTCATGGTATTTTCAATATTCTTTTCCTAGATTCATATTTCTTACATTTACATTCCTATTAGTAATGGATATTTAAGGTCAACTCTACTTTGAGGAGGCAGCTCTTCCTTAGTCGTATTTTGAGTGCCGTCTTCCAGCACCGTGACAGACAATGTTTCGCGGCTATCATAAGTTTTTCACCGGCCTTTTTTTTTTTTTTTTCAGAAGTAGACCCCCCAGGTAATCTGTCTTAGTATGGAAGCTCAGCTGAAAACCTGTCCACCATGGGTGACTCTGTTGGTATTTGAAATAACAGTGGCATAGCTTCCAGCATCGCAGCAACATGCAAGCCACCACAGTAAAACAAACTGACAGACGCTTGGGGCATACTGCGTACTGTCGTATGATACTTTAATTCTTTTTCACTCAGTGTGTTTTTGAAATTTATCCATGCTGAGACCCATAACTCTAGTTCATTCCGTTTCACTGCTATATGAAACTGTGTTGTAGGATTATGTGCTATAATCAATTCAATTATTCTTTTGGTGATGGATGTTTAGGCTGTTTTCATTTTTTATATAAAAATGCTATTATGAACATTCTTATACATATCTCCTCTTGCACATATGTATGTGAGTTTTCTTTAGTATATATACTTAGGCAAGAATAATTGTGTTAAAGGGGATGTGTATCTCCATCTTTCCTAGATATTGACTACTGCTTTCCAAGATGGTTGTACCAATTATACTTATCACCCACTGTATTCTCAGTAATTCAGTTCCCATGTCTCCACCTCAACTTCAACATTTAGAATTATAGGATAAACATATAAATTTTTGTTAGTCTCATGAATGTGAACTACTGAATCATTGTTTTAGTATGCATTTGCCTGATTCCAATAAAGTTGATCATATTTATATAAAAGTACATGTAAAATTCCAGTGTCTTCAGTGTTTTTTCTTTGATAACCACTTTCGAAACATTATGTGAGGAGTTGTGTCCCTTTATCTGGATGCTGCTTGTATACTTTGGGCCAACTTTTGTGACCCAGCTGTCGGCCCCTGAGTCCATCTTTTCTTCCTCTCTGTTTAATTTCCTCATTAGTCTGTAGGATGTGTTCTTCACAAAATTGTTCTAGAATCAAATGAGTTTGGGAAAACCTGCATATGAATATTTCTTTTTGAGATTCACTCCGCATGTTAAGTTTGTTAAGTTTCCGAAAAGTCTTGCCGGAAAGAAGCCTGTTTAATTTTGTTTCATCCACTGATTCCCCAACTTATTTGACAATGGAACAATCCTTCACCCCTACCCACCCTGCCCTACCACCCTCAAACACACAGTGGTCCTCTTGATGTCTAGAAAACTTCCTCCACAAACAGGAAGGACTCCACAAATGCTATAGCTCTCTAATTATGGCCTCCCTTCAACATTTGATTCTTTTCTTTTGTTTTCTTTTTTTATTAGCAGTTTTATCAAGGTATAGTACAAAAATCCAAAACAAAGTCAAATTGCCATCAAGTCAACTCCAACTCATAGTGACCCTAGGATACAGCTGAACTGCCCTGTGGGATTCCCAAGGCTATAATCTTTATGGGAGCAGGCTGCCACATCTGTCTCCCACAGAGGACAGGGGGACCTCATTCCACCAAGAAAGGAACACCAGGAGCAGAACAAGTCCTTTGTACCTGGGGTTCCTGCACAGAGAAGCTCCTAGTCCAGGGGAAGATTGATGAGAAGGACCTCCCTCCAAAGCCAACAGAGAAAGCTTTCCACTGGAGATGACGCCCTGAATTCTAGCCTACTAGACTGTGAGACAATAAACTTCTCTCTGTTAAAGCCATCCACTTGTGGTATTTCTGTTATAGCAGCACTAGATGACTAAGACAATGCAGATGCAGAATTCTTGCAAATACTTCCTATGATTAATTTCCAGGAAGCAATAGGACTTTTAAAAAGGAAGTGACTTTTGTGATTTCACAAAACTGTTAGGAGGTAGTTAGTATTATCTTCTCATTTTGCAAGTTTTCTATTCTCATTTATACAGAAAATTGAATGTTCCAGGATAGATATGCCCAGAGTCTCATGGCTCATAACTGGTTGACTATATTCTATAACTCTCACTTCACATCTTCTGTCTCTCATTTTATTTTTTTTTACTCATTTTCTGTATTTATTGATTCTGCTGTAGTGTATTCTATTTTATAGAATATGTATGTGTATTTATCAGTAATATTCTCTTTTGTTTTCAGTTAATTTAACCCTTCCTTTAGTTTTATACTTTTACAAATCTGGCTACAGGATTTCAGGATCTATCCTGAAGTACAATGCTGTCAGTAATAGGATTATATCCATATGCCTACTACAAAGACAAGTTAATACGACTACTATTAAAATTTACACACCAACCACTAATGCCAAAGATGAAGAAATTGAAGATTTTTACCAACTTCTGCTGTCTGAAGTTGATCAAACATGCAATCAAGATGCATTGATAATTACTGTTGATTGGGATGGAAACGTTGGAATCAAAGAAGAATGACTGGTAGTTGGAAAATATGACCTTGGTGATAGAAACGATGCTGGAGATCGCATGATAGAATTTTACAAGACCAATGACTTCTTCATTGCAAATATCTTTTTCAACAACATATACGGTGACTATACACATGGACTTCACCAGATGGAATACAGAACAGAGGAATCAAATCAACTATATCTGTGGAAAGAGATGATAGAAAAGCTCAATACTATCAGTCAGAATAAGGCCAAGGTCCGCCTGCAGAAGAGACCACCAATTGCTCATATGCAAGCTCAAGGTGAAGTTGAAGAAAATTAAAACAAGTCCATGAGAGCCAAAGTACAACCTTGAGAATATCCCATCTGGAGTTAGAGACCATCTCAAGAAGAGATTTGATGCACTGAACACTAAAGACATCAAGGACATCATCCGTGAAAAAAGCAAGAGGTCACTTAAAAGACAGGAAAGAAAGAACGGACCAAAAGTGATGTCAGAAGAGACTCTGAAACTTGCTCTTCAACTTAGAATAGCTAAAGCAAACAGAAGAAATGATGAAGTAAAAGAGCAGAAGAGAATATTTCAAAGGGCAGCTCAAGAAGACAAAGAAAAATATTATAATGAAATGTACAAAGACCTTGAGATAGAAAACCAAAAGGGAAGAACACACTCTGCATTTCTCAAGCTGAAAGAATGGAAGAAAACCTTCAAGCCTCAAGTTGCAATATTGAAGGATTCTATGGGCAAAATATTGAATGATGCAGGAAGCATCAAATGAAGATGGAAAGAATACCAGAGTCGCTGTACTGAAAAGAATTGGTTGACTTTCAACCATTTCAAGAGGTAGCATATGATCAAGAACCGATGGTACCGAAGGAAGAAATCTGAGCTGAACAGAAGGCATTGGCAAAAAACAAGGCTCCAAGAATTGACAGAATACCAACTGAGATGTTTCAACAAATGGATACAGCACTGGAGGTGCTCACTTGTCTATCTCAAGAAATTTGGAAGACACCTATCTGGCCAACAGACTGGAAGAGATCTATATTTGTACCCATTCCAAAGAAAGGTGATCTAACCAAATGCAGAAATTATCGAACAATATCATTAATATCATACATAAGTAAAATTTTGCTGAAGATCATTCAAAAGCTGTTGCAGCAGTACATCAACAGGGAACTGCCAGAAATTCAAGCTGGATTCAGAAGATGATGTGGAAGGAGGGATATCACTGCCGATGTCAGATGGATCCTGGCAGAAAGCAGAAAATACCAAAAAGATGTTTACCTATGCTTCATTGACTATGCAAAGGCATTCGACTGTGTGGATCCTAACAAATTATAGATAACATTGTGAAGAATGGGAATTCCAGAACACTTAACTGTGCTCATGAGGAACCTGTACTTAGAATAAGAGGCAGTCATTCGAACAGAACAAGGGGATACTGCGTGGTTCAAAGTCAGGAAAGGTGTGCATCTGGGTTGTATTCTTTCACCATACTTATTCAGTATGTATGCTGAGCAAATAATCTGAGAAGCTGGACTATATGAAGAAGAAAGGGGCATCAGGATTGGAGGAAGACTCATTAACAACGTGCGATATGCAGATGACACAGCCTTGCTTGCTATGATGATTAAGGTTGTGTGTCAACTTGGCTGGGCCATGAAATGGGCAGCTTTTCATTCTATTGTACACAGGGTCGCTATGAGTTGGAATCAACTTGAGGCCACCTAACAACAACACCAACTTCTGCTATTTTCTATATATTTTATTTATTTTCTAAATTGTTTCAGAGCTTAGCCTTTTTTCCTTTAATAATGAAAATACTTATGACTATGCATTTACTTCTGAATGCAACTTTGAATGCATCCTAAGGGATCATTTATGTTGTTTATTATTTTATAAATGATCTGTTCTTGCACATTTAATTTCTCCTTCGACCTCATATATAATTTTGTTTCTAAATGGTTGGGTGTTAGATGATTTTTATTAAAGTTAATATTAATTTTTAATTTTATTGTTTAGTGATGAGAACGATGGCCTACCATTTTCCTCCTAAATCTATTCACAATTACATCAATATTCAGAAGTGCATATAGTTACAATAATAGCAATGCTGGTTTAGAAATGAAAATGAGTAGGGTTTGACACTGGTGCTTATAAGTTACTTATTTTCATATACATTTAAATTCTTGTTCATCCAACTGTGTTAGGAGATAATATTGGAGACATTATTCCCTGTCCTAGAATATGACCCAGCTGGAGCTGGACTCACAAGGACCCACAACGACTCACATGGTCACATCAACTGGGCTAGGACTATCTTGGAAAACATCTTTTAGGGAAACTTTCACCTAAACAAATCATAAAACACAGCACTAATGAACCATGTACTTTCCACTCTTACCTTTTTTTTTTCTATCAGCCTTTAGTGAATAGAAGATTTGTTGGACCAATGAAGACCCTCCTGACTGTCCTTACTGAAACCTATACCAACGATTGTTAAGAAAGACAATTCAAAATGTAGTATCACAGTTCTAGCCAGTCTGTGAAAAGGTGAAGCTTTCAATGGTTTTGCCCATTTGTAATGTTAATATATATAGATGATTCTATATCCTTCCTTGGACTTGGGCAGACATGGTTGTGGCAGCGTGCTTGTCTATTTTCCCATTGTTGCCTATTCTGTAATCCTTGGACTCGGGCAATATATGCCAAACAAAACCTCTCTTTTTGCTTTACTAAACTTTGTGATGTTTTTACCTACAACTAATACATTGTTTTCTTTCCTTGTATGATTCAAACAGAATGTCTATTCTAATAGAATCCTCAGGGCAAATTACCAGTTTGGGTTTTTTTGGGAAACTGTCCCAGACCATTCTAAAACTATCAGTACTTCAAACCTGTGACAAAATGAAAAGATGCCTTCGAATAGAAGAGTGAGACTCTCCAACAAACCTGTTAGCATTTAACAACTTTAATGAGCTTTTAAAAACATCACGTTTTAACTATGAATCATTTCACATTACAACCTATGGGTTTCTGGCCAAAGGAAAAGCTATGTGCTTTCAACCAGATCTGGAGTGAAGTGAATGTGAGAGAAGCTGGAAGCAGATTCCAGAAGACCTCGGAATATTTGAGGAGGAATTTCCTGCGCACTTGGGTCTTGGCTCTGTTAACACTCCCTCCGACAAAATCTTAGCCACACTCCCATTATGTGACTCATTCAGAACTGGTGGGGTCATTGACTTTTTTAAGTGTGATTTCACTCCCCCATTTCCTGCTTCCTCCATTAAACTATTGTTTCTGTTTTAAAGTGAGAAACAGTGAAAGACCAAAGGAGGTGATTTGCATTTGAATAGAAGATGAAGTTTGCATTTTAGCTTTTTCTTTGCTTTCAAACTTACCTAATTAGACTAAGCTGATTTGGTTTCAGAAACCCTGATGGTGTAGTGGTTAACCATAAGGCTGCTAACCAAAAGATTGGCAGTTCCAATTAGGAGGGTATTTGGTCTCAGGGAAGGTAGCTTCCACCCAAAAACCAAACCAAACCCGCTGCCATTGAATTGATTCTCAGGCATAGTGACACTGTAGGACAGAGTAGAACTGCTCCATAAGGTTTCTAAGGCTGTACATCTTTTAAGGAAGTAGACTGTCACATTGTTCTCCCACAGAGTGGCTGGTGGGATGGACTCCTGACCTTTCCGTTAGCAACCGAGCACTCCACCACTGCCCCACTGGGATTCCTGTAGCTTCCGTAGCTCCGCTGGAGAAGAGAAGACAGCTCTTGAGACCAGGCAATAATATCAAGGGAAAGGGTGGAACACAGCTGAATGGAAGGAGACGCCCCATTCTCTTCAGGACTTGAACCAGTTGTTTACTCTTTGAAACAGTCACTGCTTGTTGAGTTTTCTCAAGTAAACATCTAGTGGGAAAGATTATGAGGAAAAAACACAGGGATTTTAGATAAGCGGTGGGAAGGAAGTCTGACAGGGATAGCTTAAGGATTAATTAATTGATGGATGAAGCAGGACAGGTGGCGAGAACAGGCTATGTATTCAGAAAGTTTGATTGCGAAGGGAGGGAAACATAAGGTTGACCAGAAGGTGCCAGGTGCTAGAGATAGGGTACTTTAAACATTGTTTTTAATGATTTTGTTTTGCAATAATACTTAAAGCAGAAATTCTGGTAGGAAATGGCTGTCGTTTAACAGAGAAATCACTATTATTTACGTTGCTCATTGTTACTATCTATTGTTATTGGAGCAGGGGAGGAAGGAGTTCACAGTCCCACCAGGATCCTCACATTTGGACATTTTCTACTAGAGAGGCTTGAACATCCCACTGGACCATTATGGTCCCAGAGATGATTAAACCTTGAGAGGAAAGAACGAGCACAATGGTAGAGCTTAGTGACACGAGGCGAGAGTGTCCTTTGCCTTGTGGTTGTAGACTCTCCACATTATTCATTTCAGATTATTTATTCAGTCTGTGGCTCTCCTCCTATTTCCTATGCACTGCGCAAGGAATAGGGGCCCCTGGGTGCCAGGAGCTGTGTTGTTGTTAATTGTCAACTTGGACTCCTGGCAAGCCCATGTACAACAGAACAAAATGTTGCCCACCCTGTGCCAGCTTCCCGATCACTGGTATGTTTGAGGACATTGCTGTGGCCACTGTGTATCTGAGTATCTTCCAACCCAGGTGGGCTCATCCTCCAGCACTATGTCTGACAGTATTCTGTTGTGCTCCATAAGGTTTTCTTTGGCTACTTTTTCAAAGTAGATTGCTATGTCTCTTTTCCTCAGCTGTTTTAGTCTGGAGGTGCCACTGAAACCTGTCCACCATGTTAACCATGGTGGTTGAAATACTGGTGATATAGCTTCCAGCATCATAGCCACACGGTACAACAGACTGACAGACAGGTGGTGGAGTATAAATCCTGGGGCTGTAGCAAGGCCATTACAGCATCCCATCATTCCTATGTTAATTTTTTCTGACCCAAAGATTTCCCCTGACAAGTGACTACTGGACTCTTCTATTAGAAAGGTAGTGGTGATCTTGGCCAAGTGTCTTAGTTATCTAGTGCTGCTATAACAGAAATACCACAAGTGGATGGCTTTAACAAAGAGAAATTTATCTCCTCACAGTAAAGTAGGCTAAAAGTCCAAATTCAGGGCATCAGCTCTAGGGGAAGCCTTTCTCTCTCTGTTGACTCCAGAGGAAGGTCCTTCTCATCAACCTTCCCCTGGACTAGAAGCTTCTCCACACAGGAACCCAGAGTCCAAAGGGCTCGCTCTGCTCCCGGTGCTGCTTTCTTGGTGGTATGAAGTCCCCGTGTCTCTCTGCTCACTTCTCTCTTTTATATCCCAAAAGAAACCGGCTCAAGACAACATCCAAACTTGTAGATGGAGTCCTGCCTTATCAACACAACTGCAGCCCATTCCCCCTCATTAACATCACAGAAGCAGGATTTACAATATATTGGAAAATCACATAGGATGACAAAATGACAGACAATGACACAATACTGGGAATCATGGCTTAGCCAAACTGATACACACATTTTTGGGGGACACAATTCATTCCATGACACCAAGCAAGCAGATTAGATCTGGGAGCAGGAGGCATGGAAGCTGGTTGCAGTGGTTCATCCAGAGAGTGAAGCAGAGGTAGACAGGTAACTCCATCCCTCGCAGTAAGGGTCAGGAGGGTTTGCTCTGACTGGCTCTCTTGCCCCTTAGTCTCTTGGTAAAAAAGGAATTATAAAAAGTAGGGGTGACTCTGTGGTAAGGTGTCCTGAGCTCAGGAATCTGGAGAAAGTTCAGTGTGAAGTATTATGTCTAAAGACTTTGCTTTTCCCTGGTTTTGCACTTATCTAGCGCCTAGAAGTACACTGGTTAACAGAATATTGCTACGGAGGCATGTGGACAGATCTGCGTTATGATCTGGGCAAGAGTCATCTGTAACTAGCACGGTATTTATACACAAATGACAATTGTGAAATTTGTTTCTAGGGTTTCAGGTAACATTCTGCTTTCATAAGCAGATTACAAAGACATCCCTAAATTTTTTAACTGTAAACTTATCCGAAGCCCTTGCATTGTTGTGGATGAAGCAGCCACCTGTCAGTGGCCCCAGGTTTCTCCTAATGATATTGCAATTCCTTCCACAGAGAAGGAAGCTGATAATTTTAGAATCAAGATCAAAATCTGCAAAGGCATTGATTTAAAATATAACTATTGAAATTTGAACAGCTCTTCCCATTTTACAAATTACTTTCCTATACATTGTTTTGTTTTACCCTCCTGTGATACCTTATGAAAACCCTGGTGGCCTAGTGGTTAAGAGCTATAGCTGCTAACCAGAAAGTTGGCAGTTTGAATCCACCAGGTGGTCCTTGGACATCCTATGGGGCAGTTCTACTCTGTCCTATAGGGTGGGTATGATGCCAAATCAACTTGACAGCAATGGGTTTAATGGGTGAGTCCTTATTATCTTCCTTATCTCACATTAGAAGAAATGGAAGCTCAGAGTGTTTAAGAAACTTCATCAAAGTCAAATGGCTTGCCTCCAACTCAGTGACTATCACACTCCTGAGTCACAGGAAATCCATTTTATATCATGACTCAGCACACACATATGGTCCACAAAACAATACTCACCTTGACTATGCACCATGTTCTCTAATATTTTTAATTCTATTTAATTCTATTTGTTTTTAAGCAGCTGGCCTTATTTATTCATTTTATTGTACTATAGATGAAGGTCTACAGAACAAATTAGCTTTTCGTTAAACGGTTAGTACACATATTGTTTTATGACTTTGGTTAACAACTCCATGACATGTCAACACTCTCCCTTCTCGACCTTGGGTCCCTCATTACGAGCTTTCCTGTCCCCTCCTGCCTTCTAGTCCCTGTCCTTGGGCTGGTGTGTCCATTTAGTCTAGTTTTGTTTTATGGGTCTGTCTAATCTTTGGCTGAAGGGTGAACCTCAGGGGTGACCTCATTACTGAGCTAAAAGGCTGTCTGGAGGCCATACTCTCAGGGTTTCTCCAGTCTCTGTCAGGACAGTAGGTCTGGTCTTTTTTTGTGAGTTAGAGTTTCAGCTGGTCTTATTAAGTTGACCTCATGACCCACTGTCCTAGTTTCCTAGTGCAATGGTAACAAAAAATAGCACAGGTGGGTGGCTTTACACAGTAGAAATGTGTTTCCTCACAACTGAAGAGACTACAAGTCCAAATTCTTTGTCTCTTTCAGCTTCTAGTAGCTGCTGACCAACCGTTGCAGATACATCTCCCTGGTCACATAAGCACTTCACTCTGCGTGTGTCTCTGCATCTGTGCTCTCCTCTATAAAACACCACTCAGAGGGGTTAGGTTTAGGATGCACCCTACTCTGGCAAGAATCCATTTATAACACAAAAGAAACACCCTGTCCCAAACAGGGTCACATTCTCAGGTCCAGGAGTCAGAACTTCAATATATCTTTTTGCAAGACACAATTCAATCCATGAGACCCACTAATGACTCATGTTGCAAAATATGAAAAGCAGTCTTCTCAAGCTCAAAATGAAATTCAGTTCCTTCTCTGAGAAAGAGAGGAAGGTGGAGAAGGGAGGAAGGTGGAAAGGGTAGGTGTCTGAGGTGGGGTGGGGGTGTGATGAAAGAGAACAGAGGCAAGGAACAGGAAGGTGGGATGCTGACAGCCATGCTTCTGGGCCTCTTAAGTGTTGCTCATGACGAGGCACAGGATCTGCCTCAGCCAGGCCAATTGAGCTTGAACACAAGGGGTAGAAGTCATGAGGTTTTGCTGTATTTCTATTAGAAAAACAACTCAAAGTGCTTCCCTACACACACCTGGTCTGTAGCATCCTTCCAATTTCTAAGCACTGTTAGCAAGTGATAAGAGATCAGAGGAAGCCCTGTAGTCACCACAGAGAAAAATAACAGGGAGAGGAAATTAGCTCCTCACTTGGAGGGGGATATCACCTCCCTTTCACATGAGTGTCCCACTAAAAGTCAGAATGTTCTGTCATGCCTCCTGCAGGGAAATGGAGGACCAGAAAAAGCCCACAACCCGAGGGCTATTTCGGCCTACAATAAATGATAATAACAGCAATTGATAATGGCTACCTCAGAATGAACTTACCTGTGCTGATATTTGGATATGGGTTTTGCTCACTGGTAGGAGACTTTTGGTGCCTGTCCTCTCTTGGGATTGAGGGGTAGCTGTGTGTGATGAAATGTGTGGGGAGAAAGTTTCCCCACAAATAGAGGAAGTAGCAGGTTGAAGGCAATCTCCATGTGTCTTAGTCATCTGGTGCTGCTCTAACAGAAATACCACAAGTGGATGGCTATAACAAAGAGAAATGTATTATCTCACTGTCTAGTAGGCTAAGAGTCCAAATTCAGGGCGTCAGCTCCAGGGGAACGCTTTCTGTCTGCTCTGGAGGAAGGTCCTCGCCGTCATCCATCTTCCTCCAGACGAGGAGCTTCTCTGCACATAAACCTCGGGTCCAAAGGACGCATTCTGCTCTCGGTGCTTCTTTCTTGTTGATATGAGGTCCCCAACTCTCTACTTGCTTCCCTTCCCTTTTATCTCTTGAGAGATAAAAGGTGGTGCAGGCCACACCCCAGGGAAACTCCCTTTACATTGGATCAGGGATGTGACCTGGGTAAGGGTGGTGTTACAAGTCCACCCTAATCCTCTTTAACGTAAAATTACAATCACAAAATGGAGGACAAGCACATAATACTGGGAATCATGGCCTAGCCAAATTGATACACATATTTTTCGGGGGACGTAATTCAACCCATGACACCATGTGACAAGACAATGGAGATTTGGAGTCAGGAGATTGTTCTATGGCAGAATAGCTGCTTCTGAAAGAGCGGAGAGAGTCAGTTCTGCTGTGCTGACAAAATTATGTATCCTTTTGAATCTCCTGTCTGACCAATCATGATTTGTTAGTGTGTATGTACTATTTTTTGAATGAAATTATTGTCCATCCTCTTAATCACCATTCATTCTCCATCTCGCTTGTCTACATAACTTTTTATCTCCTTCCCTCTAAGATCAGACTCTTTGCTAGGGAAGAGAATTTACCTTCCAGTTTCTCTTAATTTTTCACAGTAACTAAGACAATACGTTTTATGGCATGGAGCTCACAAAGGAGTTTCTGAATTTTCCATCCAAGGACATTTCCATCATAAATCACAGAAGTCAAGTTCTGGAATGTCAGCCATGAAGAGACTCAGAGTTCAGGGAATACCTGTTTAAATGATGATGTACATGACCACCCATAGTGGTTCTCAAGGATGATCTATAGATCCCTGGGGTTCCACAAGATAAAACTGTTCTCATAATAACACTAAGATGGAGTTTGCCTTTTTCACTGTGTGGAAATTTGCACTGATGATGTAAAAGCAGTGGTGGGTAAGACTGCTGGCACCTTAGCAGGAATTGAGATAGAGGCACCGAAACAGGTTTGTATCACTGTATTTTCTACTGCTGAACATGTACAGCTAAAAAAAATAAATAAATAGTCTTGCTTAAGAATCCCTGATGAAACAGTAGAAATTATCACCTTTATGAAATCTGGACCCTTGCATATATTTCTTTTAAGATTCTGTGTGACAAATGGGAAGTACACAGAAAGTACTTCTGCAGTGGCCCACTGGAGCATGATGATGGTTGCTGGGAGGAAAAGCACTTGCGTGTTGTTTGAGTTGCCAGCTGAACTAGCTCTTTTTCTTTAGTTTTTCTCATGGGATACCATTTTCATTTGAAAGTACGGCTAAAGAACACAGCATGACTGTTCAAAAATAGATATTTGGCAGAGATTTTCTCTCAAATGAATTAAATGAACATATAGCTTCATGGGAAACAACTGAATGTTTTGAAAAGATATTTTTCATAAAAATGTTATTTATGTTAACATGTAACGTTTATTATTGTTACTTATAAATAAATAAGTATATCATTGCCAAATTTATGTTTTAATTTTGAGTATAGTAGATATCAATAGACATAACCCATGTAAAAATAAGCCCTTTGGGGAGTTCTCATTAATTTTTAGATTGTAAAGAGATTCGAGAGCACAGTTTGAGATCTGCTGGGATTTGCCAGTAACGTAGTGCGATGGATGGGGAAATGATGAGGAAAGAGAATTTTCTGTGTACACCTTTTTGTGTCATTTTGGGTTCTGAACCAAGTAAATGTATCAACTATTCAAAATACAAAGTAAAAAAAAAAAAAAAAGAGTTGAGATTACTTTGTTTTACCTCCCTGTGGTCTCAGATACTGGTGAAATTTTCTAGCAAATGTTTAGGATTCATGTGCTGTCATTAATCCCCTATGCTTTAAATCCAGCCCCCACTCCCCTGCATCCCATTGCCTTACAATCATGAACAATTTGTTTGCCTTGGAAGCTCAGCTTTTTTCACAGGTAACAACTATTATCCGACATAGTGGGGTGTTGGGATCGGGATAAAGTGATTCCTGAGGAGCTCTATGTTTTTAGGAAGAAAATCAGCCGGTTTTCATTGACAACCTTTTAATCTTTGCTTTTAGAACTAAGTGCTTCTAGTCCTAGAGGAATTTGAGAAAGAACTGGACATTAGCAAGTAAAGACAGGAAATATTTAGTTTTGTTTTACAACTTTAAGGATCCAAAACAGCTGAGGTTAATGGGTTTAAAGTAGTATCATTAATTAGAAGGGCTTCAGTGTACAGTTGAAAGGAGAGGAAAGATATTAGAGAACAATCTTCGTGTGACATTGAGAAGGTTCAAGGAAGTTAAGCCTGGGAGGGAAAACTCAGTAAGACTCAATAATTCTAGAAAACAATAGACTCATACCTCAGAACCATTTTTTGACTCGACTTTTTCCTTATTCACGTACTAGTTAACTAAGTTCTGTCATTTCTACCTTTAGGACATCACTTCTTTCCTTGTTCTCTCCAGTCCCACTATCTCCTCACATCAAAGTTATGACTGTTGATTCCTAACCAGCTCCCCACTTTGGGATATGACCTCTCCAACCCATCTCGCACCTGCTGCCCAATTTGCTGCTCAAAGCACCTCTCTCATAACATTCTGCAAATCTCTAGTGCTCGCACATTGTTCATAGAATATGCTCCATTGCTGACATTCTCGTATTGTCTCTTCAATCTTATGTCGCCTTCCTGGAGGAGTCACATTCCCAGAAAACAGATGGCACACTGAAAGGAAGTCACTGAAGAGAGCCATGTTAGCACAAGGAGGGTGGTGGTCACCTCAGGAATAGCACATTGTTCATTAGTGCGCTTTTTATGATGTTAGTTGCGGCAGAGAGAAGATGGCCTTCTCCTGCAGAGTGCAGCTGAGGATAGGAACCGAGTTCCTTCACACCGGTGACGCCAATATCTGGCATAGGGCAGAGCCCGCAGAGTATGCTCAAAGGTGGTGGAACGAGTTCCTCATTTCTCATGAGTTTTATAGCCTTTGCAGCCCATACCAGAGTTTTATATGCTATCCCACATTTTCTTTCTCTCTCGCTTGATTGTTTCTTTCTAGGGTCAGTGTAGAGGGTCTGTTCCTTCTTCCAGCTCCACGTAATTGGGCACTGCCCACATCCTGCCTTTTCTTGCCATCCTGGAATGTGTACAACCTCCTGGGAGAGGCCAAGGGAAAAGCCTTCTTCCACCCAGAAGGCCCAGCAGTGGATTCATTGTTGTGGGTTGCGCATTACAGGGAACCTCAAAGAAGGCCGATGTGTAGCCATTGCCTCTCCTAAGAGTAGAGGAGGCACATTTACTCCAACAGCCCAACAGGTGAGAGATAACTACAAACTAACATCTAGGTAAAACTCTGCTGGAGTAATTGTATAAAATGCAAATCCGATTATGCTGCTCAACTGACAGTTGTTCACTGCTTCCCTGTTAGACGGAGGAAACAACCCCCAGAGGGATCCATGGGACTTTCCCAATTGTTCCTGGCTCCCAACTGCTGCCCCACCCTGGAATGATCCCTGGGCACACCTTGCCACCACTCCTCTGCCATTGCCAGCAGCTCCCTTCACCTCTGTCTTTCCACTCAGTTCAGTCTCAACTTTCTGCTCTGCCCTTGCTCTTGGCAAAGACAAAACTAAGGTGGAGAAAAAATCAACCAAGCCCATTTCTTCATAATCTTGAAGCAAGGGCACCCATTGGTCCCCACTTTCGTGTCAGCAAGACTCAAAGAGGCAGAAAGGTGAGTCATTTTATAGAATAAAAGAGGACCTGCAGATCCAGGGAGCAATTGGCAAGCTCTCTACTAAAGGGGCAGCTTTGCTCATGGGGTGACTTTCTGATTGGTCTTCGGATACACTTAATGGCTCTTGCTTGGCTGCAAGGGGGTAAATGAGCACTTTGGGAATGGTGTCAAAGAAGGATTGCTCATTGTTAGGGGCAGAGTGTTTCTGCTCCCAGCTATTTCCTGGGACAACTGGGGGTTGGTGGGGTGCTTTTTTATGGTCCAACTGTCATCATGGACCTTCCCAGGAGAGGTGCCCCATCAGGTAGTTGCTCCTTTTGTGTCTGTAGAAGTACAGATGGCAGGTGGAGACAGGAGTATAACTAGGAGAGCAAACGTGTTGACGGGGAGTCAACGATGGGTGGCTTGTATGCTAGAAGAATTGACTTTGGCTGTGGGTAATCTTAGTTCATTCCGTGGATAATGAAGCTGCTAATGGCTAGAGTGGTCAGTTGAGTCTCATAGCCACAGCTTCACCACCAGGTAATAATGAAAGGAAGTCCTGGGCAAAATTCTGCCACAAACACAAACATCCCTCAAACAGGACACAGTCCTTGTTCTATAAATGCAACAAACTGCCAGCTCTCTTTCTTTAGGTCCTCTGACTCTACCTTACATAAAAGGTCCCCTTAAGGCAGTTGTGACGACATTCCAGAACTGTGATTTTGTTGCCCTGGGAAGCAGCTTCAGGCAAACAGCATTCTCCAGTCCAATGGTTGTTAACAGGATGAAGCCCCGGGTGTTATCCCCGAGGTTACAGGTTGCAGGGCTTGCTAGATTCTTATACACCTTCATGCAAGGGAGGACAAAGTTTCTAAAATAGTTTATATAATCCAATTTGATTTCACCACTGAGAACTCATCTTCAACACACATTATGCTAAATACCAAGCCACTGACTTATTGATGAAGGCTTATATCCTATAGACATTGTGGTTCTTAGCATAGACTGGTATGTTTGAGGGTAGCTGGAGCTCTGTTAGTTGCTACCTTTCAAGGGTGGTCTTTTGGATATGATCTCGATTTTACAGATGAGAAAATTGAAGTATTGAGAAGTCAAATAACTTACAAGAAATTTCACTGTTGGTTAAAGACAGAACAAACATTCGAACACTGGCAGTCTGCTTTTCCAGCCTGTTCTCTCATCCCTCTGCCATGCTAAGTGCTGTAAATCACTGAAGGTCACTCTAGGTGGTGGCCAGGACGTTTTGGTTGAGAATAAGCAGAAGGCACTAACCACCATACTCCTCCCACTTACTTGGGGTGGGGGTGCGGGAGTGGTTGTTGTCATTATATGCATCCTGCCCAGCCCTGCCTCCCAGCGCCTTCTCCTCCTCATGCTGACTGATGCACAGCATCCTCCCTACTTAATGCTTGTTATTTCTTGTGTGATGAGATATCGAGCTTTTTGAGAAACTACCATCCCTCAACATAAAAACTCTGACGAAGCGTGCTTGCAACGCAATCAGTATTTGCCCAAGGTTTTAAGAGTTCTGAAATACATTATAAGTCCTTAAATCTTAGTTCTTTCTGGTGGATAATAAACAAATACTTGCTAAGCCCATGCTGAACTTCAAAATTATAAGGCCTTGCAAAGATAAATTCTTGAAGACAACATGGATTTCATCAGGAAAGATGAAATCCATTCTGTTTAGAAAAAATGTTAACCTAATGGTTGGAGGGAGAGTTTGCTTTGTAGAGAGAGAGTAGCTAGCATTTGGCAAGAAAAAAAGTCCAGTCTCTGAGAAGATAATGTAAGCCCCATTTTTCCCGAGGGGCTTCTCTAGGCTGGTATTGAGTGTTTACCTGTAAATAGGAATTTCCCTCCTTCATCTCCAATTGCTTCTCTTGCAGTCAAGTCATCATCTGTTGTCTTGGAAATGATCGATATGGCACTGACAGCTTCACTGAATATCAAGTGTGAAGCTCAGAATGACATGAAAAGAAGACAGGTTTCTCTAGCTTATAGAAGCATTATTTTATTTTCAGAACAATTCCATATATTCCAGGAAGAGAGAAGGAGCTCCTCGTGTTCCTGTAATAAATACAGAGGGAAAAGGAGCTAGCATTTATTAACATCCTCCTGTGTGCCATGAACAATATCTCTTAATTCTCACACGAGTCTACCAACTGGGCATTGTGATCTCCCTTTTAAAGTAACAGCTGAGTTAGGAGAGGAAGAAATGATTTGCTGCGATCATCCAGGTGTGAAGGGAAGACATAGACCCCAAACCTGGTCTCCCCACAGCCCACACTTCCCCCACCACGCCACAGTGACTGTCCAGGGATGGTGATGTATGTTGACTTGTCCACACCATTTTTCTCTCATCCTTCTTCTACTCCAGGGGACTCGTGTTACCAGATGATTGGTCAAACTATGCGGGTGTACATAGTGACCATGAGACACAAGGGGACGGAACTGACAACCTTGGCCAGATTATCAGCACAGTGTTCTCTCAATAATGGCATGGAGAAGCCACATCTTGAGCTCAGTTCCACGATGGCCTGTATCTATCTACTCTCCTATTCCTCACCGCCCCTGGCAAATCTTTTTGTAGTCCAAAAACCACCCAGAAATCTCATTGCCTTTAAGTCAGTTCTGACTCATGGTGACCCTACATGTTACAGAGTAGAACTTGTCCATAGAGTTTTCTTGGCTATAATCTTTAGGGAAGAAGTTCACAGGCCTTTCTTCTGTGGTGTCACTGGGTGGGTTCAAATCAACAACCCTTAAGTTAGTAGTTGAGTGCATACTGGTTGCAGCACACAGGGACCTCTTTTGAGTCAGTCAAGCTCATTTTTAACCGAGAAATCAGTTCAATGAGCCAAAGGGAAAGGTGGTAGACTCTACTGTGCCAACAACAATCTTTCCTGACCATCCAGGTGGCCCTGTCTGCTAACAACAGGTAGCAGGCACATACAGGTGCACTTGTCATCTTAATGTTCTATAATTTGGGATAATGACAAAGACAGTTTCCTCAACTGATGCTTTCTATTTTCTTTCCTCCTCTCCTGGGAGCCTGATCTTCAGTTCTCGCACATAAGGCAACAAGATGTACTTCACGTTTGGAGGGAGGCAGGAAATTCTCCATGCTGTGGGCTTATGAGTGTTGTCCCAACAGGATGTAGTAGTTCATGACTGATGAATTGGTTTCCTCACATATTGACCATAACCTCTAGCATCAAACCCTGGGAGTTGGGAAGGTGGTGAATGCCCCTAGCAGTGGATTTATTTGTGTCCTCATATCCAGCTCTAACAAAGGAGTGGTGGCGCAAATAGTTCAGTGCTACTATTAGCTGAAAGGTTGGTGGATCTAAACAACTCAGAGGCACCTCTGAAGACAGATTTGGTTATCTGCTTCTGTCTTAGACTGAGCTCTCTAGAGAAGCAAAACCAGTAAAGCATATAAATATATATAGAGAGAGATTTATACCAAGGGATACCCACGTGATCTGTAGAGGTTACAACATCCCAAGCCCTTGGATCAGGGTAGAGGCCTCTCCCAATTCACAGAGCCACAGAAGCTGGTGAGCCCAAGATCGGCAGGTTGGAGAGCGGGGCTCCCGCTCACAGGCTGTGAAGGTTGACCAATTCTAAGATCGGCAGGCAAGACCAAACCGTTTCTACTGATTCACGTAGCTGCAGTGGCCAGGGAACCCAAGATCAGCAGGCCAGAGAGCCAGGCTGCTCTCGCAAGCTGTGAGGATGGACAAATCCCAAGTTCAGCAGATAAACTGACAGCTCAAGTCCCAAGAACCACAGCAGAGATGACAGGAGGCAGCCGCAGGATCCAGAGAGGGCAAACAGCCAGAATGTCTGCTTATAGTCAGTTGCAGGCCACACCCCCAAGGAAACTCCCTTTTATCTCATTGGCTACTCACAGTATATTCAATCATGGGAACGATCACATATAAACACTGAGAATCGTGGCCCAGCCAAGTTGACACACAATCTTAACCATCGCAGCTTCCAAAAGATCACAACCTCAATAGCCCTATGGAGCATGTTCTCTGCACACATGGGGTGGCTAGAAGTAGGAGTCGACTGGACAGAAACTAATAACAATAATCTAACTCTGTAGTGGACACCACATGATTTCTCTCTGGGCTAGGGTGCAAAGGACCTGGCTGAGATCCTTGAAATAAACAGGGAGCTCCTACAGGACCCTCCTGCCCAGAGATTCTGGGGGCCAAGATGAGACTTACGGGGATCTCACAGTTACCTCCCGATTAAAGACATTTTATTGCTGAACCAACTATTCCAGCCATATTCACACAGATGTGACATCCTTTGAGAATGCATCAAAAGCCAAGGGAAAGTAGTTGATGAAAGCGATCACTGGAAGCTTCCTCTTTAGCCCAACTGTCCTGACCCTGAGCATCCTCCTGTGCTAGTATTCTTTACTTTGTTAAGCAATGGTCTCCAAAGAAAAAAATATTTCCTGTGAAATTTTAGGTTCCAAAGCTGACCGTGCATGGCCCCCTTTGCATCCTAGCTCAGGTGGGGCACATATGAATGTATGTATCATTGCTTTCTGCACCGTTGGAATAAAGCACTTATGAAACCTGTCTTTTATTGATTCTCGAAGCTCTTTATAATTACATTTTCAGGACACATAGAAGAGAATACACAGAGTGATAAGAGCTCTTCCACTAACATTGGAAAGCTAGGAGACTTCCTCAGCAGCTTTTCAGAGAAGCTTAAGGATCATGGCATTATGTTTCTGAACAGCTCTAATAGACACACTTTACATTGAATAACCCACCAGTCTCCTCTGTGTGAACACTAACCAAGCATTTGTTTTCAGGTAAGAAAATGTATCCAAGTCACAAGGAAGCAGAAGTTGGCTTTTGGAGGCTTGGGCATCATCACTTCTCATTTATTCATTCGGAAATCTCCACTGGGCTTCTATGTGCCAAGCAGTGTGCAGTGGTGGGTGCTATAGAAAATACTGACAATGGGGTCTGCTATCCTTGTGGAGTGGTTGGCTGGTGGCAAAAGTAGGCAGGATTCCAAGGTTTATTAAATTAACAAGAAACAATACAATGGATGCCATGAGCAGTAATTGACAGTTAAAGGTAATTATGAGTTAGCTGCCTCCACCTGTCTGTCATTTTGTCATACTGTGGGGGTTGCGTGTTGCTGTGATGCCTGAAGCTATGCCACTGGTATTCAAATACCAGCAGAGACACCCAAGGTGGACAGGTTTCAGCTGAGCTTCCAGACCAAGACATACTAGAAAGGACCTAGCAGTCTAGTTCTGAAAAAAAATTAGCTAGTGGAAACCTTATGAACAGCAG
This sequence comes from Trichechus manatus latirostris, assembly GCF_000243295.1. NCBI lineage: Eukaryota > Metazoa > Chordata > Mammalia > Sirenia > Trichechidae > Trichechus > Trichechus manatus. The sequence continues at coordinate 2,242,474 of NW_004444138.1, read as the reverse complement.
TGGAACTTGTCTAATATAGTGCTGGAAGATTGGAAGACACTCAAAAAATGACTAGGGAAGAGTTGCCTCCTCCAAGTAGAGTCAACCTTAATGATGTGGATGAAGTCAAGCTTTCAGGACCTTCATTTGCTGATGTGGCATGACTCAAAATGTGAAGAAACAGCTACAAACATCCATTAATAATAGGAATGTGGAATGTACAAAGTATGAATCTAGAAAATTGGATATCGTCAAAAATGAAATGGAATGCAAAAACATCGATATCCTAGGCATTAGTGAACTGAAATGGACTGGTATTGACCATTTGGTACTGGACAATCATATGGTCTTCTATGCCAGAAATAACAAATCGAAGAGGAATGACGTCCTGTTCATCTTCAAAAAGAATATTTCAAAATCTATCCTGAAATACAACATTGTCAGTTTTAGGATTATACCCATAGGCCTACAAGGAAGACCAGTTAATACCACTATTACTCATATTTACGTACCAATCACTAAGGCCAAAGATGAAGAAATTGAAGATTTTTACCAACATCTGCAGTCTGAAATTGATCAAACATGCAGTCAAGATGCATTAATAATTACTGGTGATTGGAATGCAAAAGTTGGAAACAAAGAAGAAGGATTGATAGCTGAAAAATATGGCCTTGGAGATAGAAACTACGCCAGAGATCGAATGATAGAATTTTGCAAGACCATTGACTTCTTCACTGCAAATACCTTTTTTCAACAACATAAGCAGTGACTATACATATGGACCTCACCAGATGGAATACACAGGAATCAAATCGACTACATCTGTGGAAAGAGACAATGGAAAAGCTCAATATCATCAGTCAGAACAAGGCCAGGGGCCGACTGTGGAATAGACCATCCATTGCTCATAAGCAAGTTCAAGTTGAAGAAAATTAGAACAAGTCCACAAGAGCCAAAGTATGACCTTAAGTATATCCCACCTGAATTTAGAGACCATCTCAAGAATAGATTTGACAAAATTGAACACTGTCTTAGTCATCTAGTGCTGCTATAACAGAAATACCATAAGTGGATGGTTTTAACAAACAGAAGTTTATTCTCTCATAGTCTAGTAGGCTAGAAGTCCAAATTCAGAGTATCAGCTCTAGGGCAAAGCTTTCTCTGTTGGCTCTGGAGGAAGGCCCTTGTCATCAATTTTCCCTAGACTAGTAGCTCCTCTGCACAGGAAACTCAGGTCCAAAGGACTCACTCTGCTCCTGGCACTGCTTTTTTGGTGGTATGAGGTTTCCCTGTCTCTCTGCTTGCTTCTCTTTTCTATATCTCAAAAGAGATTGGTTCAAGACACAACCCAATCTTGTAGATTGAGTCCTGCCTCATTACCATAACAGCCACCTATCCCATCTAATTAACATCATACAGGTAGGATTAATAACACATAGGAAAATCACATCAGATGACAAAATGGTGGACAATCACACTATACTGGGAATCATGGCCTAGACAAATTGATACTCATATTTTTGGTGGACACAATTCAATCCATGACAAACATTAAGGACAAGACCAGACGAGTTATGGAATGACATCAAGGACATCATATATGAAGAAAGCAAGAGATCATTTAAAAGACAGGAAAGAAAGAAAAGACCAAAATGAATATCAGAAGAGACTCTGAAACTTGCTCTTGAACGTCAAGTAGCTAAAGCGAACAGAAGAAATGATGAAGTAAAGGAGCAGAACAGAAGATTTCAAAGGGCAGCTAGAGAAGAAAAAGTAAAGGTTTACAATGAAATGTGCAAAGACTTAGAAATTCAAAAGACAAGTATACACCTGGCATTTCTCAAGCTGAAGGAACTGAAGAAAAATTTCAAGCCTTGAGTTGCAATACTGAAGGATTGTATAGGAAAAATACTAAATGACGTAGGAAGCATCAAAACAAGATGGAAGGAAAATACATTCATTGTACCAAAAATAATTGGTCAACATTCAACCATTTCAGGAAGTAGCATATGATCAAGAAACGATGGTACTGAAGGGAGAGGTTCAAGCTGCACTGAAGACATTGATGAAAAACAAAGCTTCAGGAATTGATGAAATACCAATTGAGATGTTTCAAGAAACAGATACAGTGCTGGAAATGCTCACTTGCCTATACCAAGACATTTGGAAGACAGCTACCTGGCCAATTGACTGGAAGAGATCCATATTTGTACCCATTCTAAAGAAAGGGATCCAACAGAATGCAGAAATTATCGAACAATATCATTAATATCATACACAGTAAAACTTTGCTGAAGATCATTCAAAAGCATTTGCAGCAGTTCATCAACAGGGAACTGCCAGAAATTCAAGCTGGATTCAGAAGAGGGTGTTGAACAAGATATATCACTAGTGATGTCAGATAGATCCTGGCTGAAAGCAGAGAATACCAGAAAGACGTTCGCCTGTGTTTTATTGACTATGCAAAGGCATTGAACTGTGAGAATCATAACAAATTATGGATAACATTGTAAAGAATGAGAATTCCAGAACACTTAATTGCACTAATGAGGAACCTGTACATGGATCAAGAAGCAGTCATCCGAACAGAACAAGGGGATACTGCATGGTTTAAAGTCAGGAAAGGTGTACTACAGGGTTGTATCCTTTCACCATACTTATTCAATCAGTATGCTGAAGAAATAATCCAAAAAGCTGGACTATTTGAAGAAGGAAACGGCATCAGGATTGGAGGAAGACTCGTTACAACCTTCAGTATGCAGATAACACAACTTTGCTTGCTGAAAGTGAAGAGGACTTGAAGCACTTACTGATAAAGATCAAAGACCACAGCCTTCAATATGGATTACAACTCAACATAAAGAAAACAAAAAACTCCTCACAACTGGACCAAAAAGAAACATCATGATAAATGGAGAAAATATTGAAGTTGTCAAGGATTTCATTTTACTTGGATCCATAATCAACTCCCATGGAAGTAGCAGTCAAGAAATCAAAAAACCCATTGCACCGGCCAAATCTGCTGCAAAAGATCTCTTTAAAGTGTTAAAAAGCAAAGACGTCACTTTAAGGACTAAGGTGGGCTTGACCCAAGAAATGGTGTTTTCAATCACCTCATATGCATGTGAAAGCCGGACAATGAATAAGTAAGACTGAAGAAGACTTGATTCCTTTGAGTTATGGTGCTGGTGAAGAATATTGACTATACCATGGACTGCCAGAAGAAGCAACAAATCTGTCTTGGAAGAAGTGCAGCCAGAATGCTCATTGGAAGCAAGGATGGTGAGACTTCGTCTCACATATTTTGGGCATGTTATCAGGAAGGACCACTCCCAGGGGAAGGACAGTGTCTTAGTCATCTAGTGCTCCTATAACAGAAATACCACAAGTGGATGGCTTTAACAAAGAGAAGTGTATTTCCTCATGGTAAAGTAGGCTGAAAGTCCAAATTCAGGGCGTCACCTCCAGGGGAAGGCTTTCTCTCTCTGTCGGCCTTCTATCAATCTTCCCCTGGACGAGGAACTTCTCTGCACAGGGACCCCAGGTCCAAAGGATGCACTCTGCTTTCTTGATGGTATGAGTTGCCCTGTCTGTCTGCTCACTTCTCTCTTTTATAGCTCAAGAGATTGCCTCAAGACACAATCCAATCTTGGAGATTGAGTCCTACCTCACTAACACAACTGCTGCCCATCCTCCCTCATTAACATCATAGAGGCAGGATTTACAACACATAGGAAAATCACATCAGATGACAAAATTGTGGACAATCACACAATACCAGGAATCATGGCCCAGCCAAACTGATACACACTTTTTTGGGGGGGACATAACTTAATCCATGACAGGCACCATGCTTGGTAGAGTAGAGGATCATTGAAAAAGAGGAACCCTCAATGAGATGGACTGACACAGTGGCTGCAACAATAGGCTCAAGCATAGCAATGATTGTGAGGATGGCACAGGACCCGGCAGTGTTTCATTCTGTTGTACATGGGGTCACTATGCATCCAAACCAACTCAATGGCACCTAACAACATGAGTTAGCCGAGCAGAAATAGGGGATGAGGAGTTGGAGGGGGTGCAGGGAGAAGAGTATGAACACAGGGAAAGGCATTTGCAAGGACAAGAAAGAACAGGGCGTGTTCAAGGCACTGTAAGAGGACAAGTGTGGCCAGGCATAAAGAGCAAGGAGAGGTCAGCTGGAACAGTTAACAGAGGACATTGGGAGCGAATTTAAGGAGTTGATCTTAAAGATCACCCAACTTGTTTGTCAAGAAAAAAGAAATTCTAGCCCTGAAGGGTAAAGACATGCTCATGCAGCACAAACCACTCTGTCTGCTGGATATTGTTACTATTGTCTCTTGTTCAGGGGTCTTCATATAAATTTTTATCTGGGTAGGCTATGTGATAGTTTCTAGAATGATTGCATCAGCTTGTTTTAAATCTTTCTCTCCCATTCCTGACCCTGCGCTGGTGATTTGCATACTGACTTCTATCACTCTCAAATTCTTTATGGGACTCATACTCAAGCAGCCTGGAATTTATGGCTCTGCTCTTGAGTCTCCGGGCTTCCAAATAGCCAGGGAGATGTTCTTTGAGAAAAATCCTATATTTGCTTTCAAGGTATTTTATATGAAGCTAAAGAATACTTTCTTGGTTTATTCACCACACCTAGGCAATCAAAGGACTTTTGCAAAATTTCCAGCTTTTTCTAAAATGAGTGGTTACAAGAGAATAATCAGCATCCCCACTGATGACATTCTGCTGAATCTTATTGTCTTAGGCTGGGTTCTCTAGAGAAGCAAAACCAGTAAAGGCATATAATTATATGTATAGAGAGATTTGTATTAAGGAAACGGCTCACTTGGTTGTGGAGGTTGGAACGTGAGTCAGGCTGGAGGCTTCTTCTGATTCAAGTAGCCGCAGGGGCTGGTGTACCCAAGATCAGCAAATCAAACAGCGGGGCTCTGGATCACAGACTGTGAAGACCAATAAATCCCAAGAGTAGCAGGCAAAATGGCAGATAAGCTGCTAGTTCGAGTCCCAAGAACTGGAGGTCAGACGAACAGGAGCCAGCTGCAGGATCAAGTGCAAGCAAAAGCCTATGAGCCTTGACAGAAAGTCCACGTATATAGGATGCAGGCCATGCCCCCAGGGAAACTCTATTTCAACTGATTGGCTACTCACAGCAGATCCCATCTTGGAGGTGATCACATTATATCATGGAGGTGATTGTATCATTATATGACTGCCAAACTGCATCATAACTGCCAAACCACTGAGAATCGTGGCTCAGCCAACTTGACACACAACCTGAACTATCACATGTATTTTGCTCTGTTTTTAACTTTTTTACTTACTTTTTGGTCAGAAGAGAGGTCTGAACGTTTTGATTCTTACTTTACCGAAGTAACCAAAGCTTTTTTTTTTAAGACACTCATTTTAGTTTGGCCTTCCTATAACCATCATGGACACTTTTTTTTTTTCTTTCTTTCTTTTTGACTCTGTGAATAAAATTGTTCAATAAAACATTTGGTGTTATTTGGGATGTTCTTCAGAAAAGAATGTTTAAAATATTGAAAAGAATTGGGTTTCAAAAAGCCTTAAATTTTATTCTTGGTTGCTTAGTGGTTGGGAGCTTCCAGGAAAGCCTTTTTCTTTTTTTTGCCTGGTAGGGAAAGCTTCACCAGGGGAGAATTAGGAGGCAAACTGAACGGAGAACAGCCCCATGTAGCACTTCCATGCCCCTCTCTCTGTCCTGCCTGAACACAAGTCATAAGGCAGAGTGAGGTCACTTTCTAGATTTTCATGATGTTCACGAGAGAATTGTTAGAATGTCAGGGTCAATAATGCAGCTTCCCAGCAGGAAGCACAACCGATCATTATCCAGGGAAAGAGCAACATTTTCCTCCAGGGAGTGACTTCAGAAAAGGTAAGTCCAGCTCTCCACGTAGTTGGGGTAAATACAAGACCCCATGAGTACTCAGATTTCTTCTCCCCATCATGACCAGTATCATGACTTACACTTACCGGGCACTCAATAAATGTTGGGGGGTTGGGGGAGGGTGTACCATTTGTCTAAGGTACAAAAAAAAAATTATCTATGGGAGAACAAGTTGACAAAAGCATCTCAACAGGTTTCATGGGAAGCCTAGAGGGCAGTGAGTTAAAGATAATGGTGATGGAATAATTTGGAAAAGGCTAGTGAGAATAGCAGCAGAACTGGAAGAATGTAATTGACATGACTGAATTGTACATGTAAAAACTTTAGAAATGGTGTAACTTTTGCTACGTATATTTTCACCAAAAAAAAAAAAAAAAAGTCCTCCAAGGTCGAGAAGGGAGAATGTTGACATGTCTTGGGGTTGTTAACCAATGTCATAAAACAATATGTGTACCGAATGTTTAATGCAAAACTATCTGTTCTGTAAAACTTCATCTAAAGTAAAATTAAAAAAATTTTATATATTAAAAAAAAAAAATTTCTTTGGGTTGATCCCTAAATTGACTTGCAGCTATAAAACTCACCGATTCTGATACAAGTGGCCAATAGCATTGATTCGTGGTTCCCGTCTCCTTAATTACTTGGTTTGATTGAGCTGCCATATTTTATGCAAGCAGAAGGCTCTTCTGTTGCATTAGAACAATGGAGAGCGGAAAGAGGCTCCATCAGACTCAGACTCAGCAGTGTACAAAGCTCTGATAAGGACTGTGGACCCCTGATATTCTCATCCTATGTCCAAACTACTCAGGGAGCTCTTCAAGGCTATGCTGACCCCATCTTGCCTGTGTCTCCAACCTCACTTCTAAGCTTTTCCCTCACTCCACTGGTTCTGGAACCCGCCAGACCTTCTGGATTCCCTGCCTCTGCTGGTCAACCTCGTAGAGAAGCTTTCTGTGAACATCCCCAGGCAGGACTCATTTTCTCTCCTCTGCTCTCACCCTCCATCTTGCTGTATCGTACCAGTCGTTACTCATCCTATGGAATGTGAACCCCTCAAAATTTGTTTTTATTGGTCATTGAAGCCCAGCACCTGGACCCCTGTCTGCTCTAGAGGGAGCAGTCAGAAGAGGTTTTCTGTGACAATGAAAGGGACTGGGATGAGGGCCCATGCCCCTTTCCCCTGGTGACAGCCATGGGCTGTGTTTGAAGCCTGTCCAAGACGGTGTGTTCCTAGGTTCACTGGTTTACTTCCAAAGAACAGACAGCTTTGAGGCCAAGCCTGGGAGCACTTCCCTCATATAACTTCCCAACACCCAGCCACACCATCTGCAAATACATGAGCATAAAAGAACAACAATGAATGAGACATTTGGTCTTGGTGGGGCTGTCATGAGATGATTTGGAAGATGGATGAAGAAACTGTTTTTCACTGGCTTGGGACACTCTAAGTTCCCTTCTTACCAAAGGGGAGACCACATGTGCCCTCTCAACACCTCTGTGTGCAGACTCCAGCCTCCACTGTGTTCCCTCCCCATCTCCTCCTGCTCTGTGATGATCCACAACAGGTCAGGTGTCTCACATGAGCCCTAGTCAGGTGGTATGAGTGGACACAGCCAAAAAATGCTTCCTGTTGGGTCTTCACTGGGCAGACACGAGGAGCCAGAGTATATTATAACCAAATTTCCTTCAAATGGCAGTGGGAGGGTGACAGATCAGTGGAAAGGATGGGCTAAAATAATGTTGATGATTTCTTTTGCTAATTAAAAATAAATCTTGTTGGTTAGCCCCTATTACCACCCTTTCATAAAGTTCGAAAATATATATCACCCTAGGGAACCCAAGGTTGAGTAAGGATATTGTTGATGTGTTGTGAGATTGTTAACCATTGTCATAGGGCAACATGTGTAGTAACTGTTAAATGGGAAACTATTTTGTTCTGTAAGCCTTCATCTTAAGTGAGAATAGCAGCACAATTGGAAGAGCGTAGTCAATGTCACTGAACTGTGCATGTAGAAATTTTTGAAATGCTGTATTTTTGGCTATGTGTATTTTCACAAAAAAAAGAGGTTGAGAAGTTAGAGGGTTGACATGTTGTGGGGTTGTTAACCAATGTCATAAAACAATATGTGTACTACTGTTTCATGAGAACCTATTTGTTCTGTAAGCCTTCACCTGAAGTACAATTAAAAAAAAGAAGAAGAAAATATATATATATATCACCCAAAAGAAGTGGTAAAAATGTGCAGCTCACAAGCAGTCTACTCCACTCCACCTCAGCTCTGATTCCCCAGATCCCAGGAGAGGTCTTGGTCCATCCAAAAAGGTAAAAAGACCAAAAAAAACTTTCTAGAATGAGTGGGAACATAGAAGTTGTCTCACCAAATGCCTCATAAATCTGTAGTAATGTCTTCCTCCCCAAGATTACTGTCATCATTAGTGTTGAAGTGTAACCATCATTCAGGGGCCGCTTGTATGTGTGTTTGTCCACCACTGGCACTCAAAGACCTTGAGTGCCCAGAGCAGCACTAATAACGTGGGGTCTGAAGACTTGGATGGGGAAAAGAATTACATACTTATTTTCACTAACTTCAAATTGAAATGTCGCATTTCTCTCCTCTATGAATATAGGTCCTGACCCACACAGTAGTGGTGCTGGTGACTTTGTCACCAATAGAAATCATCAGTGTTTTCACCACATGACAATAGTTGTGGATATGTCCAATTGTGGGTGAAGCTCATCCTGCCTTTAATAGTAATATAGTTATTAGTCCCACAGCAGGACGCTATTAGTAATTGCATAATGAAGAAGTTCATTTGTTACTCTAGTACATTTTTAAAATATTTGGATAAATTTATTTTGACACATTTGATCTCCTTAGCATTCCATTGTGTTTTGTTTTGTGCATTTAAAACATTATTTGGAGATGAGTTCAATAGGCTTCCCCTAACTGTGTAACAGGATCCATGGTGTAAATGGGTTAGTGGGGGTTTTGGGGATTCTCAACTGGCTCCGGGAAGCACTAACTTTGCTCAGCAAACTATATCAGGTCCAATGCTGTCCCTCTTGTTGGCCCTCCAAGAGAAGGTCGCTGTGCTCTGAGGATTGGGTGCCCAGCAGGCTGTGTACTCACTGCCAGTGCCAGCAGATCTCAGGAGCTGTGGCTGGGCAGGACAGTAGAGCCACGAGGGGGGCTGTTAAAGCAACTTCTAGACTGATCTTCCCACTCTCCTTGGGCTCAGGTCATCCCATGGAAGTATACCCCTCCTGGTCATATACAAGTAGCATGGTGGGCAGAATGCCTCCATCAAGGTGAAACTTGAAGAGAACTGAGGTGACACTACTCAATTCTACTCACACGACCAAAAGGCCCAGATTGATTAGATGTCATGGCAGAAATAATTACTGCCAAATATACAGTGTTTCCCAACTGCCCTGTTGGGCAGGCTTATTATCCCCAATTTGGAAACAAGGAAACAGGTTTGGAGTACTTAAATACCTTGTGCCATATTACTCCACTTTTGTAGCTGAGCTGGGATGGCAACAAGGGTCTTCTGACTTCAAATTCCTTGTCTTTCCATTCCAGTAGGTTGCCTGAAAGTAAAAAAAGGCAGTGTCTGAATCTGTTCTGCAGCCTCTTTTACCTGGATTAGTGGAAAATAGATTAGTTCCTGGTTTGACAATTATTGAAATATTGTAAGAACCACAACAGCAAGCCTCAAGCACACTTTGATCAAGGATCCTGTCTTCCACATCTGACCATCCCAGACTTTCTTTCCCAGGGTCTGTTCTGCGATAAAATAGCTCATGAAAATCACTATGGACAAAATCAGATTATGGCCAAATAAGTTTAATCGATTCTGCAAAAGACTTCACCTTTTCAGCAATTTAATTTTTATTTAAATTTCCATTAAAATATTAATGCTGTATAACTTACAAAGTGCACAATCTTGGGTATTTCAACCAAAAAACCAAATCTGTTGCCGTCGAGTTTATTCTGACTCATACCAACCCTACAGGACAGAGTAGAACTGCCCTATAGGGTTACCAAGGCTGTTATCTTTAGGGGAGCAGAATGCTACATCTTCTTCCTGTGGAGCCACTTATGGGTTCGAACTGCCGACCTTTTGATTTGCAACTGTGTGGGTAACCACCACACAACCAGGGATCCTTTCTGAGGTGCAAAGCTCAATGAATTTTTACTTTTGTCTGCACCCATGCAACCACTACCAGATCAATAGACTATATTCAGCTCTCCTGAAGGGTCTTTTGGGTCTCCTCCCAGCCAATAGCTCCTTCTTCCCAAAAAAGTAATCACTATTCTGATTTGTCATCATTGAGAAATTTACCTGGATTTGAACTTTATATAAATGGAATAATCCAGAGTGTACTCTTTCATGTCCTGCTTTTTCCACTCGTTATCATCTGCAGGCTGCTCAGAAGATGTAGGAGCTCTCTCCATGAACTGTACTTCTGAAGCTGATGCTCAGTCCCCTGCAGTGAGCAGGGAGCTGCAAAGGTAGGAGGTGACAGCCGGGTGCGGTGTGGGTTCGGGCAGTCGCCCACAACCTCACTCCACATTGCTTCTCCTTGATTCCTTGGAGGGGGCACCCAGGGTTTTTCAGCCCCTGCACACTCTTGGCCAAACTCACCGCTCCAGGCAGGAGACACTGCCTCGTCTGCCTGAACCAGGCTCAGATCTGCAATTATGGTATCTGACACCATACACTTTAGGGGAGGTGATCTTTAAGAATAAGGAAACAGTGGAGGTGACAGTCCTGAAGCTAAGCTTCATTGGTCTCATGAAAACCCACTTCATAAAAATGTCTTTCCTTTGAGAAGGCCCAGGCCTAGCCTCCCAACATGGGTGTCAGTCCTGCCTCCCAGGTCATGCGCTGGTGTGGGCTGCATTGCAGGAGACATAGCTCGTCTTTGGCTCTGGGCCATGTGTCACCCAGGAGGTCATGTCCTTCTCTGTCCCAGATGATGAACATGTACATCATCCTCCCACTGCCATCATGTTCTCCTTCACCTCCTCCAGGGATGGGATGTCCTCAGTCCTTACAAATGATCCACTTCAAAATTAGGGCTAGCACAGTGATCTGGGGTCTTTGACCTCACTCATTTATGATGCGGTGCCCATATTTTGGTGGACTCTATGCAACACCTACCCACTGGTGCTTCTCAAAGGGGCCAGACTAGATTTGAGCCTGGGACACTAGCTAAAATACAGGTTCCTGGTTTCCAGATCTCTTTAATCAGAATCTCAGTGACCAGAGTCTGTCTTAGTCGGGGTTCTCTAGAGAAATGAAACCACCAAGTTGTGTGTGTGTATATATATGTACAACAGAATGAAACATTGCTTGGTCCTACACCATTGTGGTGCAGTGGTTAAAGTGCTCACCTGCAAAAAGAAAGGTAAGCAGTTTGAAATCACCAGGCACTCTGCAGCAGAAAGATGTGGCAGTCTGCTCTGTAAAGATTACAGCCTTGCAAACCCAATGGTGCAGTTCTACTCTGTCTTAACAGGTCACTATGAGTTGGAATCAACTTGACAGCAATGGGTTTGGGGTGTGTGTGTGTGTGTGTGGATAGAGAGAGGAATTGGCTCATATTATTGTGGGAGCTGACAAGTCTAATCCACAGGTCAGAGCACAGGCTGGAACTGAATTTCTGGCAGTCTTGTGTTCCAAATCCATAGGTCTGGTGACAGGCTGAAAATTCCAGCAATCTTGGGCCCCAGATCAGTAAGTCAGGCAGAGAAGAGGAGAGCAAATTCCAGCAGAATGTCTATTTACAATCAGAATCCTCTTCTCTTAGGCTGGGTTCTCTAGAGGAGCAAAACCAGTGAAGCACAGAGAGAGAGAGAGAGATTTATTTCAAGGAAATGTTCATGCAGTTGTGGAGGCTGACAAGTCCCAAATCCATGGGTTAGGCATCAGGCTGGAGGCTTCTTCTCACTCACACGGTTGCAGGGGCTGATAAACCCAAAATCAGCAGGTCAAAAGCCAAGCTGCTGGCTCACAGTGCTGCGGGAGTTGTAGAATCCCAAAATCTGTGGGTCAAACAGCAGGCTGCCACTGGCTCAAGAACCAGAGATCAGAGGAGAATGAGCCAGATACAGGACTGAGAAAGGGCAAGCTTTACCAAAACATCCGTATTTGTATTCAGTGCAGTCCACACCCCCAAGGAAACTCAGCTTCCAACTGATTAGCTGGTCACATCAGATCACAAAGTGGAGGATGGTTACATGATATCTGCCAAACCACTGAGAGTCATGGCCTAGCCAAGTTGACACATAATCTTAACCATCACAGTCCACCCCTTGCCAACTTGGCACCTATACACATCTCCCTAAACCATACATAATCTCTAAATAAAGACAATTATAAACTCATACTTGTGCCCAACATAATACAACTAAAATGCATACCACCGAAAACACACTAGCCCCATTTACATCTTATATTTTATAATAAGTAATAGAACATAGGAGGGTAGAAAACAAAAATATTTGCTATATTTATATATATGTGTGTGTTTGTGTGTGCGTAAAATACTTCCTCCTCACTTATGCACATGGTTGGGTTCCAAAAATCAGGTCGTTATGCAAAATCGGCATATGGGAGAGTCAGCAACGGTGTCCCCACAGATCCTCACACCAGTCGGGTACCCCTGGCAGGTCTCTGGGTGTGTGTGGTGTGGAGGGGCTGTCATCCTCACCACGGCTTCCCCATCATGGCAGAGCCTGCGGGGATGGGGGTGGTGGTGGTTGTGGTCAGGTGTTGCTGGCTGCCTACCAACCACCGCCCCCCCACGCCACACTGCCACCTGCCCTGGGCAAGGACCCAATTAGTCCTCTGTCCACCCCAGCCCTGTTGTCCTGCATGGTCCCCTTCCCTCTCCCCCCACTGACCTCCCTGGCACCTTCAGTCCCCCACCCAGCCTCACCCTACCTGCCCGCTACCTCACATTGTCCCACTGTCACCCCGTGCCCTCCATAGCCAGACCAAGACGTCTCAGACGAACAAGAGAAGCATCCTATGGCTTTGTGTGGCCAAGACATCACCAGGGCCTCCAGTATATCATTCAGAGTGGCCACGGAGGGTGCCCTGGAACAGACCATTGGAGGCACAACCTGAGAAGTTTTTCAAAGTTGTCATAAATGTGAAATGTCAGATAACGAGACAGTTGATAAGTGAGAAGTAGGAGTGTGAGTATATATATACACATATATCTACACGTATATATACACACACACATACACATATAACAAGACAAGGAAGAAATACTGAAAACAACTACAGTCTTCATTTCTGCAGCTGGTCACGTAATCATAGCTATTATTTAGAACTACCATCTTCCACCACCTATTCCATATTCCCTTTGCCCTCAGCAAGGGTCTGAGCTGGTCATGGTTCTTTGCGTGGTGGGGTGACCCAAACCTTCATTCCTGAAGGGTCTGGGCCATTAGTAGTCATGTTGGAATTGGTTCCATTGACTTTAATCACAGGGCATGGAAGTACTAAGAGATGTCCTAAGGGATCTCCTGTATTCCAGACATATTCTTCTTCACTTCAGTTATGTACTGTCAATCCGATTTCCCCTTGGTAATTAGGACCAAGCACAGCAGCCAGTATGGTAACTCCCTTCTTCACCTCTTGCATGAGGAGGTGTGAGGAGCCCAAAGTGGCCAGGTGGCATTCTTAACTTCCAGTTCAATGGAATCAGTGATGTGTCTCCAGGTGGCAGCATTTCTCCCTTTGGAACTAAGACCTCTAGACTCACAGAGCACAGGGTTGTGGGGACAGAGAGTAAAAATTTTGAAAATGGGTCACTAAGGGTAATAGTGAGAGGTGCCACTCCCATTTCCACTGCTTGATTCCTGGACCCATGACTCCTGGCTACAGGAGAAGGTGCACTATATGTTGGATGCTGGCCTAGAGCATATACAGCCTCCTGGAGAACATTTCCCCAACCCTACAAGGTATTGCCACCTAGTTGGGGCCATAATTGTGCCTTTAGAAAGCCATTCCATCATTCTACCAAGCCAGCTACTTCAGGATGATAGGGAACATGGTAAGACCAGTGAATTCCATGACCATGGGCCCATTGCCCCACTTCATTTACTATTAAGTGAGTTCTTTGATCCAAGGAAATGCTGTGTGGGATAAAATGATGGTGGATAAGGCATTCTGTAAGTCTACAGATGGTAGTTTAGTTTTGGCAGAAGCGTTGAGTGCAGGGAAGGCAAATCTGTATCGAGAGTTAAGTGTCTATCCCAATAAGAATAGAACACTAACATTTCCATGATGGAAGTGGTCCAATGTAATCAGCCTGCCTCCAGGTTGCTGGCTGATCGATCCTAAGAAGGGGGCCATAACACGGACTCTGTGTTGGTCTTTGCTGCTGGCGGATTGGGCAGTCAGCAGTGGCTGTAGCCAAGCGAGCATTGGTGAGTGGAAGTCTGCATTGCAGGGCCCATGCATAACCTCCATCCCTGCCACCATGGCCACTTTATTCATGAGCCCATTTGGGCAATAACAGGAATGGCTGGGGAAAGAGGCTGACTGGTATCCACAGAACGCATGATCTTATCCACTTAATTGTTAAAATCCTCCTCTGCTGATGTCACCCTTTGGTGAACATTCACATGAGACACAAATATCTTCTCTTCTTTGGCCCAATCAGAGAGGTCTAGCCACACGCCTCGTTCCCATACCTCTTTGTCACCAATTTTTCAATCATGTTCCTTCCAATTTCCTGACCACCCAGCCAAACCACTGACCACAGTCTATGAATCAGTATATAATTGCACAGCTGGCCATTTCTCCTTCTAAGCAAAGTGAAAAATCAGGTGCATTGCTCGAAGTTCTGCCCATTGGGAGAATTTCCCTTTACCACTATCCTTCAGGGAGGTCCCATAAAAGCCCTGCAGTGCTGCCGCTGTGCACTTCCAAGTGGTGACTACAAATCGTGCAGAACCGTCTGTCAACGACACATGAGTTTTCTCTTCCTCAATCAACTGATTGTAAGAAACTCCCCATGAGGCCATAGGTTCAGACTGGGAGAAGGAAGATAGTGGGACAGGAGTGGGACCATGGGCATCTGTGCCACTTCCTCATGTAACTTACTTGTGCCTTCAGGTTCTACTCGAAACCTAACTCTTGTATACCACTTCCATTTAATAATGGAGTGCTGCTGGACACATCTGACTTTATGGCTCTATGGGTCAGACAGTACCCCGTTCATGATGGGCAGCTCAGGCCACATAGTGTCTTGGTGACCCATGGTGAAGTCTTCAGTCTTTACTAAGGGCCAGTAACAAGCCAAAAGTTATTTCTCAAAAGGAGAGTAGTTATCTGCAGAAGACGGCAGAGCTTTGCTCCAAAATCCTATGGATCTTCTCTGTGATTCATCAGTAGGGGCCAGCCAAACACTCCAAACAGCATCTCTATCTGCCACTGACACTTCAAGCACCATTGATCAGCCCAATTAGATGGCCCATGTGACAAAGTGGCTTGCACTATAGCCTGAACCCGTTGCAGAGCCTTCTCTTCTTCTGGACTCAACTCAAAACTAGCAACTTTTCAAGTCACTTGATAAATAGGCCGGAGTAACACACACAAAGAGGGATTTGTTGCCTTCAAAATCCAAAGAGGCCCACCAGGCGTTGTGCCTCCTTTTTAGTTGTAGGCGGAGCCAGATGTAACAATTTACCCTTCATTTTAGAAGGAATATCTCAACATGCCTCATATCACTGGACCTAGAAATTTCACTTATGTGGAAGTCGCCTGAATTTTTGTCTGATTAATTTACCAATCTCTAGCATGCAAATTTCTTACCAATAAGTTTAGAGTCATTGATACTTCTTCCTTACTACGTTCAATCAGCATAATGTCATCAATGTAATGGACGAGCATGACACCTTCAGGAAGGGAAAGACTATCAAGGTCCCTGCGGACTAAATTATGACATAGGGCTGGAGAGTTGATATACCCCTGATGTATGATAGGGAAGGTATATTGATGACTTTGCCAGCTGAAGGCAAACAGCTTCTGGTCTTCCTTCAAAACTGGAATCAAGACAAAGCCGTTGGCCAGATCAATAACTGCATACCAGGTACCAGGAGATATACTAATTTGCTCAAGCAATGAAACCACATCTGAAACAGCAGCTGCGATTGGAAGCACCACCTGGTTAAGTTTATGATAATCCACTGTCATTCTCCAAGATCCATCTATTATTTGCACAGGCCAAATAGGTGAGTTGAATGGGGATGTAGTGGGAATCATTACCCTTGCATCCTTCAAGTCCTTGATGGTGGCACTAATCTCTGCAGTTCCTCCAGGAATGCTTTTGGTTTACTATTCTCCTAGGTAGAGGCAGTTCTAGTAGCTTCCACTTGGCTTTTCCTACCTTAATAGCCCTAGACCACTTGTCAGGATTCCAACGTGCGGGTTCTGCCCGTTGCTGAGTATATCTATTCCAATTATCCATTCTGGAACTGGAGATATCACTACAGGATTGGTTCAGGGACGTACTGGATCCACTGTGAGACGAACCTGAGCTAAGACTCAATTAATAACCTGACTTGCATACGCCCTGGCTCTGACTTGTGGGCCACAGTGACGTTTTGGGACTCCTAGAGTTAGGATCAGTTCAGACCCAGTGTCCAGTAATCCCCAAAAAGTCTTATTATTTCCTTGTCCCCAGTGAACAGTCGTTCTTGTAAAAGGCCATAGATCCCCTTGGGAAAGGCTGGGAGATATATATATATTATAATTGTTATACATGTATATGTATATATATACAGTATAAATTTTCGGCAGTACAGTGGAGTCCTTCATCAAGGGGACCCAGCCTCCCGCTTCATTCAAGGGGTTGTGTGTCTGTAAACTGGCTCAAGTCTGGGAATTGATTGAGGGGCCGTGCCTATTCCGGCAATTCAAGTTAGACTGCTGTTCACTTGACCTAGAATTCTTCTGCTTGTACAGATCAAGTAAATATTTAGTAGATTTTCCATCTATTTCACTCCTAGGGACACCATAATTAAGTAGCCAATGCCATTAACTCCACACAAGTTAGACTATTCTGATTACTGTTTTGTTTCCGCTGTCCATTAGCGCCTACCTTGTCTCTATCGACTGAGTGCTGCCAGTTGGCTCCTACTACCACTGGGTCCAATCAGCCCCATTGTAGTTAGGTGTCTTCATTCAGTTAGCACACTTCCCACTGACAAATTTGACTTACATAAAATAGCAACCAGGGCAGTCTTCAAGGATGCTGGTGCTTCTTTCACAGATTTCTTTCTCACAGTTGTGGTAAAAGTGGTGTCCTCTGGGCACTCCATGTGTAGATCTGTGGTTCCAACCTGATAAATCCACTCTAACATGACAATTTCCCTAAACCTTTGGATACCTTCTTCTACAGTATACCAGGCCAGGTCTGGCATTTCAACTTGATTTGTGTAGACCACCGCTTAATCTATGCTTCAGTGAACCACCCAAATAAACTGTTAGATTATTTTCTAACCTTTCGAGCTGAAAGACTGAATGAAGAATCTGTGCTTAGTGGGCCCTTATCAGTGAACTCAGACTGATCCAACTTTATAATCTTTGCACCATTATGCTACACCCTTATTATCCATTCTCACACATATTCCCCAGGTTTATGTTTGTATATATTAGAAAAACCAAGCATTTCTTTTGGAGTGTAGCATACCTCTTCCTGGGTCACTTTGTACTTAACCTCTTGGGGCTCCCTGGGGCTTAAGTCTAGTTATAGGTCTAGAAGCAAAAATGGGTGGTAGGGTGGTCCTGGGGATATTCAGCAATATCTTATAAGACAATGCCCCAAGCGCCGCCTCAGGTAATAATCTCAGACAAAGACTCTTCCTTCAGGCACAGCTGAGTTAATCTCATCAGATGGGGCGCTTGGATGGGATAATAGTTTTACTGGGGAGGATGGTTAGCAGAGGAAGATGGAATAATCTTTTTCGTCAGCAGTAAGAGGGCTAGTTCTGTTGGAAGGAGTGATTCAACGGAATTCAGGAACACAATGTCCCTACCTTCCTGGTTGTTTGCTCATATGTCGCCATCACACGATACCATTTCTTCCCAATCAATGCCCTCATTTTAACTTCAAACACCATTAGAGGTTGGGAATTCAATTGGCATTGTAATTTAGCCACTCTTACGATAAGACTCTGGGTTTGGTTTTCAGCAGTATCAGCTCTGTTACTACAAGAAATAAGGATTTCTTTCAGGGTACAGTGGAAACTTTCAGGTCTTGTATGTGATGCTTGAGCTGTAATTCTGAGACTTTGGGCTCATCCTTTTCTTTCACCACTTGGACTAGTGAAAGTAGGACAAACCAACCAGCTTCCTTATATTTCCAATTCTGACAAAACTAGAAAAGTATCAAATATGCAATCACTCAGAGTCTTGTCTCTCACAAATATTTGATCCATTGGTGGTGATATTTTGTGTATTTCTATTGCCACCTCAAGCTATGGATTAGCAGTGCCCTCTTTACTATTGGAGGTAGAGTCATCAGCTCCTTTTAAGACTAGCCAGACTTGAAAACCAATTCAGAAAACTCATCCTTAAGATTTTGTTCCTCTACAACCACTCTCAGTACCAAACGTCTTAGGCTGGATTCTCTAGAGTAGCAAAATCACTGAAGCATATATAAGTATATACAGAGAGACTTATTTCAAGGAAATGGCTCGTACAGTTTTAGAGGCTGGCAAGTGCCAAATCTGTGGATCAGGCATCAGGCTGGAGGTTCCTCCTGACTCACATGGTTGCATGGGCTGACGAATCCAAAATTAGCAGGTCAGACAGCAAGCTGCTGCCTCACGGGGCTGTGGAAGTTGGAAAATTCCAAAATCTGCAGGTCAAACAGCAGGTTACTGGTTCACGTCCCAAAAACTGGACAGAGGATGGAGGCCAGAGGATGATGAGCCACATGCAGGTTGGAGAGAGGGGAAGCTTTGCCAGAACACCCATAGATATTGGACTAAGCCACACCCTTGAAGAAACACCCCTTTCAACTGATCGGCTGCTCATATCAGATCACAAAATGGAGGATGATTACAAAACCTCTGCAGACCACTGGGAATCATAGCCTTCAACTGATTGGATGAGCCTCACTGAGGTTATGGAGGGTAATCTGCTTTACTTAAGGCCAACAATTTAAACACATATTTTTAATGTGCCTAGGAAGATAGTTAGGACACCAACTTCCAGGTGTCCCCTCAGCCAGCCTTTCCCTTCCTGGAAGCCACTCGCTCTGTGTGCATTACTTACTTCCTCCACTTTAATTCAAAACGCTCCCAGCATTGAAACCACACAGCCCTCTGGGGGGTTAAGGGACCCTGAAACATACTCCTTATCCAGACTGCCACTCCCAACCAAAAGCTCACGATGACCTGTGCGTGGAGCTGAAGCTGCAGACAGAGGTGGTGCAGAAGCCACAAGAGGAGGGATGTGCTGCCTCCTGCAGCTTGACTTCATTTATTATTCACCTGCATTACTTCTCTACTCCAGTTACAAGGCTCTGTCTCCTTGTCTGCACTGATCATGGGCCAAAGGGCAAAGCCCTGGATGCAGAATCCACTAAATTATCTGCTGACAGCTGGCCACACCACACAGTGCCTATTGATGGCCCTGACCAGGAAGGTGGAGCTGCTTTGTGCTGAGTGCTCCTGCCTCCCAGGCAGCCTCAGCAGGACAGGAGCTTGGTGGGCACACGCTTCCCTGATGGTTCTGGCCAACTTGCCCAGATCCGCCCTCCAGGGAAGGCTGCATTCCTGGTGCTTCGGGCACGTGGTACAGATGCAATCAAAGACTCAGGGGCTTTGTAAATGGGGACTCTGGGGTGTGACTTCTGCAGGGTTTCCTTCTTGGGCCTTTCATTTCAGGTAGGAAAAGTGTTACAATTGCACTGAAAACAAAGACCCCACAGTGCTTTTTGCCATTTGGTCCTGGCACCAGCTCCGCATCCTGGAATTCTGCCATTTGGAATCCAGCAAGAGGTCAAGACCATGGCCACTGGAGCATGCCCTTCACCTGTCAGAGGTGAGTATCACCCCTTGAAATTTAGATCTGAGTGAAGGGTCCTGGGAAAATCACATTAAGAGAATGAGAACTTAAAGTTCACTATTGAAACAACTGAGGAAGAGCAAAACTACCCAAGAAAGGAAGGAAAAGATGACAATATCATCTTCCCCTCGCATGTAGTGTTCATGTTTCTCCCCAAACTGTATTTTGGGGGGGGGTTGGGGTGAGGCAGGGTGGAATGTACTTTAATCACCGGCACCCTTTCCCTGCCAAAATAACCTATAAATCCCAGCCATGCAAATCAATCATCTCACAAAGGAAGACAGAATTCTCACCACCCCTGGACCATGGGACCCAAGGGGTTCTTGCCTTCCATCGGCCTCCTGCAGTGACCTCTCTGGAGTTTGGGGGGCGCTATGGGAGCTCTAGCCAGACAGGAACCCCCCTGGCAGCTGAGAAGAACACGAGCTTGGCTAAGGGGATCTCCAGGAAAAGGGTCCCTGGAGCGCTAGCTAGTGCTGGAAAGCCCTGGGATTATTTAATTTCTTTTATGGTGAATATACAGAGTCCTGGTGGTGCAAACGGTGAAGCACTTGACTGCTGACCCAAAGGTTGGTGGTTCAAACCCAATCAGAGGCTCCCTGGGAGAAAAACAAGGCGATCTGCTTCTGTAAAGATTACATCCAAGAAAACACTACGGAGCAGTTCTGCTCTGTCACGTGGGGTCCCTGGGAGTCAGATTGACTGAACGACACACAACAACAACCATGGTGAATATATTTGGAATAGAATTTGGATGAACTTTTGAGTTACTCTTTTGCCCTTAAAATAGCCTACTCTTTCTTCATCTCTTCTGCGTGTCTTTCCTTGCTGGCCCCTCTGTCCTCTCACCCGGGGCGATGATTTTCAGACATCAAGACTGAGCTGAGAATTGGCGAATTTCTTCCTTGTGTTAAATTCTTTAGGAGTCTCTGGGTGGTGCAAACGGTTAAGTGCTTGTCTTAGTCATCTAGTGCTTCTCCAACAGAAACACCACGAGTGGATGACTTCAACAAAGAGAAGTTTATTCTCTCACAGTCCAACAGGCCACAAGTCCAAATTCTGGGTGTCAGCTCCAGGAGAAGGCCCTCTCTCTCTGTCAGCTCTAGAGAAAGGTCCCTGTGATGCATCAGTCCTCCCCTGGCCTGAGAGCATCTCAGCGCAGGAACCTCTGGTCCAAAGGACGTGCCCTTCTCCCAGCACCACCCTCTCAGTGCTGTGAGGCTCCCATGTATCTCTGCTCACTTCTCTCTTTCATATCTAAAAAGAGATTGCATTAAGACACTATCTAATCTTGTCAACCTCACCTGTATAACCTCATCATAGGGATAGAATTTACAACACATAAGGAGATCACATATAATCTCATCATAGTGATAGAGTTTACAGCACATAAGGAAATCACATTAAATTATACAATCATACAACACTGGGAATCATGACCCAACCAAGTTGCTACACCCATTTTTTGAGGGACACACTCAGCTCTCTCCCTCCGTGGGTCGGCTCCAGCACCATCTTGGGCTGGTCTCCTGGTTCTGCTGCTGCTGGTTCTCTGTCGCTGCCCCTTCTCTGCTGCTGCAGGTTCTCTGCCGCTGCTGTTTCTCTACTCCTGCTGCACCTCTATCCATTCACAGTTTGAAAACCACTTCCGCATTTTAGATATCTGTTACAGCAGCACCCCACTCCTGATACCAATTTCTGTCTTAGTCATCGAGTGCTGCTGTAACAGAAATACCACAAGTGAATGTCTTCAACAAACAGAAGTTTATTCTCTCACAGTCCAGTAGGCCACAAGTCCAAATTCAGGGTGTCAGCTCCCAGAGAAGGACCTTCCTCTCTGTTGGCTCTAGAGAAAGGTCCCTGTGATGCATCAGTTCTCCCCTGGCCTGAGAGCATCTCAGCACAGGAACCTCTGGTCCAAAGGATGTGCCCTTCTCCCAGTACCACCCTCTCAGTGGTATGAGGCTCCCATATGTCTCTGCTCACTTCTCTCTTTCATATCTAAAAAGAGATTGCATTAAGACACTATCTAATTTTGTCAACCTCATCTGTATAACCTCATCCCAGGGATAGAATTTACAGCACATAAGGAGATCACATATAATCTCATCACAGTGATAGAGTTTACAACACGTAAGGAAATCACATCAGATTACACAATCATGCAACACTGGGAATCATGACCCAGCCAAGTTGCTGCACCCATTTTTGGGGGGACACAATTCAATCCATGACATTGCTCAACTACTAACTGAAAGGTTGTCAGTTTGAATTCACTCAGAGGTGCCTTGGAAGAAAGTCCTGGCAATCTACTTCCACAAGATCACAGCCATTGAAAACCCCAGGGAGATCCATTCTATTCTGAAATACATGGAATCGCTGTAATGTTGTTGTTGCTAAATTCTTTAGGCACCAGCCACACACTCTGTTATGTATAGAAGGTAAATTACCAGGATGAGAAATTGGTCTGTAACTTATTTATGTGTCCTCCATGTCTCCTCAGATAGTAGGAGATGCTATCCTGGCCCCAAGTCCTGAAAGGATTCTCAGATAGTTACATATCAATGTCCTTGCCGACAAGGGGCTATGTAGTAGTCTGTGTTTGCCTTGATCATCCACATTTTACAGAGGAGAAAACTTTGGCTGGATGAGGGGCTCACATGCTGGCTCAGGATTGTGTAGGTAGGTAGTGAGTAAGCATAAAGCAAGAATCAGGAACGGGAAACTGTGAGACCAGTTGGTGAGGAGCATGCAACTTGAAAGACACTGTTCTTTTTGTTTTTCCTCCTAGTGATTCCTGAGTAAACAGAAGCATCATTTTTGGGAAACAAGCCAAGCCCAGTACCTGCTGGTACCAAACATTCTACACTGAGAACTCTCTGAAACGAACTTCCTCTTTGCATCTACCCTGTGGCTTAGCTTTCAAAGCAGCGGTTCATCTTACTGAGCACAAAGTGAGTTATTTGCTTTCTTATAACATTAACATCGATGAAGCTGAATTGCCCAAAACACTAGAGATGGGTAGGCAAAGATGAAAGAACCACACAGGAGCTTTTAAACAGTTACCAGAAAAAATAACTACTGCTAGCAGAGAGGAGCCCCGGTGGCGCTAACCTAAAGGCCGGGAGTTCGAACCCACCCAGGGGCTCTGAGGATGAAAAGGACTGGTGATCAGCTTCCATAAAGATTACAGCCAAGAAAACCCTATGGAGCAGTTCTACTCTGTAACACATGGGGTCACTATGAGCCAGGGGCCGACTCAATGGCAGCTAAGAACCACTGCTAGCAGAGACACAATTCCAAGGTAGTTGTACAAATCAGAAAAAGCCTATTGCTTCATTCTAGGGACAACACAACAGCGCTTAATTAGACAGGGAAGAAAGGTAAATGGTCCATACAGTTAGTTTTAGCCCACCTGGTTTCCAGGCTTGCAGGTTCTCTACCTGGACTCCATCAGGAAATCACAGAAGGACGAGGGCAGACGGACCAATGAGGGAACTAGTGAGAGATTTGGTCCCTTATTCTATAGAGAAGAAATCTGAGGCTCCTATAGGGTGAGGCAGGCGAGAGGCAGAGCCAGGACCAGTGTGAGATTCCTGGTGCTCTTCGTCTTACACCCTAGAGAGAAGATGCTGGAAATCCGCTATGCTCAACTTTTTGTATCTAGAACTAAACTTCTATATGCAACGGGATTCCAGAGTTTCAGAAGCATGCTTCATGAGCCATGGATCTCTTCTCTTCCCCCACCTTAGCCACCTAAAGTGGAGCCAAACATACCCTCATGCTTTTGAGGATAATAGTTTGGCTTTGTTTCTTGCAGATGACTTACTCGAAGATGAGACGTACATATATTTTCCTTCTGATTCTGGGGGCCGTTTGCTTGTATTTGAGCATTCACTGCCTGACTCCTTTTAAAGAAGAGCTGTTTGCTTTCAAGAAAGAAAGTGGGAACTTCCTTCAGCTCCCGGAAATAGACTGCAGGCAGAATCCTCCCTTCCTTGTCCTGCTGGTGACGTCCTCTCACAGACAGACGACCGCCCGGATGGCCATCAGGCAGACTTGGGGGAGAGAGATGGTCATTAAAGGAAAACGAATAAAAACCTTCTTTCTCCTGGGAGTCACAGCCAAAGAGCAGGAAATGACACTAGTCACCCTGGAAGGCCAGCAATATGGAGACATTATCCAGAGGGACTTTGTGGACGTCTATGTCAATTTGACTCTGAAGACCATGATGGGCATTGAATGGGTCCACCGCTTCTGCCCTCAGGCTGCCTTTGTGATGAAGACAGACTCCGACATGTTTGTAAACGTCTACTATCTAACTGAACTACTTCTAAAGAAAAACAGAACAACTAGGTTTTTCACTGGCTTCTTAATGATGTCTAATTTCCCAATTAGGGATAATTCCAGTAAGTGGTTTGTCAGTAAATACGAGTACCCGTGGGACAAGTACCCTCCATTTTGCTCTGGCACGGGCTATGTTTTTTCTAGTGATGTTGCGAGCTGGGTGTATTATGTTTCAGACAGCGTCCCCTTCATTAAATTAGAAGATGTGTTTGTGGGGCTCTGCCTGGAGAAACTGAACATCAAGCTGGAGGAACTTCACTCAGAGCAGACATTTTTCCCTGAAGGGTTGCGCTTTTCCACGTGTCGCTTTAAGAGAATTGTGACCTGCCATTTTATCAAACCTCCAGAAATGTTGACCTATTGGCGGGCTCTGGAGAGTTCCGCGGCAGAAAAGTGCCCAGTTTTCTGAGGCGAGCCTAAGGGGACATCTGGACAAAGGTCAGACCAGCCACAGTGATCCTTGTTGGAAGTTGGTGGATGGCCTTGCTGAGAGTCCTCAGGTGTGGGAGAGGAAGAAGGGGAGGGAGAGGGAGAAGAGCGAGGATGATAGCCTGCAGTGCTCCAGATCCAAGCTAGAAAA